>NC_138984.1:7862200-8249385 GCF_964341445.2 Mesoplodon mirus | reverse complement strand
GACTCAATTTGCTGAAACAACTTGGAAACAAATCACCTCCCATCACAGGAAATCTGGTGGCTGAGTGACTGCAGGTACAGCTTGATCAAGGCTTTGCCCTACTTTCCTTTGATCCCCCTGACTCCACCATTCTCTGTGTGAGGATTTTTCTCAGGCCAGGTGCCCTCGTGGTCCTAAGAGGCCCAACTAAATATGTTCATGTACAAGAGCAGAGCAGGACCACATCTTCCTGTGCCTCCCAGAGGTCCCAGCAGACCACTGGCTCTCATGACTCCATGGCCAGCATTGCAGGAAGGCCTATGCCTGATCCAGTGACCCTTCAGGAAAATGACTTAGACCATCAGGACCCAATCTCAGAGCTGGACTGGGGCCGGGCCCTCAACCCCACTATGCATCCTCCTAACTACGGGTACTCCAGATCGGTGCTTCCCATCACCCACATGCTAGTGCAGCAGAGGGTCTAGGGCGAGCCAGTCTCAAAGGGGAGAGGCACTGGGAGACACTGCCAGAATCCCCCGGGAAACTGGTGAAAGGGCCATTGCCCTGGAGCACTCTTGAAGGGGCTCCACCAGCAGGTGAATTATTCATTCACTGCAGCGACTACAATAATATTACTCATGGGGCAGGGGCTGAATTTCTAGTGAGTGAAGTCTGGGAAATGGCTTGGGGGTCAACGTAGGCAGTTGCCTCCTCCAAGGGAATCTTGGGCTCACTTGGTGGAGAGACCCTTGAAAGGGCAAATGATCCATGAGCCCCTGACAGCAGGCAGCCTGTCGAAAACAGAAGGCATCATTGCCACCATGCTGTCTAACACTCCCCAGACTGTACTGCCCAAGAGCTGTATCTCTGTTACCTCCCCACACGCGGGCATCAGTGCTGTTGGGCCGACCCCAACTGGATGGCCAACAATTCAGTTCAGTTTTGACACTAACCAGAGTCAACACTGACCCCATGGGTTAGGGGCTCAATCCTGCAAGGCTGCCCCCATTTCAGGCGCCAGCTGCACACGGGGTCCCCAGACTACTGCACTTCTGCCAGGCCCACCTCAGGTTCAACAGAAGGACTCACAGAACTTAGGAAAACGTTGCACTTAGGACTAGAGTTTATTACAAAAAAACACAAACGAACAGCCAGATGAAGGTACGTAGGGTGAGGTCAGGAAGGGTCCCGAGTGTGGGAGCTCCTGTCCCTGTGGAGTCAGGATGGTCACACTCGTTGTGCACGGATGTGTTCACCAAACCAGAAGCTTCCTTGGTCTTGTTGTTTTTTATCAAAGTTTCATTATGGGGACTTCCCTGGTGGTTCAGTGGTTACAAATCCGCCTGCCAATGCAGGGGTCACAGGTTCAATCCCTGGTCAGGGAAGATCCCACATGCCGCGGAGCAACTAAGCCTGTGCGCCACAACTACTGAGCCTGCGTGCCTAGCGCCCGTGCTCCGCAACAAGAGAAGCCACCACAGTGAGAAACCCACGCACCACAACAAAGAGTAGCCCCTGCTCGATGCAACTAGAGAAAGCCCGCGTGCAGCAACAAAGACCCAGCGCAGCCAAAAATAAATAATTTTTTTTTAAAGTTTCATTATGTAGGTAGGATTGAATCAATCATTGATGATTAATTCACTCCACCTCCAGCCCCTCTCCCTGCTCAGAGTTGTGGGGATGGGGCTGAAAGTTCCAACCCTGTGACTACATGACTGGCTCCTCTGGAGACCAGATCCCATCCTGAAGCTACCTAGTGACCTCATTAGCATAAACTCAGGTATGGTCAAAAGTTATGAATAACACAAGACACTCCTATTGGGAAATTCCAAAGGTTTTAGGAGCTCTATGCCAGAAACCTAGGACAAGGAGAAAGTATATATTTTTCATTATACCACAGGTAAGGACTCTTATTATCCCCATTTCGCAGATGGTGGAAGAGAGGAACAGGTGTTAAGTAACTTGCCATAGGTTACACAGCTAGGTATAGCAAGAGCAGGATTTGAACCCGGGCAGCTCAGCTCCAGCTCCACACCAGTTGCCTTGCTGTGTGGGACTCTGGGGAATCATGGAGCGTGGCCTTGCTCAGAAAGGAACCCTAAGTGTAGCTCCCATCAGAAGGCAGGGCAGACAGCCTCCCTGTCGGGGAAACAGAGCGTAATCAGGTACAGTGCGGATGCGGGTAAACAAGCAATTTACTGCAGAAAAACAAAGCCCGGATTTGTAGCCACTTTCTGTGGTGTAAATAATCTCACCCAGGAAAGTGATGGATTGGGAGATTGAGATTAACATATACACACTATAGGGCTTCCCTGGTGGCGCAGTGGTTGGGAGTCCGCCTGCCGGTGCAGGGGACGCGGGTTCGAGCCCTGGTCCGGGAGGATCCCACATGCCGCGGAGCAACTAGGTCCATGTGCCACAGCTACTGAGCCTGTGAGCCACAACTACTGAGGCCCGAGCTCCTAGAGCCCGTGCTCCGCAACGGGGGAGGCCACCGCGATGAGAGGCCCATGCACCGCAACAAAGAGTGGCCATTGCTCCCGCAACTAGAGAGACCCCGCACGCAGCAGAGAAGACCCAACACAGCCAAAAATAAATAAATTAAATAAATAAAATTTGAAAAAAAAAAACATATACACACTATATATAAAATATAGTATAAAATACATGTAAACTATGTATAAAAGAGATAACTAACAGAGACCTACTGTATAGGACAGGGAACTCTACTCAATATTCTGTAATAACCTATATGGGAAAAGAATCTGAAAAAGAATGGAGATATATATATAACTGATTCACTTTGCAGTACACCTGAAACTAACACAACACTGAAAATCAACTATACTCCAATAAAGAATTTTTTTAAAATCCCCCCCGGGCAGATGTTAAGCTACCAATCTGCCATCACTGAGTGTGGAGTTGGGAAGAGACGTGCTGGGTTGGCTTGTCCTGCACTGACTGCAGGACGCCTGGACACCACATCAGGTAGAAGCTTCCTCCTATGGTGTGAGTTTAACGCCCACTCAGAGCTGGGCTGAGCAGGCAGCCTTGACTGTCTCTGGCTCATGGGCAGAGCTTTGTAGGATCCCTCCCCACTGATGGGGAGGCCTGCCCAGGGCTACAGTGGCAGTCCTGACAAGGGCATTAGAAAGTCCTTGACCCCTGACCTCACCCTACATCCAGCCCAGTCCTTCTATCCTTTCTGGAACCTGGGAACCTCCCATGTTTTATAGCTTAGCTATCCATTTAACCCACTGTGGGCTGTGTTATTACCCAGCATTTCCGTGTGTTGGAAGGATGGGAGTGTATATGAATGTGTGTGTGAGTGTGTGTGTGTGTGTGTGTATAAATGTGAGTGTGCTGGGGTAACAGGCTTCCCACTCATTTGATCCACTGTATTGCTTAGGGTGATTTTTATTTTTACTGTTATTTACGTTTTTTCTTTAATATTTTTTTGGCCACGCGTTATGTGGGATATTAGTTCCCCAACAAGGGATCGAACCCACACCCCCTGCAGTGGAAGCATGGAGTCTTAACCACTGGACCACCAGGGAACTCCGTTATTTACTTATTTTTGCTTATATGTATTTTCTGATTTGTTACAATAATAAGAATCTCTTCTGGGCTTTATTTCCTGCCATGCTTTTCCCCAATAAATAGATTTTCTTTAAATATCTGCAATCATCATAGAGCAGGTTTTGTCTGTGTTTCCTGCCCAGCATCTATTTTGCCTTCTTTTGGTAACAGCACCCCAATTTCCTCTGGGGACCAACTTGACTACCACTTATAGGCCTTATGTTTCAGTGGAGCTGACCCCACGCCCCATTCCAGGCCTGACCTACCAGGGTTTGGTCCCCAAGCTGTATAGATTTCTTCAGAGAAGGCCACAGGAACCCATGAGGCTCAGGGCCTGAGGTCTGCCATAACTAGTGAGGACCAAGGTGTCTACACTGGCCTGAAGCTGCTAGCAGCCTGCACCTGGAGGGATCTTCCCCAAAATCTAGACATCAGTGAGAAAGGAGAACCAAGGGAGGGAGAGAGAAGACTGAATCTTGCCAGCATCACTGAACTCTGTGCAGAAACTTTCCCTCAGACTTTAGGTTTCTGTGAACCAAGAAATTCCTTTATTTGGATTATTTTTGCTCACAACGGTTTGAGTTGATTTCCATTCCTTCCAGCTGAGAGTACTAACACATCTACATAGTGCACATTAAATATTATATCCTGTGTTTAGGGTGATATTATATACAAGCATTTTGCCATGTGTCTATGTAAGCTTTATACAGTGGCATAATACTCCATAAGCTGGGTTTACCCTAAGATAAGAATATCTATTTAATAGGAGAGTCATTGTCCCTATGAGACAGGAGTTGAAAAGAAATCAAAGACAAATTTTTTGAGACGAATTTCCTCTTCCAAACACTACGTAACAAAGGCAGGCAATTTTTGAACTGAACTAAGAAAAAAAGCTCTTTTAGATATATTTTCTTTTATATCTGTGTGTATATATGTATATTTCATGTAACAACAGAATATACATGATGTTCTACACCAATATTATTTAATACTTATTTATAAACGGACAATATTTTTGTCCCCAAATTTTAATAATCCTCTTTGCTCTCTGACATGAATCCCTCTTTATTCTCCTCTGTCTTTCCTCAGCACAGATTTTTAAGACATGTGAAACTTAACAAGGGTAAGTGTAAAGTGCAACATGTAGAATCGAAAATCGAATTCCAAATGGGAGGTGAGGACAAGCAGTTTGACTTAAGTGCCAATGAAGAGTGCCTGATAGCTGTAGCAGGTCACAGGCTGTCCATTAGGTGACATCAAGAACTTGCTGTGTACTTAGTTTCTCTAAGTCTCAGTTTCCTCACCTGAAAAGTGTGAGAATAACACCTGTACAGTGCCAGGTACACAATGGAATATGCCGACCTTGATTTTTAGGACAAGAAGATATCAAAAAAACACTGAACAACCACCTGACAGGAATCTCATAACTGCCAGAATTGGATAAGGATTAACTTTAGCTGCATGTAATAGAAGACCCAAAATAACAATAGTTTGAGCATCTATGTGATTATTTTCCCTCATGCAAAGGACTTCTGGAGGACAGCAAGAGTCTGGTGGCTGGTGTGGCATCTCTAACCATGGGGCCCAGATTCCTTCTATCTTTGTGCTCCACAAACTGTGTGGCACTTCGTGTGTCCCTGCAACCGCACGGTTACCTCACATATCAAGATGGCTGCTGGTGCTCCAGCCTTCACATTCTTGATAACAGGATGACAAAGGGGAAAGAGCAAAAAGGTGTTCTGCTCTTTGAAGGATCCTTTCTAAAGTTCCTCTCAGTACTTTCTGCTTACATCTCATTGGCCAGAAGATCTTACCTAGCTGCAAGAGAGAATGGGAAATATACTCTTTGTCAAAGCACATAGCCACCCTGAATAAAACTGGGTTTCTGATCCTAAAGAAGAAGGGCTACTCAAATGAGCAATGAGCAGTCATCTCCATGATTCTTCCACAAAGTACAAGGTTGTCCCACCCCAACAAAATTGGGTTTGCCCTGTGACTTCCGAGATGGCCACAGAGTATACATAGGGAGAAGAAATACTTATTGAGCATTGAGCCTGGTGCTGGGAGAAGTGACAGCAACTGTTACCTACTGATGTGGCCGGATTATGGCAGGCCTCTCTCTGCGTTAGCCAGTATCCTTAGCACGCCAGTCATTCAATATTTTAATATCCCTTCTGGGTGTAAAATAATGCTGGAGAGCTTGACTTCTGAAGCCAGACAAGGTTCAAATCCCAGATTCAGTGCTTATTAATAGTGTGCCTTTGAATAAGTCACTTATTCCCTCTGAGGCTAAGCTTCCCCATGTATAAAATGGATATAATAATGGATCCGCACCTACCTAGAGACGACGGGGTGGTTGGAAGGATTAGATGTTTAGCTCCTTCTCCTGCCCGTGATAAGCAGGCACGAAATGTTAGCTGATAACCCCCAAGGGAAGCACAGACACAACAGACTAGAAACTTCACTGCAACCACATTCTTAATGAAGAGCACAAGCACAGGTAAGTTTATCTGGGTCTACAGGTTTCCAAAGAATACTCGAGGGTTTACAGATCTTTTGTTATTCTCTGCCCTCCCAGCCTAGTTAAACAGGGAGAAGATGGAGACTGTTTATCCTGAGTCACAGAGTAAAACTCTGTCTTAGCTCATTTGGGCTGCAGATTCAGTGTCCAGTGAGGACCTGCTTCCTGGTTCATAGATAGCAGTCTTCTCGCTGCATTTCACAGGGAGGAGGGGGCCAGGGAGCTCTGTGTTTTCCCTTTTATAAGGGCGCTAATCCCATTCATGAGGGCTCTACCCTCATGAACTAATCACCTCCCAAAGGCCCCACCTCTAAATACTATCACGTTGCGGATTAGCTTTCAACATATAAATTTTGGGGTGGGACACAAACATTCAGTCTGTAGCTCCCCACAACCAAAGACAGTCAGGGCTGGGAGCTGCCCAGGCCCTTAGCCTTGTTCCTACTCATCACTGCTGTGAAACTTATCTCTGCAGAAAGACTGGCCAAATCAGTCACCAGTGTGGACAGAGAGGTGCTGGGAGTGGTCCCTTATAACATTTATTATAAATCAACACCTGCATCCCATTCTCTTTCATCAGAGTCACAGCCATCCGGATTCCTCGTGGGCGCTGCTCCTGTACATAACCTCCATGCTTTTCCAAGACATTTGCCTCTCTCTCCTTAGATACCCGCAAACTTGGCTATGAATAGTCCCATAGACTCAGCCCACGAGGGCAGCCACTTCGGAGGCTCAGGACCCTTGCTCTGCAGGTGCCTGTGACATCGCCAGCTTCAACAGTCCCAGGTGACCTCACCACCTGGACAACTCAGCCCAGTGGGGCCATGGCCACTCCCTCAACCAGCACAAGTGACAGAGGGCCTAGATGACCACCATGCCCTCAGGAGAGGCCAGAGCCTCCAGCGTCCCCACGCATGGTGGTAGCAGGTTTACAGACATCCCAACAGTGGGGTCCCAAAGTCAGGTCCCCCTCCTTGCAGATGTCCCAACAGCTCACGACACTGCACCATCAGCTGAACAGCAGGATGTAGATCAGTCTTCCAAGCCAGGCACCTTGGGGGCCACGTCAGCGTCTGGGGATAAGGACGAGCATGAAGCTGCCGCGGGGCATACCTAGGAGCCCAAGGAGCCCACAGCCCTGCTCGCCCCCCTGGCCCCAGGTGCCCTGCAAAGGTCCATGGGCTTCCAGAACCTAGCGCAGAAAGTGCTGGTGCAAGATTCGAGTATGACTCAGAATCCTCAGATTTTCCAACTTTACTCCCTGATTAAGGAAGAGACAGCACAAGCGGCAGGCATCCCAGACAGGGAACAGGAACTAGCTCCATCTACCCCAAGCGCTGAGGTACAGCCCCCGCAAAATGTGGAGGCTCAGCCCGTCGTGAGCACAGCAGATGCCAATGACCAGCTTGACACTCGGGCTGCTGACACTGCTGAAGCTGTTGAGGAGAAACCTGAGGGTCAGGAGGCCTTGAACCCTGACACTGGTGCTTTGCCATCAGCCCCAGCCTCGCCGGGCCCTGGAGTGGGCATGGCCACGGGCACCCTGGCCTCCGGCCATGGCTCCATGGCAGACCTGCTGCACGACACGGAGCCCAGCCTGCGCTCCATCTCCAGCATCCTGGGGAGTGCCAGCTCCGCCTCGTCCTCCGGGCTGGCAGTGGGGACCGGTCGGCCCTGCACTCCGTCACCCACATGCTGGAACCGGTGCAGCAGAGGACCGTAGAGGGCATCCTCTCGGCCATGCACTACCTGACCAGCCACCTCGCCCCATGCCAGGCCTATGCCGGCCCCAACTTGGACGAGGCCCCGCGCTCGGCAGCCTCCCGAGACCCCGGGAGCACTCATGCCCTGCTCTCTCACGCATCCCTACCCTGAAAGGCTCTCCCCAGACCGGGCAATAAATCACTGGCAAGCGTTTATTTTCCAAGTGCCAGCCTTATACCTTGTCTGTGCAGCAGGCTCAGGGTGGAGGGACAGGAGGGGGCTAGGGTGTTCTGGAAACAGAAAGGTGTCCCCTGAGGGCTTCTCGGATTGTCCCATTCAGGGGCTGGGGGCCAAAGTGCAGAAAGAGAAGGGCCTGGGCAGGCCTGGGAGGCCAGGCGTTGGGGGGCTCAGACCTTCAAAAATTGATCTTGGCTGGACCTCTAACCAGGTTAAGTGCATTTCTGAGGAAGTAAGATCTGGTCCTTCCCCAGGGCCTACTGGCTTAGCAGGCTCAAGACGCCCAGCCGGGCTCTCTGATTGTGGGATTGAGAGTGTGGGGTTGAGAGCAGGAACGAGACCAGTGTGGGCTCAGACCCCAGCGTGGCTACTGGCCATGGGCCAATCCCTTCACCCTCTGAACCTGCACCTCTCCTCTGCAGAACAAATAACGAGCCCACACCATGAAGATGTTATGAGATGGAAGGGAAACAACGCAGGTCCTAACGCATGATGTCTGGCACTTAATAAGCTCACACACTTCAGCTGCCATCATTATTATCCTCCAGCAGGCTGGGGACACAGTGGGATTCAGGGATCTACGTAGGGTGACCAACCACCCTGGTTTGCCTGGGGTTCCTGGGATATGGGACTTTCAGATTGAAAATGAAGAAAACCCCAGGCAAACCAGGATAAGTTGGTCACCCTAGACCCGGGTCTCTTTACGTGGTTTTTTGTTTGTTTGTTTGTTTGTTTGGCTGTGTTGGGTCTTCGTTGCTGCGTGTGGGTTTCCTCTAGTTGTGACGAGCAGGGTTACTCTTCGTTGCGGTGCGCGAGCTTCTCATTGCGGTGGCTTCTCTTGTTTCAGAGCACGGGCTCTAGGCACATGGGCTTCAGTAGTTGTGGCACATGGGTTCCAGTAGTTGCGGCACATGGGTTCAGTAGTTGCGGCACACAGGCTCTAGGGCGTGCGGGCTTCAGTAGTTGTGGAAAGCCAGCAGCCCACCCTCTGGCTGGACACAGTGCCATGCTGGCCACATGACTTGGTGAGTGAAGATCTGGCTGGACATCAGCCCCGACTCCTGCCCTTGGCTGGGTGCCTTATACAGATCACAACCCACACACCTTCATGCTGTAGCCCTGGCTGTGGATTCCTTCATTCATCCATCCCTCATTCCCAGCAGTGTCTCCAAATGGGAGACCTTGGCTGAAACCAGCCTACTGATGGATTTGCCCTACACGGTGTTTCTTTTCTTTTCTTTTTTAAATATTTATTTATATATTTATTTGGCTGCGCCGGGTCTTAGTTGTGGCACGCAGGATCTTCGTTGCCGCTTGCGGGATCTTCGTTGCGGCATGCGGGCTCTTTAGTTGCAGCGTGTGGGATCTAGTTCCCTGACCACGGATCGAACCTGGGTCCCCTGCATTGGGAGCGCAGAGTCTTAACCACTGGACCTCCAGGGAAGTCCCCCTTCACAGTGTTTCTTAAATTGGGAATTAGTTGCTAACACTTAAAAGCCAGGAGATTTTAAATAAAAATATGGATTTCTGCTTCTCTTGAGAAACCTAGGGGCCTTATTTCTTCTGGGCAACCGGCAGCTGAGCTGCCCACTTTAGAGGGAACTACCTGACCTACGTCAGTACTGAGCCACCTGCCTGATCCCCAGAGGCATGCGTCTACCACCCTACCACCCCTACCGGCAGATGGCTCCTGTGAGGAAGTCTGATGCCAGGCCCCAAGGGGATGAAAAGACAACCAGGTGTGTCTATCCCCTTCCCTCAAGGAGCTGCCACTTTCTGTAGATGAGACGTGAACTGTCCCCATGTAGTGAAAGCAAAGAATTCAGAGGAGGGAGATTGTCAGTTCAGATCCCAGTATCAGGGCCTCCTTGAGTCAGACCTAAAAAGAGAGGAGAGATGGTGTCCCCGACAGAGGCATGGACAACAAAAGTCGAGGCAGGCGTGATGGGTGCTTGGTTGGGGAGGGCGGCTGAGCAGCTCAACCTGCCTGGAGCCCAGAGCAGAGCATGGGAGACAGTGCTGCCAGGGTGGACCTCAGATGCTTTCAACAAGTATTTTCTGAACCCGGTAAGTGCCACTATACGCCGGGCACTGCTAGATACTGAGACTGCAAAGGTGAATGAAAGATTGAAACCAAGCTCAACCCAGGTCTGGGGAAGGGCTGAGCCAACTAGCACAACTGCCAAGTGCGGGCGTGTTTGGACCCAGGGCTCAGCCGTGTCCTCAGGGCTCCGTCTTTCCAGTTCAGCCCCTCTGTGCTGGCTCCATTTTCAGGCACTCAGCCACCTTCCTGGAAAGAGAGAGGCCCTTGTTTCCACTGGATCTGGCAGGAGAGTCCCAGGTGAGGACACTGCCAGGCCTGGCTTGGCTCCCATGCTCTCTGCTGAACCAATCACTGAGGCTGTGGGAGTGAAATACCTCGTTACCTGACCTGGGCCTCATGTTCACCTCTGAGGCCAGGGTCAGCTCAGAAATGGGGGTTCCCCACAGGAAGGGCTGCTGGACCAACACCATTTTGTGTGTGAAAGCCAGTAGAGTTGTAAAGAGCATAGCTTTGGGGGTCAGGCTACCTTGAATCCTGGCCCTACCTCCTTCTAGCTGTGTTACTTTCATCGCCCCCCCCGGGCTTCGGTTTCCTCATCTGTAAAATGACAATACACCTACCGCGTCAGGCTGCTGTGAGGATTAAATGAGTCAAGTGCTTGGAAAGGTGCCTGGCACCCAGTTGAGTGCAATATAAGTGTCAATGATCATTGTGATTATTAGGACAGAAGGGTTCTGTGGAGCTATGTACTAAGAACGGAATTTCCCTGCTTGCTCCTGGCCTTCCTCTTTGCGGTGGGATTACCAATTGTGTTGTCAGATATGCCGGGCAACACATCTTCTCTGCAAGTGGGACCTGCAGGCATCCAGGTGCTACTGTACCTGGGCCAAAGGTCGGGGCTGTGCACTCAGGGCTGAGGAATCCAACTTGGAGAGAAGTGGGTGCACCTCAGCTCTGGCCAGAACGAGAAAGAAAAGGCTCAGAGGCAGGAGCTTGGAGAAATGCCCCGTTTTATAGGCAAGAGGAAGCAATTCATAAGACACAGGAGCAATCAGCAAGCGGGGGTGACCCAGCCCATCACAAGCCTGTGAGTCCACCGTGTTGGATGAATAAAAACTGAACAACTATTGAACCACTGGGGAGAGGCAGTTAGTAGAGACAGAGGTGGTGTGTAAGGGGAAAAAGAATGAGCAGTCGTCAGAATAACAGGGTGGCTGTGTGTAGGGTACTCTTTGGTGTTGAGAACTGAGGCACAACAAAGTTATAAATTCACCCCAACAAAGTTGGTGCCTCCGCACCCCTTCTGGTTTATATGTTAGGGTTAACACCTGACAGCCACCAGCGTTTCTCTAGGATCAACAACAGTCTTTTTGGTTGTATGTTCTGCCACTGAGAGATCGGCCAGTAAGCAGAGGTTCTGCTTAAAGAAACGTTTAGGCTGAGCTAAGAGCCATGGGGCAGGCACAACATCCTAACCTCTGAGCCCGGCTGGGGCATGGCTAACAGAAGGAAACCGACAAGTCCTGGGAGACAGCACAGGAACACTGTGGCTTCAAGGGTAGGGCTTGGCCGAGGAGTCTCTGGATGGGCTGTATCCACTGAACTTGTGCTGTGGAGTCAAGTGAGCACTGCAGTCCTAGAAGATGGCCAAACCTCCATTTCCTCATCTACAAAATGCCTCACAGGGATGCTGTGATCAAGAATGCGTATAAAAAAACAAAAAACAAAAAATAGCATTTAACAGTAGGCATGGGACACATGTTAGTTTTCTTCCTTCCTTGTGGTTTTCTGCACTGTCTGTATATTGGGCAGGAGTCTCTTAACAGAAAGTGACAAAAACCCACGGATTTGGTGGGCTGGGCAGAGAAGGGCTGAGAAGGAGCCGGCTTTCAAGATGCCTGGTGTCAGGGATTCAAAGCTAGCAGGACGCCTCCATTGTTATGTCCTCTGCCTCCATGGCAACTCTGCCCTTCCCCCAAGCTTCTGCTTCTCGTGGGGAATGAGGTTCCTGGAGGCTCTGGGCCCACAGCCTTGCGCTTCCCAGACCAAGAGGAAAGGTCTTGTTCCCTGCTCCAGTCTGATAAGTCCTAAGGGGAAGGACTCTGGTTGGCCCAGCCTGGATCACATGTTGGAAAGGCCTTCCTCAGCCAGTGCCCGTGGTACCTCTCTGAGCAGGCAGTTCTGGGCACCCTGAGCCATGCCCCTCCCAGAGACAAAACGAGGGAGCCAGGCAATGTGTCCTCTCCTGGCCCGCCTGGGTTCCCCACAGCAGGCGGCACAGCCCTGACCTCCCTCCGCACCTGCATCTGAAAGTCCCCTGGCAAATAACAGTCACTTTTCCCACAAAACCAGGCTGGCACTCCGGATGAGATCAGCTGTTTGCACAAGACCACACAGAGCCCAGTCTTAGGTTCTAAGCCCTGCAGAGCGCCCACTGCTACATGTGAGCTTGTCTGTGAATGTTCTGCGAATGTTCTGTGAATGTTCTGCCCACAGTCAGAACTTTCCCTTAACTATGTGCTTCGGAAAGATCTGAGGCATTGTGAAGTGTTCTCCCTCCAGCTCCATGGATTGAAAATTATTCCTTTGGATCTCTGCATTTTAAATATCAATCAATGAGGGCTTCCCTGGTGGCGCAGTGGTTGAGAGTCCGCCTGCCGATGCAGGGGACACGGGTTCGTGCCCTGGTCTGGGAAGATCCCACATACCGCTTAGCGGCTGGGCCCGTGAGCCATGGCCGCTGAGCCTGCGTGTCCAGAGCCTGTGCTCCGCAACGGGAGAGGCCACAACAGTGAGAGGCCCGCGTACCGGGCCTCATTGATAAATATATATATATATATCAATGAGAAAATAGGATTCACCTGAAACACATGGTTTTGTTTCTGACCACCTGTATTTTATGAGTGCTTGTCCAAATGCAGTTTTTGATGGCCTCTGAACGATTCTGGGCCTCATCTCCCAGTCTGCACTTGGGGATTTCAGCACTTTATAATCTGCTACGGTGTGAAATGGAGATGGGCAGGGAGATGCAGCAGCCTCGGAACAACACCCATGCCAGAAACTCCGCGAAGTGGTCAGGTAGGTCCCTCCCTCCCCACTCCCCCCACCCAGGGGTGGCCTGGCCAAACCGCACCCAGCACAGCAGGCACGGAAGTGAATGCCTCAGCACGGACGCCAGGGGAAGGCGCAGGAGTGGAGGAGGGGACCAAGGATGGGAGCAGAGTGCCGTGAGCAGGGCCCACTGTGTCCTCCGCCGAGGCAGATGGCCTAGCGCGGCGGAGATGGCCTAGGCGACTGGAGGGGAGGGGAATGGAAACGCCCCGTGCTGCCACCTGCTCCTTGTTTCCAGAGCAGGAATCTAGGTTGGGGCCTGGTGAGAAACACTGGAACCAAAAAGGGGTCAGTCAGATGGGTGACGGTGAACAAAGGCCTTTCTCTGGGGGAGAAATCCCGGCTGGCTGCGGGGCTCACTTAGGCCACCACGGGGCCCTCACCGGCCGGCCCGAGGCCAGGCGGCGCTGTTTCCTCGTCTGGGGCTGGTCCCCTTCCGTCGCGGGGAGGAGCAGCACCGGATCGGAACAGAGGGTGCGGCCGGGAGGGCGAGGGGCGGCGAGGACCGCGCGGCCGGGCGGGGTCATCCACCGCCCTGCCCAGTCCCGCCGTCTCCATGGCGATGGCTACCTCACCGCGGAGACTGGGAGAGCTGCAGAGAGAGTCTTTGCCGGTTGCTGCGCAACGGCCCAGTGACGTCAGGCGATTGAGTTTGGTTCCCAAGGTAACTGACCAGGCAGCAGGGCCCGGAACTATTTGTGTCTGTCCCCAGAGGGTCTGCGGAGCCTCTGGGGTCTGGCGCAGCTGAGGAAATGCGCTCCTGGCCCGCGGGCAGGCGGGAGACGGAACACAGAGGCCCTTTCAGCTCTCGGAGACTGGCGACCCAGGCGGGGCGGGGTCTGCGCCCAAAGCCGGACGCCCCAACTTCTCTCCCTGCTGCTCGGGTTTTTTCGCCGCTCCTGCCCGGGTGGCCCCTGGACTGCCAGGCTTTGTCCTACTTATGAACGCCCTGCTGGGTAAACTCCTTGAAGTAAAGCGCTTCTGTTTGTAGCATCCCGGCCCGCACTGTCACCCTCACTGGCCCACAGCGGGCTCTCAGCGCGGCCTCTCCATGGGACTGTGGACGTTCGCTCCCCTTTCAGAGCCGCGAGACGCCTCCAGCACTCAGAACCCCTTGTCAGGTTCTGACCTCGAGCCCCGGTGAGCCGATCAGCAGACCGGCTCCATAATTTGGGGGCCACAATGCAAAAATAAAATGAGGGGCCCCTTGTTCAAAAATGACGGTGGGACAAGGTAGGGAACAGGCCCCAGTGCTGCCCACTGAGAGTAAACTGCAAGAGAGTGAAAGTGACAAGCACATGGGTAAACTGAGGCAGGTGGCGTGAGTCACAGAGGAGAGAGGATACGGTTCAAACCTGGAGCGGCAGAAGGTGAGGCACAAGGCACAACAGTAGCAGAAAGAGCAGCCGGTGCGTAAGGACAAAGCAGTGACCTAAATGTGGGCCTGAGAGCTGGCCCAGGCCCGCCTGGGGGACCCCTCAGAACTCAGCACTGTAACTGGGTCTTGGGACTTAAGTGACGCAGTCTATCCAGGCCTCTCAGGCTCCTCCCTCGTTATGGCACCCGTCAAAACAGGGTAACACCCAAGCCTCTCACAGTCCGTCTCCAGGGAGACACTACCACCTCCCCCTGTCCAATGGGCCAAGCCAGGCTGGACTCAGGGACATGGATTTATGAACCCAGGCCACAGACAAGCCAAGCATCGACATCCAGACCAGCTGTTGACCCTCCTGTCCCATCAAGCGAGGCATCTGCTCCATCCCTGTGAATCTTCATGTCTCTTGTCAACAGTCTGACAGCTGACTGGGGGCTCAGAGGGCAGGAGGCATCTGGCATCTCTGAAAGAGCAGCCGCAGGGCTGGCTTTCCCGGGCAGTGAATCTCCACAGCCTGATTCTCAGTTGAGAAAGCCTGCAGTCCTCATCCTCTCCTCCGCATTGGGTGAAGCAGGCTCCATGATCCCAGATTCACACATAGGACCTGTTCAAGGATTCAGCCTGGCCCACCTCCCCACCACCCAGGTTCCCTGGTCTGTCCCAGGTGACCCCTCGGGAATGGGCCCTGGGCCTAGGAATCAAAGCTGTTGAGCAGAACCAGCTACATAATTTATGGGGCCCAAGTGCAAAATGAAAATGCAAGGCCCCTTCTTCAAAAAGTATTAAGAATGTCAAGACAGGGACAGCAATGCATTAAACCAAGCACGGAGCCCTGTGGGACTGCACAGATTGCAGGCTCATGAAACCAGGCCAGCTGGTGTGTCCTAGACACCAAGCAAGCCGCCTTCCCGGGCACAGCCCATCTCTTCCCTCTCTCAAGGTCCATCTGTTGGCCTCTCCCCACACCGCCGCTGGCTGCTTCCAGGACCACTGTCCTAACCATCCATTCAACACAGTGTGGGCATCTAGAGGGTCCTCAAAGAGGCCCACAAGATATTACATGTTGGGGGGAGATGTACCCAGTGCTTTCTCTTTTTTTAATAAATTTATTTATTTACTTATTTATTTTTGGCTGCATTGGGTCTTCGTTGCACGCGTGGGTTTTCTCTAGTTGCGGTGAGCGGGGGCTACTCTTCGTTGTGGTGCGCGGGCTTCTCATTGCGGTGGCTTCTCTTGTTGTGGACCACGGGCTCTAAGCACGTGGGCTTCAGTAGTTGTGGCTCGCGGGCTCTAGAGCACAGACTCAGTAGTTGTGGCACACGGGCTTAGTTGCTCCATGGCATGTGGGATCTTCCCGGACCAGGGCTCAAACCCATATCCCCTGCATTGGCAGGGGGATTCTTAACCACTGCGCTACCAGGGAAGTCCCCCAGTGCTTTCTTATCAAAGGACCAAAACCACAGAACACTTCCAGAAATGCTCTGCAAATGCTGGATGTTTGATTCTCTATTTTCAGCTGAAGAACACTTGCTCTTGAAACAATACCTGAGGGTCATCTACATAAGATGATGAAATATGAAGTGTAGCGGCTGATTGATGATAATTTGGCACTGGTTAACACTAAAACAGTATACAAGAACAAAAGTCAAGGATGTGTTTGTGGCCTCCTAAGGTCTACCTCACACCCAGGATTCATCCCACTCTGTCCTCAGGGAACCAAGGGAGAGAACTTCTGCCTCAGCCCCTCTGCTTCATCTCCACCCTGGGATCAGGGCCTGCAAGTGCCCCTGCTGGACTCCCCGCTCCCTCTGCCAGCCTCTCTGAATCCTACCCTTCTGCCAAAGTGAGTCCCCCCATGTGGGCACTATGCTGCACCATCCAGCTCCCCTGCAGCCCTGAAGGACGAGGGTGCCCCCGTGCTGGGAGTACAGGCTGCAGACACAAGGACCCTCAGCTGTCAGCCCTCTCTGGAGATCCCCTCTACTGAAGAAAATAAAATGCCTTGGCCAAAGCCAAGATCTTCACCTGTTTAAAGCATCACTCTGTCTACAGTGAAGAGAATGGATTCACCACATGCATCACCTACTGTTGGGTACATGTTAACCCTTCGGCCTGATTGTTAGTTTTAACCTGTATTTGTGCGAGATAACGTGTCTGCTGCTTGAGGTTGGAACCCAGACCTTGGACTGTTTGGATCCTTGCATGGCCTTGCACTGAGTAGGTGCTCAATAAATATTTACAGATCGCAATCAGCTGACACTTCTGTTTCTGCACTGATCTCCAGGAGTCTTGCTTCTCAGACCAGCATCAGTAGCACTTGGGAGCTAGTAGGAAATATGCAGTCCCAGGCCCCACGCAGACCTCCTCAATCATAATCTGTAATTTAACAAGATATCCCAGAAATTCAGATACATGGTAAAATTTGAGAAGCACTTCTGGCGAGTAGAATAACTAGAGGGCTAGACGAGGAGGTGTGGGAAGTCGGAAGTGAGGCAGGAGGCGATCTCAGGTGCATACAGAGGGCTCACCTGGGGAGTCTCCCTTAAGAGTGGCGATCACCCTGAGTCACTGAGTCTGAGAAGAGATGGGACCAGTAATAAAGCTAACTCTCGGGTGCTTTCTATGTGCCAGACACTGGTTTCTCAACCTTTTACAGCCAATAACTACTTTAGTTTGCACAACAGCCCTATAACGTGGTACTATTAGGATCATCGTGTCCATATTGCAGATAGAGAAACCGAGGCCCTGTGCGGTTGAGATTATTCCAGAATCTTCAGCAGGTACACACATTTGGCTATACCTGGTGTTTAGGGTAGGGTCTGTTCTGATTGGTCGCTGACTGTCCCACTGGTTATTCAATATTTTGAACGTCGCCCTGGTTACACAGCTGGATGGAAGAGGCAGGATCCAAATCAGCCCGCTCTGCTGGAGCCACGCTCCAAACCAACATCCTCTATCCATCTAGTGCCGTCACCACCCAAAAACAGCACACCTCAGGGACGAGTAATGTGTGTCAAAGTGCTGTGTAAGCTGTAAAGAACAGTATAAATGCCAAATGGATTCCTCCGGGGCAGAAGTGAGAGAAGACTGTTAAAGATGGAGAAGCTGGACTGTGAGAGGGCAGATGATGTGGGGAAGCAGAATTCTGCTTGCTCAAGGGGGTAACTGAGGCAAGAAGGAAAAGCCTCCCTAAGTGGAGCCCCAGGATCAGCCCACGGAGGCTCTAACTTGCCAGAGGCCGTCAGGCACTAAGCAGGTTAGCTCGGGTGTGTCCTCACGGAATAACCGAGCTCTCCTGATATCGACCACCAGGGGGCGCTGCTCCCCAGCCTTCGTCCCACTGGACCCCACCTGCTCTCTGGAAACTAGGACTTCGAAGGAGTCCTAGTGAGCAAGCACCAGGACTTTGAGAAGTGGGAAAGGAGGGAAGGCAGATGGAACGGGTACTTATACCACTTTCAATCCCAATACACCCCTATGGAGAAGCTCTTGTTCCCACTTTACAGATGAGGAATTTGAGGCCCAAAGACGTTAGATAAGATCCCCCAAACCAGGAAGTTAGGTAGAGGTCGAGCTGGGTCATTTGGTTCCAGTCTCAGTTCCCAAGGGGACCACAGGTGGATGCCAGCTCATTTGACCCTGTCCTGTCGTTGGTGTACCTGCTTCTACTGACCTTGTATTCTGAGAGGTGACTAGAAATCCTACCACAACTGTATTCCCACAATTACAACAGCCAGGCCTCATAAAGGCAGTCTTCTTGAACTTGAACTTTTTGAGGTGGTGGGCTCCTGCTTCATTGCCCTCTGGCCTTCAAGAACCCTCACCTGCCACCCCAGCCGAGCAGCCTCCCCATTCAGGCAGAACCTGAGGTCTCTTCTGCTCCAGAATCTGGCTCTGGGTCCCTAGAACCATGTCCTGTTTTACATCCCCTCCCCACGCCAGGGACCCCATGGG
Source organism: Mesoplodon mirus (assembly GCF_964341445.2). Classification (NCBI taxonomy): domain Eukaryota; kingdom Metazoa; phylum Chordata; class Mammalia; order Artiodactyla; family Ziphiidae; genus Mesoplodon; species Mesoplodon mirus. The sequence goes on along the minus strand of NC_138984.1, from coordinate 8,230,881 downwards.
TTCAGCTTTTGCCCCCTGGCACCCCACAGCAGGCAGAAGCACAAATAAACAAGTGGACATTTGAGCCTGTGGCTGGGGCCAAACCAGGCACCAAGGTTTTTTCTCAGCTCCCACGAACTCCTTTTATGGCCTCTGGGTCCAGTTCCTTCTTCATAATAAGTCATAACTGGAAAAGGCCTCAGGAGTCACTGAGTCTAACTTGCGCCAACACTTTCCTTTTCTAAAGAGGAAAAAAGAAGTATGCCTCCCGGTCTCCAGGCGGGTTCCTAAGACCAGGACAGGGCAGGAAGCGTCCTGAACGGAAAGGAAACTCCAGCCCTGAGACGGGACCTGGGCACGCACCTGTAATGTAGGGGGAAGGGGGGACCCTAACCTCGGCTGCTTCTACGGCCCTCCTCCCCAGCTCCTGAGGTTCTGTCACCTGCCCTGGAGACCGCCTAACGAGCATCTAATCCGCCCCCCTCGGTAGGACGCTTTCCTTCCCTCTGTCCTGGGAGCTGGGGGCAGCTCACGTATCTGGCAGCACGGGCGTGTAAGTGATCATGTGTGTACAGAGCGTGTGAGCCGCCACACACGCGTCCGCGCCATTGCCGGGTGGGGGGGGTGGTCTGTGCGCGCCCCCTAGGGGCCGGCCACCACCCATTGCCGCAGCTGCGAAGTGGCCGTGCGCAGCGCCGCGTGTACCCGGAGCGCACCAGCCTCGCCACCCTCCCGTCCCGGCCGAGAGCACGGGGTGTGTTGGCTGGCAGGCTGGCGCGCAGCACCCGGAGCCAGGGCGCTTCTGGTTCTCGGTCCCCGGGCCTCCCCTTCCCGCCTGGCATTTTCTGTTTTCCTGGGCCTCCCCTCCGCCTGCGAGGAGCGCTCCGGGGCGGGGTCCGAGAGCAGCCCCGCCCGGGCCAGCCGGCGAAGGTGGCAGGGCTGCCTGGCGCGCGCCGCCCCTCCCTGTCGCCCCCGCCCCCGCCCCGGCGCCCCGATGGGTTTTTCCATGACTGCATCCGGCCCCGGGCCGTCTTTGTTCCCGCCATCCCCGGCCGTGCCTGCGAGCTGGACCGCCTCTCTCCCGCGCGCCGGGGTTTTTCCAGGGCTCAACTGGAGCACTGTGGAGCCGCCTCCCCGCCCCCGGCCTCCTGCGCCCCGGCCGAGCTGCGGCCCCCGCGCGACCCCGAGATCCCCTGCAGGGAGCCGAGCTTTCTCCATACCCACCGCTCCGTCCGTCCTGTCCCCGCCGCCAAGGCCCGCAGCCCATGAGCCCCGTATTTGGGCGCAAAGTTGACCGTCAGCCCTGGCGCTCCCGCGCTTCTTGAGGCGCTCTTGGCGCCCCGAGCCCCTCCCCGGCTTCACGTTGGGGGGCGAGGGTCAGGTGTCTGCAGAGCCGGGCCGCCTCTGCCTCCAGCTTGTGTTAGGGCCTCACATTTCTCCCAAGGGGCAGGCGGCGCAGGGGGGCACCCAGGGGCACGCACACGGTCCGTCACAGCCTGAGGTCGCCATGTGTGCTCGCCGTCCCACCGCGCGCCGGCCGCTCCCGGGCAGAGACGCTCCCGCCCCCCGCGGGAAAATGGGCACACTCGCGGGCAGTACGCGGTCCAGAGCGCGGGGGACTCTGTGATCCTGGAATCCCCTCCCCGCCCCCCGGAAGGAAGGGGAGATAGGCAGAAAAGGGGAGGTGGGAGATGGGGGGGGTTCGAGGGAGTGAGGACAGGCACGCAGTCTCCGTGTGCCCCGTGGGGACTGTGTGTCTGCAGCCCGATCCTGCACTGAGCTGCGTTCATTTCGTATGTGTCTGCGAACCAGCGGAGCCTCCCAGCTATTACCCTGACATGTTGGCGGGAAAAGTGTAAGAAACACGGTGTTTACTTCCGAGTGAGGTTTGCTAAGCCCTGCCAGAGAAGCCAGACTCCCAGCGTGGCCTCCAGCTTGGGGTACAGGGGTGAGGGGGCGTCTGGGCAGCGGAAGGGGTCCTGGATTAAGAGGGTGTCTGGCTCTGTGGGGTTTTTGGACTCCCTGGCTGGTCCCCTCCCCACATCCCCGCAGGAGGCAGCCTCACATGGCTAAAGATCAGGGGATGAGGGCGAGAGAAGGGTGCAGGGTAAGGGACCCCCAGATCCATGGAAGCCCAAAGCCACCTCGCTGTGGAGAGTGGGAGGGAGCGTCCCCAGAGTCCTTTGAGTGCCAACTCCTTTCCCCCCTCCCTGGTGCATTATCTTGTTTCCTAAGCAGTCGAGGGGGAGCCCAACTGTTCTGAAAGGGCGCTTTCTCCAGGTTTGTCTTTGTCAGCTGTGCCCGCTCTTTCCCTCTGTCCAGCCCCTTCCCCTCTTCTCTACTCTCAGAGGCTGAACTTTGCCCACCCCTACTCACTAGTCATCCCCGTACCAGGAAGTCTTGGTCCCTGGGCTCCCTCCTGCTCAGGGGTTAGCTCAGGTGCTCTTGCCCTTGTGGAGTTGGTAGAAAGTTCCAGAAGCTGAGGTAGAGCCCCTTGCCCTGCACCACAGGGTTTCTACCTGTCCTTGGCCGGGGTCGGCAGTGGGGACAGCAGATTAGAAAGAGAATCCTCTAGCACTAGCATTCTGTTTGCTTTTCCTTTGTCCTTAGTTGTCTTGTCCACCACTGACCCTTCAATCTCCATGTTCTTGCTCAGGTTGAGAATCTTAGGCCCTGGTCTTAACCATTATCCTCAGTTTTCCTATCTATAATCTGGGGTTAATAATGGTGCCTACCCCCCCGAGTGGTTATATGGGTTAAATGAATGTATATGAATTTCATGTATGTAAAGAGCCTGGCATATAGCAGATACTAAACAAACATTTGCTATCGTTATTGGATGTTAAGCGACTTGTCCAAGGTCACACAGTCAGTGGCTAAACTTGATGCCAACCTAGGTCACCTGACCTCAGAGCCTAGGCTCTCATACTGTGCTAGTGAAATTTTGCCCTAACAGAATCGGGAAACAGTATTTATGTACGTAGCTCATATGTAACGTAGGGGAAAACAATAGTTGCTGGGGGTTAGGAGACATTTTTTCAGGGAAGGGCCATATTCATAACAGTAATGTGTGACCTAGTTCCCACTTTATGGCTGTTAAATTTGTTTTATGGGTTTTTTTAGTTATGTGTGTCAATTGAGAAATTTATGACAATCAGATAATCACCTTGCTGGGGGAAAAGTCTAGGTCTTTCCAGCAGTAATGTGAATCCTATAATGTTTTGTCATTTCATATTTATCAACTTGTTTGTGCCCAACATTGTAGGAGATGCCGTGGAGCCAGGGGGAGCATTCTTAGCAGAAAGAGCGCTCACTTCACTGTCTTCTTGGGGAAACAGTATGTATGTCTGTGTGACATGACACCCTTAATTGCCAAAAGGAGTAGTTTAATTAACCAATGGTTACTATCTGATGAGGACTTGCAGGGGACAGATTGGCGGTAGCTCCATGATCCTTCTTCCTGGTTCATGCCCTGAATGTGGGAGGGAGGCATGTATGTGTGGGACTTGTTCTAACCAATAAAATAGGGCAAAGTTGATGAGAGGTGTGATTGTGTGCATGTGATTATGTTACACAAGATTGTAACAACCGTCTTGCTAGGATACCTTCTTCCTTGCTGGCTTTGAAGAAGTGAGCTGCCATGTTGTGGACTGCCTACAGAGAGGGTAAGATACTGAGATACCAGCTGACACCAAGCAAGAACCGACACCTGTAAAGAACTGAATTCTGCCAACAACCATGTGAGCTTGCAAGCAGATTCTTCCCGTCAAGCCTCAGATGAGACCCCAGCCCTGGCCAACACCTTCACAGAAGCCCTGCAGAGGAGCTCAGACTCCTGTGAGAAACTGTGAATAGTAAATATGTACTGTCTTAAGACGCTATGTTTGTGTTTATGTTGTTATACAGCAACAGAGAACTAACACATGATCTACTGGGTGAAGAGTCCTCCATGGGACTGTTAGGGGGCATGAAAAAGTATAAGGAACCCAGCACTTCAGGAGCTTCCCGGCAGTCAAGGTGATAAAGGAAACACAGCACGATTCCACCACTGGACAAATGTTTCTGAAGAGGCAACTTGGCTCCTGATTCTAAGCAGAATTTGTCATATGGAACAGTAGAATCTATGACCAGAGCATAGAGTCTGTAGGGTCTGGACCTACCTTTAGTTCAAGATCCTTCTTCATCCTGCCTGACCTCCTGGGACACCATGCCCTCCCATTCACTATCCTCTTCCTGGACTGCCCTTCTCCCTTTTCTGCCTGTTGACTCCTACACTCAAGGACCAGCTTGGTCCTGTGGCCTCTACTGTGAAGCCTTCTTCAGTTCCCTAGCAGAATTAACTGCTTCCTCCTGATTTCCCTAATGTTTGTTGTCAAAGGCATTATGTCATATTATTCATTTCTAATTATGTATTGAGCACCTACTAAGTGTTAGGCCTCCTGTTAGGTGCAAGAGATACAGTCACAAATACAGCACAAGGCTGTCCTTGGGGCCTACAGCCTGGTGGTGGCATGGCTGTCATGGGCCCATCTGCTCTTCCACTTGGGGCCAGGCCCTCTCTGTGTCCTTAGAGCTCAACACAACACACAGCAGCCCTAAGTCTCAATGTTGGTTAAGTGAGTGACCGAGGCTAGGCAGGTCTTCCTCTGATTATCTCCTGATGGATTGCCAGCCTCCCCTCTTGACAGGCTTTGGGGGATGAGTTAACTATGAAATATGCCCCCAGAGAGCTGAAGCTGTTGGATATTATGATTTAGTGATGTCCATGGGAACTCAACATTCAGCATGTTGACAGAGAATGTCAGCAGAAACTGACTTAGTTTACCTGTAATTGATGTGGGGCTTTGGGGGCTGATGGTAATTAATCAGTAGGTTCAGCAGCATTTTAAGGTTGTCAATTCTCAGCAGTATGGAAGGAAATAGCGGACATCCTGTGCCAGTGATAAGAGATTTATGCATCTAATTTATCTTAAAAAATGAAGGTCTTGGGAATTCCCTGGCGGTCCAGTGGTTAGAACTCCGTGCTCTCACTGCCGAGGGCCTGTGTTGAGTCCCTCATCGGGGAACTAAGATCCCACAAGCCTCACGGCGCAGCCAAAAAAATTAATTAATTAAAAATAAATTTAAGGGACTTCCCTGGTGACGCAGTGGTTGAGAATCCGCCGGCCAACGCAAGGGACATGGGTTCGAGCCCTGGTCCGGGAAGATCCCACATGCCACGGAGCACTAAGCCCGTGTGCCACAAATACTGAGCCTGCGCTCTGGAGCCCGCAAGCCACAACTACTGAAGCCTGCACGCCTAGAGCCCGTGCTCCACAACAAGAGAAGCCACCGCAATGAGTAGCCCGCGCACCGCAACGAAGAGTAGCCCCCGCTCGCCGCAGCTAGAGAAAGCCCGTGGGCAGCAATGAAGACCCAACGCAGCCAAAAATTAATTAATTAATTAATTAATTAATTAATTAAAATAAAGTAAATAAAATAGAAAAAGAAAGGGGGCCAAGTAGTGGCCCTGTTAGTCCTTGTTGCTCGTTACCACCCTTAGGTGTTTATAAGGTGGGATATTCAATTCCCTTGTAACTAGTGGCAGCCCTACTTGACAAGACTTCAAAAGGGGCTGCCTGCCCACACCCTCAGGTGGAGTTTGGAAATGTCTCAGGAACATGGAGGGCGCAGACGGCGGCATTCGGGTGTTGCCACGGGGAGCAGCCCACTCCATCCTCCCACTGGCCCTCACCTAATTTCCTGGCCATCGCAGGCAGTGTATGGCCCCCTTGTGCTCAGTCTCCTGAGAGCCTCCTTTCCCAAGTATCCGGCCCTCGGGGAAGGACGGGACGCTGCCTCCAGTTCCCCCATCAGCGGGGTCCTGCCCGCCTTTTCTAGGGTTGCCCACCAGGTCCTGCCTCTTGCTGCATCTCGGATGGATTTTCCTGCCTGTGGCCCATCCTTGCACCTGGGGCCTCCATTATCTCTGCTCAGAATTTCCAAGCCACTGCAAAGTCCTCCACTGGGAACCTCCACTCCCCACACCCCGCCTCCCGACACTGACCGGGGCCTCTAGGGGCCTTTTTGCAGTGTGACGAGGTTCCTGGAATCTGCCTGGAGCTGTGCTTCATTCCCTGGCACTTGTTTACCGCAGCTTCCCCCAGGGAGCTGTGGGAGCCTTTTCCCCTGTGTCGAGGAACCTGTCTCTACTTGTTTCCTCACTGCCCCAGTGTGCCTTCCTTCCCTCCTGGGCAGAGCTGTTGTCCCCTTTTAAATTAAGCTGCAGGAGAGGTGGTCTTGGGAATGACCTAAAAAGTTGCCCCTCAGCCCCATAATCTAAAAGCTCCTCCTGTGAACCTTGTATCCTTTTTTATCAGGTGTCCACCTCCCCCATCCTCCCTGGAGCTGCACCATCTGGGGTGTCCTATCTTCACACCCATTTTTCGGATCCTTGGGATTTGATGACCCGAATTTTGGCCTGACATCTTGGCTGTGGTGGGCCTGTCATTACTTTGGGTCCCCTCTCAGGCTTGGCATGAAGTTCTAGAAGGACTGCCCGCTCCACACTCTGTCCATCCTCAGGGCCCTGCCTCTCCTCCATGCCCCAGGATGTTGCTCCACTGAGGCCACTGTGATGACACATCTCCAGGCTCTGATGTCTTCCTCAACCAGACAGCTCAGCCCAGACAGTTTCCAGCTGATGGTATGGGATTCATAAACACTGTGGGAAGTCTTTATTGTTAAAAAAGAAAGAAAATTCTCTTTTAAAAAAATAGTGATGCACATGATAAAAAATTCAAAAAGCAAAAAAGAAACTCTCTCTGCTACCCTTGCTCTCCAATCCCACCCTGCACAGGTAACTATTTTGGGTTTCTTGTTTCTTCCAAACATTTTTTAAGCACTATTCTCCCCACCGCCCAGGCCACCCAACAGAATGGCCTGATTTGTAGTGTTTGCCAGTTTTCCTGGTATAAATACTCCCACCATCGCTGACGTCAAGCTACTAATGTGATGTTGGTGAATGTGGAGTTGAGAAGAAATGCACACGATTGGTGAGGGATGAGAGCCACCTCCAGCTCGCCACTGTAAAGTTACGTGCACATCATCAAACACACAGCCAGACGCACACAAAGGTGTCTTACATTACATTACATTACACCTTGCTTCTTACATTGTATTGTACCTAACCAACTTCTCAGTAAGTTGAAGCCACGTATAACAAGCACCACAGTGGAATGGATGTCTCCGACCCACCTACTCCCCATATAAGACTAAAGGTTGGGAAGGTCTGTCCTAGAGTCATTGAGAAGTGCGTGTGGCAGAAAACTATGTAGGGTCATGAGGTAAATTAGGGGGTAAGTGATTTTAAGAAGCTAATTAGTGGAATGTCATTTCTGAAGAATAAAAACTTTGTTTTGAAGAAACAATATCTTGATTTCTAATCGAGTAATTAGGAGTTAATTCAAGACAGGATTTAGACTGCTCTGCCAGGAAAAAAAAAAATCTTCACCTAACTCCTTTTAAAACTTCAAATGGGGCTTCCCTGGTGGCTCAGTGGCTAAGAATCCGCCTGCCAATGCAGGGGACACAGGTTCGGGTCCTGGTCCAGGAAGATCCCACATGCCGCAGAGAAACGAAGCCGGTGCGCCACAACTACTAAGCCTGCACACTAGAGCCCGCGAGCCACAACTACTGAAGCCCACGCACCTAGAGCCCGTGGTCTGCAACAAGAAAAGCCACCGCAATGTGAAGCCCACATATTGCAACCAAGAGTAGCCCCGCCCCCCTCGCTGCAACTAGAGGAAGTCCTCACTCAGCAACGAAGACCCAACGCAGCCAAAAAAAAAAAAAAACTTCAAATGATCAAATTTCCCAACCAGAGAAAATTCAGGAATCTACAAAACCTGGAGAGCGGAGCCTAATGAGAGAGATCACAGGCAGGTGTGTGACCGTGAACTTCCCGTGTCCTCTTCAGAAGCCATGGACAGCCCAGGCTGACATCCTCAAATGATCCGCCTTGGTGGCTGCCCAGGACCCCCTCTGAGCTCCACTACGAAACATTTGTTTTTAGACAAGCACTTGAGAAGGGGATTTCGACTCTGGGTTTCTGGTGACTCCCTCTGTGGTTGGCCTGTCACTCTGCCTCCTGGCACCTCTGTCAGGCATTTTGAGTTCCCAGCAGCCTTTGTCACAAGGAGGATAATTAGGACTGGTGTCCACCTGGGCTCTTGGTCTGGGTTATTCTCCGAAAGGCTGCTTCTCATGGACAGCTGGAACGGTTTTGTGTACCCTTCAGGTGACAGAAGGTGACTCATGGGATGCCTGCCATGCTGGCCTCTGTGAACCCCTCCTCTCCCGTCTTAATCCCGGGAGTGGTCGGACAACAGAGCACAGGGTTGAGCATTAGAAGCGCAAACAATTAGTTTATAGGAAAGGGATCGTTTCTCATGCCGTCTCATGCTTAGAACTGAGCAAGGGACTCATTCCGAATGCTAAAATGTGCAGGTGTCAGGGTCCCTAGACTCGTCCCACCGGCCATTGTTCTGCAGCAGGTTATGCTCTGCTGACAGGTCTCTGGGTTCCCTGTGAAGCAGGTGATGAGCCCCCTTGGGAAGCAATCCTCTGGGCCCCATCTTTTCCAGGGATACATCTCGGGCAAAGCCATCGCCAATGGGCATAGGGGAATATACAACATGGGCATATACAGCTAACAGGTATACACAAAGTTCAAAAGACTGTCAGGTTGGAACCAGATAGCTAAGAAATCTCTTTGGCTTAAGATAGCTCCCTGAGGTCAATGGCATTTCAGTCTGTTTAGGGAGCGGCAGGAGGAGAGATGGGTCATTATGAGGGCCAGGTAATCAGAGATGACCTCCCTGTGGTGAGCGAGCCTGCTACTTTCACTGGATCTTAAGAGCAGGGGCAGGGGTGACGGGGTTAAAAACCTAGAAGGGAGGGAAATTTGGTATCTAAAAGCCACAGGCTGATAAAGAAATGAGGCTTGTCCTGGGAAGAAATGTCAGCCTTTGGATTTATTCCTCCATCCTGCCACTTTCCAGGATACAGTTTTCATTCATTGGCAGGTATGTGTTTCAGAATACCCTCGGGGACAGGAAACATATGGCCATTTATTTTTTTGGCGTTTGGGCCTGATTTACTCGCATCTTCAGTGTTAGACATGCCTCATTCATCTAGGCTGAAGGGTAGTAATGCAGAAGACTTCACTCCTCCCAGCAGGAGCCTCGCTGCACATCCACGGCCTTGCCTCGGTGGGGATAGCAGAGCTTCAGGACCGTACCTGGGAAGGCTCTTCCAGGGCTGGCACAGATGAAACTCCACAGAGAGGGAATCTGGCGGGGCGGGGGGCGGGCAGCAGGGCACAGAAGGCCCTGGGTGGATGGTCCTTCACTCAAGATGGAGGAAAGGTCCCAGCTGCATAACATTCAACAACAGACTGGGAGCAAAAGAGATCGACTGGAAATATGGAAGGAAAACTCATTTTTTTAAAAGGAGTAAATGTGAAAAACACAGATGCTGCTGAGGAAGGGGGGAAATGGATTCTTTTAAACACAGTTGCCAGGAGGTACTGGGGACTGCATCGCAGTCCTAGAAAACTGAGAGTGTGTATAGCACATGCCATCCGCCCCCTCCATGGTTCTCCCACAAAGGTCTTTGGCACAGGTGCTCCAGAAAACAAGTACAAAGATATTACTCTTGGTGGTAGATACAGATGTTTATCCATATTACATTTTTGTACCTGTGGTGGGCTGAATAATGGCCCCCGGAGATGTCCATCCATGTCCTAGTCCCCAGAACCTATGAATATGTTGCCCGATATGGTTAAAGGGACTTTGCATATGTGATTAAGTTGAGGATCTTGCAATAAGGAGATTATCCTGAATCACCCGAGTGGGCCCAGTGTAACCACAGGGGTCCTTAGAAGATGGAGGCAGGAGAGCCATCAGAGCCAGCAAGAAAGGACAGGACAGTGGAAGAAGAGGGTGGCGGGATGTGCTCTGAAGGTGGACGAGGGGCCCAGAGCTGAGGAATGAGGAAGATCCCTAGAAGCTGAAAAAAGCAAGAAAACAGATTCTCTCCTGAAGGCTCCAGAAGAACACAGCACTGCCAACACGTTAATTTTAGGCTCCTGGACCTCTGGGGCCGTAAGAGAACAAATCTGTATTGTTATAAGTCACTAAATTCACGGTACCTTGGCATGGCAGCACTAGGAAACTAATCCAGTACTTCGGGGGTGGGGGATGTTTCGTAAGTCAAAAATTTGTTTGTTTTCATTTTATGATGCTAAGTTAGGAGACTGGTGATAAGGCCTAAGCCCTGTCTTCCTGTCCCTCCCCCTTCACGGGAGATAGAGCTATTTGGGAACCTTGTCAGGTGAGGCCAAGCTGTATCTCAAGTGGGCTCTGGGGTTTCTGGAAGGCCTGGTTGTCCGAACATTTGCAGGGTGCTGGGGGGAGATGCACCCCAGGAGAATGTCTGGAGCTGCTCTCTCCCTCCCCCAAAGCTGCTGGAAGCTCACAGAAGTGTGAAGGTGACTGCAGAGGTGAACTGAGGGGCTTTGCACAAGGAGCTCCCCAAGACACTCCCGGCCCTTTCATCCACCTCCTAAAGAGGCCATGGATGGTTTGGGGTCCAGCCCATGTCTCAGGGCTTTGCCTGGGAGTGGAGAGTCCAGATGTTGGATGGCCAGGCCCTCTTCCAAGGCCAAAGCACTTCTGCCCCTATAGGGGAGGGGAATGAACAGCACTGTGCCAACAGGAGCCTCCACCCCCTTGACCTGGGTCAGTGCCTCCCCGGGAGGATGCGGCAGGAGGCATGCAGCCTGAGATCAGCCTGTTGCAGGTGTGATGTACGGTATTCAGGCAGGGAGCCCATCGGATGAAGCAGCTGGGCTGCAGAGGGAAGAGACTGAAAGGAGAGAGGGTTTAAAGGTATGTAAGGATCCAGAAAGAGTTGATGATTTTCAGGAAGAGGAACACCTGTATGCATTTGTGTGCGTGTGTGTGCACAGGTGCCCACACAGAGGCCCAGAGTGAGGGGCTGCGGAGGGGAGAGCAGCTGGGAAGAGACAGGGGTGGTCGAGGCCACAGGCTGCCAGGGTCCAGATCTCAGCACAGGCAGAAGAGCGGCCTTGGTGGGAAGAAAGATGGTTCTTCTCTCTCCAGATCTGGGAACTAGGTAGCAGATCCATGGACAAGGGTCGGAAGGACACCCCACCTGCCCGGAGTTACCCTGGGGTGGGACTGGGGGAGGGGGAGGGTGAAGGAGCATCACTCCCTCTGGATCACCTGAATTGCTTTACAATAACGATGTGCTCCTCCATTACTTGTGAAATTAAAAATAAGCTTAAATAGATTAGACCCTCTGAGCAGCACGGACAGTAAGCGCCAGTTGTTCAGAGAAGGGTCAAGCAGGTGCAAGACTCACCCAGGGGGTGAGCTGAAGGGTGGATTTTGACCAGGTGAAGGGGCACCTGGGGGGAGAGCTGACGAGTAAAGGGAAGGTGTGCCGGGTCGTGAAGGTGGCAAGACCCCCATGGCCTGAGGGGGGTCCCTGTTGGAGAGGAACTGGCCACTGAGGTGATGCAGGCCACTGAGCAGCTGCTTCAGAGTCTCTGGGAGGCTTGTTTACAAGCAGAGACACCAGGGAGTTCCCTGGTGGTCCGGTTAGGACTTGGCGCTTTCACTGCCAAGGGCCCGGGTTCAATTCCTAGTCGGGAAACTAAGATCCCACAAGGCACGGGGCGCAGAGACACCACACACACACACACACACACACACACACACACACACACACACACACACACACACACACACACACACACACACACACACACACACACAAGAGGCCTGGCAGGGGCTCGGAATTCCTGTTTGTTTAATTCCTCCAATGATTCTGATGGTAATGATAATGGGTCCGCCTCTGTAAGGATTCTGCTGAGGGTGGGCGCAGGGGTCCAAGGTCTCACCCCACACCCCAGACCAGGGCAGCTCAGCATTTTTGTTTTGCATGGGGGGCAGCCAAAACCTGGGTCTATGGCTAAAAATAAAGTGTGAACACCGCTAGGCTAGAATAAGAGAATGGAAGTCGTTGTGTCACTTTGAAGTAAATTGGACTGTACTGGGCACCAGCACATTTCTGAGCAGCCAGGCAACACTTGAGATAGCGTGGGCCCTAGGGGAGGAGGGCCAGGATGCAGAGGATGAGGGGGAAAGAAACGGCCAGGCCAAGAGACATTTTAGGAGAAGAATCAGAGGAAATGACTGACTGTTGGGGATGCACAAAGGGCGGTGAGAAAGATGAGCCCTAGGCCTGCGCCTCAGAGCTGGGCTTGGTCAGGCAGAGCCGTCCGGAGGCAGCCATATTTTGGGGAAGATTCCAAGTTAGGGGATGACAGGGAACGGCAGTTCAAACCCTAGGCCAGGGTAAATCTGCTCTCACGGCCACCTTGAGGATGCAGCTGTGCTGATGGGGAGATGGTCTCTGGAGAGTCCTGGCCGTATTAGGGAGCTCCAGGAGGACAGTGGGAGGAGGGAACTCAGGGAACTCACAGAGGAAAGTTCGGGTGATGGGGCAGCTTTTCCATAAAAGGGTTTCTCTGTGTTCCCTTTCCTTTCCAAGAGACCTTCACCGTGGGAAGGCCTGGGACAGCCCAGCACCACGATGACAGCAGGGTGGCTGATAGGAGGGGCAGAGGGTGTGAGACGCTAATGCAGTCTATTAACCCCATCGCCTCCTGTAAAGGACTTCTCACCCCAGCAGAGGGCTCAGCATCACGGCTCCAGTTACTGGTAATCCAACCGCCAAGCTTCTTCCCAAGAGCCTCTCTCCTGCTCTTCTGGCAACTTCCCTCCCCACAGCCTCCTTGCCCATCTCATGGGCTTCATTCAACCCAAGGTCCCACACACGTCAGAGCAGGAACTGAAGAGGAAGACCCTTTCCACAGACGACAGGACCAGGGAGGGCCCGAGTTAGCCCTCAGGTTCACCCTGGCTGAGAATATTTATCAACTGAATTTTTCATTAAGATAGTGAAATACAGGATCATGTTCTGGCACACGTGTTCAGAATTTAAATAAATGTAACATAACACAGGCCCAGGAGCATTGGCTATACAATCAAGAAAGTGAGGACAAAATTATAAATGCATTTTTGTCTTTTTGTTCTAACAACAAGCAACTGCAACAAGCACTTTTGTACATGCATTTTGGACACCTTAAGGATTCCTTCCAGATAACTTCCGGAAGTAGAATTGACAGGTCAGAAGGTACCGCTTAGGGCTTCCCTGGTGGCGCAGTGGTGGAGAGTCTGCCTGCCGATGCGGGGGACACGGGTTCGTGCCCCGGTCCGGGAAGATCCCACATGCCGCGGAGCGGCTGGGCCCGTGAGCCATGGCCGCTGAGCCTGCGCGTCCGGAGCCTGTGCTCCGCAACGGGAGAGGCCACAGCGGTGAGAGGCCCGCGTACCGCAAAACAAACAAATAAATAAATAAATAAAATGTACCAGTTAATTTTAAGGCTTAATTTTCCCTCAAAAAAAGCTCTTCCAACTATTGGGCATTCCTAGAAGTAATTAATAAGGAAGCCCCTACCCAACAGTGGGGATCCATTTGCTAGTCTGATACATAATAAGGGGAAATGTTAATCTCGAAGGGTTTTATTTAGCCTTGCTTTGAGTATTAAGGAAGGTGAAATTTTTCTTCTCCTATTAACCATTTGTTTCATTCTTTTGATAAATCTGCCTGCTCACATCTCCCGTCTTTTCTTTGGTGCCCTAGACTTTGTAAAAGCCTTTGGTATATTAAGGATATTTGCCTCTGTTGCCACATTTATCTGGAAAATATATTTTTCAAGTTTGCCTTTTGCCTTTTCAATTTGTTTTGTTTGTGGTTTTTTGTTCTGTTTTGTTTGTTTTTTTGCGGTACGCAGGCCTCTCACTGCTGTGGCCTCTCCCGTTGCGGAGCACAGGCTCCGGACACGCAGGCTCAGCGGCCATGGCTCGTGGGCCCAGCCGCTCCGCGGCATGTGGGATCCTCCCGGACTGGGGCACGAACCCGTGTCCCCAGCATCGGCAGGCGGACTCTCAACCACTGTGCCACCAGGGAAGCCCTGTTTGTGGTTTTAGACATATAGAAAATTTTCATTAAAAACGTTGAATCTAATAGGCTTTTTTTGCTTTAGTTCAGTCTTGGGTGCGGCACTGAGGTATAAGCAGTAAGGACAGAAAGGAATTTTGAGGGAGGGGTGACACTCTCTGGGAGGAGAGGCTGAGTGTGGCTCACTAAAGGTAGCTGTTCCACACCCACCCAGGACTTCCTGCCGGAGGTGAAGGTTCTTGATGGCAGGGCAGGGCCTGGCCAGACCCAGTGTGTAGATCCGTCTCTAGGTTGGTCCTGCCTAGTGATGGGACTGGAGAGAAGCCTGCCTGCCCAGGCCTCTCTCAAAAAACAACACAGAAACCAACACAGTGTCTGAAACGTCCCGGGAAGGGGACAGAATCTACACAAGGGGGTAGTCTTTGGACCCAACTGAGGGCACGGCTGTCCCCTAGACGGGCAGTCTAAACACCACACCAAAAGTTCTGCCTAGTCACAAATGAGGCCAGACTGAAAACCAGAAGGTCAAATCCTCATTTCAATTCCTAATTAGTGACCCGTGCTGTCCAGAAGGAGTCTTTTCCTGTTGTTCACTCTACACTTTCAAAGACTCCAAAGTTGTTGCTGTTTTCCTGTCTACCTGGGTGGAATTTTAAGAATCATTTAAAAGTTGGTAAACTTGCCTTTCTCCTACATCCAAAAGCTGAAAAAAACCTCCAGCACAGTTTGTGAATTTTAAATCTAAAACTGTCCTCTAAGTTTTCACACTGTGTGTTTTGTGTTTGCATAGTTTGAATTTGAAAACTAAGGTCAGAGGCATTCTTTGCAACTTACTATAGGCACTTCAAAAGAACAATCTCTAGCTAATGTTACAGAAATAGACCGTTTGGTCACTGGCTGATTAAAATGGAAAAGCCAAAGCTTTTCCGAGAGGAAACAAAATGATGTGAGGCTTCTAGACTCTAGAAGAGTGTGTGTGTCACTGAGGTGTGACCAGAAGCTTTGGGGGGCTTGCCTCAGCACTAAATCTGGGTAAGTGTTTTAGGGGGTGAGTGAGCAGGATCTTTACTCACACAGCTGTTTCTGACTTGAAAGCTTTCCCTGGGGGCATATTCGTGTGGCAAGAGGGTGTGCATGGGGCAGCCTGCTTCATGCATTCTGCCTGTGCAGGAACAGTATGTGTGTGTCATCCTAGGGCTGGTGTGTTTCCCTGGGTCTGTTATTCCGGGTTGCCAGGCAACCCAGTGTGTCTGGGTGTGTCCTCTTAGCACGCCACGCTTTCTCCTCCTAAAGTCTTTGGGTACAACTGCGCGTGTGCATCTGGGCTGTGACCATCCCCACGTGAATCGGGTCTGTGACAGCTCCTGTCCTCTAGTCTCAGTGAATAAATGCCCAAAAGCATAAGTGGTGCATGGCTGGGGTTCTCCCAAGCTGCCGACCCTGGAGGTTGGGACTAAAACTGGAAGTTTCCATTTGGCCGTAAGTGTGCAGACCCCTCTGTTTGAGTGGTAGACTGTTTAAGACCCTAGCAGGACTCTGCTTGTGGCTGAGAGTTTGCAGAGTGGACTGGCCACTCCAGACACTTCTCACCACCCTCCCAGGAAACTTTTGAATTCGATATTTGGAACGAGCCCAGAGTCTCTCCGTACCATGGGCAGTGATCCCTCCAGGCAAAAATGAAATGTCTGGAAACGTAACCAGGCAGACTTGTGAGTGCCTGAAACTGGTTTTAAAGGAATTTTTCAGGAAAAAAAAAAAAAAGACTTTAAAAATATATTTTTTTTATTAATTAATTTATTTATTTTATATTTTCTTTTTTTTTTTTTTGACAGTTTTGCTTTATTTATTTATTTATTTATGGCTGTGTTGGGTCTTCGTTTCTGTGCGAGGGCTTTCTCTAGTTGTGGCAAGCGGGGGCCACTCTTCATCGCGGTGCGCGGGCCTCTCACTGTCGCGGCCTGTCTTGTTGCGGAGCACAGGCTCCAGACGCGCAGGCTCAGTAGCCGTGGCTCACGGGCCCAGCTGCTCTGCGGCATGTGGGATCTTCCCGGACCAGGACTCAAACCCGTGTCCCCTGCATTGGCAGGCAGACTCTCAACCACTGCGCCACCAGGGAAGCCCTTTAAAAATATTTTGCACAATGAAAGCAACATCTTTGGAATAGAGAACTTTGTGGGGTGATTCCTTTAGAGTTCTGTTCTATTTTGATCTTCAAGAGATCTATTTTCATACTGTAGAGGTGGGAAAATGGGTTCAGGAAAGGAGCTGATTCGCTCAGGCCACACAGGGAGTGGAGACAGAGCGGGAACTAGAATGGGCCTCCTGAGGGTCCCGGAGGGTTTCCCCAGCCTGTTTGTTTCTGTTTACATCTGTGTGTCTCTGGGCGTGGCCCCCTCTGGGTGGTGCACACGCAGGCTCTAGGTGTGTCCCATCTCGGAGCAGCTCTGCCAGCCTGGTGATTCTCCGCCGCAGGGAAATTCCAGGGGGCAGATCCTGCCTCAGCTGCGGTGAGACATTATTTCCTTGGGAGGAAACCAGCTCTCAGCAGCCAGAAAGGAAACAGTTTCCACTCTGGGAGGGAGGGAGGTGGGGGAGGGAGGAGGGCAGGAGGGAGGAGGCAGGAGGGAGGAGGGAGGAGGGATGAGGGACGAAGTAGGAGGGAGGAGGCAGGAGGGAGGAAGCAGGAGGGAGGAGGGATGAGGGACGAAGTAGGAGGGAGGAGGCAGGAGGGAGGAGGCAGGAGGGAGGAAGCAGGAGGGAGGAGGCAGGAGGGAGGAGGGAGGAGGGCAGGAGGGAGGAGGCAGGAGGGAGGAGGGAGGAGGGAGGAGGGCAGGAGGCCCGCACTGCCTTCCTGGAGCCCGGCCTGGAAGGGAGCCGCCCCAGGGCCCATAGGCCCCTGGCTCCTGAAGCCTCCAGACACAGTTTAAATTTAGACCTTCTATTCTGGTCCTTGCAGCCCAGGCCTCACCCTCTAGCTGTAGAACCAGCCAGTTTCCCTAAGCACAACTGCCCCTCTCAGGCAGTGTGTAGTAAGCTCCTCTCCTGGAGGAGTGTCCTAAGAATTGTTTTGTGGCGCTGTGGAATGGTGAGGCAGAGAGGAATGGAAGAAAGACCAAAGGCAGATCAATCCACCACCCTCACTGACATTTTGGAACCTGGGGCCCCTATGTCCACATCGTGGTCCCTGTTCACCCTCAGACAAGAAAAGGGCTGACCAAGTGTAGCACTGTGGGACCGTGCAGGAGGGACATCAGCATAACGCAACCACGGTGCCTAGGGTTACCACTCCATGCGGTCTCTGCTGCGCGGATGTCCCCTCCCTGACCAGCCAAGTCGGCGCACCTCTCCCTCTCTGCCCCTCACCTGCTTCCTTTTCTCCTACTATGCACTGTCCTCTGATAACGGCCTGTGTTCCTTTGTCTAGCAGGTTCCTCTCCAGAATGGAAGACCCAGGAGAGCAGGGGCTTGGTTTTGCTCAGCGCCGTATCCCCAGCACCCAGAGACGTTAGCTGTAATAACCGAGCACTTGCTATGTGCCAGGCACTGTATGAGGTGCTTTAAATGCATTATCTAATCTTATCCTCAGGACAATCCTATGAGGGTTTTTACCCAAGTAGGAGAAGGAAGCCCAGAGAAGTTGAGAATCTTGCCCAAGAACACACAGCTGGACCTCGGCAGTCAGTGGTCCTGTGCACGCCCTCAACCGCTACACCGATTTGGCCACGGGAACGCAGCCTTGCACATCCTCTGCTGAGGAGACCACCGCTCTCACTCAGCTTTTGCTCGCTTAGCTCCCAGAGCCAGCCTCAGCGATGCTGAGTCAAACCCCTAGCTCTCGCCAGCTCACCCCAGACAGCCTGGCCTTTGAGGGAGAGAAGAGGTGCATTCCTGCGGAGGGATCCAGAATATCCCACTGTGAAGAGTTTCAGTTTTTGGTTTTTGCTTTTTTTCCCCTTATCTAAAAGCAGTGCCTCCTCAAAGCACACAACCGTCATAATTCCCCTCCCCAAAAGTTTTGCAACCAGGGAAGACTGACTCTTATCACTGGAGAGAAGTCTACACTGGGTTAAGAAATCACAGAAATAGGGAGGGGGAAGGGTAAACTGGGACGAAGTGAGAGAGTGGCATGGACATATATGTACACTACCAAATGTAAAACAGAGAGCTAGTGGGAAGCAGCCGCATAGCACAGGGAGATCAGCTCGGTGCTCTGTGACCGCCTGGAGGGGTGGGAGAGAAACACAAGAGGGAGGGGATATGGGGATATATGTATATGTATAGCTAATTCACTTTGTTATAAAGCAGAAACTAACACACTATTGTAAAGAAATTATACTCCAATAAAGATGTTTAAAAAAAAAAAGAAATCACAGAAATAAATAGTCACAAAACTATCAGATCTGTCATCTATTCTCCCAAGGGCTCTTTCCTAAAAGTCATTTATTTTCTCATAAATGCCTTTTTCCCTCTCCCCTTCCCCTCCTAAGATGATATATGAGCCCCCAATTCTAACCACCTCCTTGAGTCATGTTTTTCTGTGAACGCCCATGCACACATGTGAATTAGACATCTGCCTTTTCTCTTGCTAATCTGTATTTTGCCAGTTTAA
This sequence comes from Mesoplodon mirus, assembly GCF_964341445.2. Classification (NCBI taxonomy): domain Eukaryota; kingdom Metazoa; phylum Chordata; class Mammalia; order Artiodactyla; family Ziphiidae; genus Mesoplodon; species Mesoplodon mirus. Next base: position 8,212,199 of record NC_138984.1, on the reverse strand, counting down.
TGTGCAGGTTCCCAAGTACTGAACCTAAGAAGGTAGAGAAAAAGGTTCATCTCCCAGGTAATGCTGAGTTAGGTCTGCAGGGAGGGACACTGACGGTGCTGCCCTCCGGATGGGGGGGGGCCTGCTGACCCCTGGCTGGTTGTGGGTTCTTTTGTTGTTGTTGTTTGTTTGTTTGACTTTTTGGCTGAGCCACAAGGCATGCAGGATCTTAGCTCCCCAAGCAGGGATGGAACCCGTGCCCCTGCAGGGGAAGCGCGGCGTCTTAACCACCTGACCGCCAGGGAAGTCCCAACCCCTGGCTGGTTGTTGATTGTCAGAATGGATTTGTGCTCCTTTTTCTCCTGCCTGGTCCCTGTGCACCAGAGGACACTATAATCTCTGCAACTGAGTTTCTTTCACACAAAGGTAATATATACTGGAACCGGCTCCCTCAGCCTCACTAACATGCTTCTAGCTGAAAGAAAGGCCCCACCAGGAAGGGCCACTGCCCCAAGCAGAGGGCCAGCTGGTCTCAGAGGGTAAATGGGCACTTACTGTGGGGAATTCCCCACAGTCTGCAGTGCAGCCCTTAGCTCTATGGGCCAGAGGGGATCCCTTTCAGCAGGACTGATTCACACTAACCAAACTCACCAAGCACTGATGTAAAAACCAGAATGCTATCTTCCTATTTTTCAGATAAGTCTGGCCAACAAGATGCTCACATGGGCAGGTCTGGACAGTCTTTCTCTCTCCCAGTGTATGAATCTGAGAGGAAACTACACCCCAGCAAGAAGGTTGCTGGGTGGGCCTGGGATCTGGAAGGAAAGAGAAGCTGGTAAAGTTTGAGGCTGAGAGACAGGAAAGGAGAGAAACTTACCACATTCTATTTTCAGCTTTTGACTGTTGTCCCATGTGCTCCTGTATCAATTCAAGAAACAATTTGGGGGTTTTTACATTTATTTATTCATTTATGGCTGCGTTGGGTCTTCGCTGCTGCACGCAGGCTTTCTCTAGTTGCATCAAGCGGTGGCTACTCTTCGTTGCGGTGCGTGGACTTCTCATTGTGGTGGCTTCTCTTGTTGTGGAGCACAGGCTCTAGGCAAGCCAGCTCAGTAGCTGTGGCTCGCAGGCTCTAGAGCGCAGGCTCAGTAGTTGTGGCGCACGGGCTTAGTTGCTCCACAGCATGTGGGACGTTCCCGGACCAGGGATCAAACCTGTGGCCCCTGCATTGGCAGGCGGATTCTTAACCACTGCGCCACCAGGGAAGCCCAACAATTTGTTTTTAAATTTTCATTTGGCCTGCTATTAAACTGCAGAGGCTCCTGCCTCTAGCTCTCAGACCCAGTTCTGTGCTCTGCCGCTAACCTGACTCCCAGGTCCTCATCGTGGGTCAGGCAGCACTGCACATCCGTGCCAGGGAACCCAGGACCCTGGCAAGGGAGCAGGTGCGGGCAGCAGCACACGTGGTCCTCTGGAGCGAGTTTGGAGCCCGCATCTTCATGGGCTTCCTCACCATGCCCAGAAGGGTCAGGAGGACCCCAAGCCCCTCACCAAAGCCACAAGCGTGCTGTGCGGGCTAACCCCAGCAGATGGCGGTGTGTGGCCAGGCGGCCAAGGAAGGTTGCCAGCCACACACAGCGCACCGGAGTGGGGACTGGATGCCTGGAGAGAGGCTGGCAGGGTGGACTGTGAGGGTGGGCGGTGCCCTGGGCAGGCTGGGTGCGCTTTGTCATCTCTGTGCCACAGGCCCCTCTAGAGTCTGGTGAGGCCTCTGGACCCCTCTCAGAGTGAGATTTTTTTTTTAAGCCAGATCCTTTAACAAAAATTGTACATATATGTGTACATTTCATAAAACATGACAATTTAAATTAAATGTATGTATGATTAAGACCACCAAACATAATTACAGACTCTTGAGAGGTTAATGTTTATTTCCAAAAGATAGCAAAGGGTGCTTCCCTGGTGGCGCAGTGGTTGGGAGTCCGCCTGCCGATGCGGGGAACGCGGGTTCGTGCCGCGGTCCGGGAGGATCCCACATGCCGTGGAACGGCTGGGCCCGTGAGCCATGGCTGCTGAGCCTGCGCGTCCGGAGCTTGTGCTCTGCAACGGGAGAGGCCACAACAGTGAGAGGCCCGCGCACCGCAAAAAAAAAAAAAAAAAAAAAAAAAAAAAAGATAGCAAAGGGACTTCCCTGGTGGCGCAGTGGTAAGGAATCCGCCTGCCAATGCAGGGGACACGGGTTCAATCCCTGGTCCGGGAAGATCCCACATGCCTCAGAGCAACAAAGCCCATGTGCCACAACCACTGAGTCTGCGCTCTAGAGCCCACAAGCCATAGCTACTGAGCCCACGTGCCACAACTACTAAAGCCCGCACACCTAGAGCCCGTGCTCAGCAACAAGAGAAGCCACCTCAATGAGAAGCCCACGCACCGCAACGAAGAGTAGCCCCTGCTCGCCGCAACTAGAGAAAGCCCCTGCAGCAACGAAGACCCAACACAGCCAAAAATAAATAAATAAATTTATTTTAAAAAGACAGCAAACATTCTGAAGTATTAAAGTTTATCTTATTAGTGAGAACATTTACTAGGAGATTTTTTTTTACCATCTTTATTGGAGTATAATTGCTTTACAATGGTGTGTTAGTTTCTGCTGAATAACAAAATGAATCAGCCATATATACATATATCCGCATATCCCCTCCCTCTTGCGCCTCCCTCCCACCCTCCCCATCCCACCTCAGAGTGAGATTTTTAAATGCATAAAGTAAAATACCCAGGGTTACCAAGGAAGCAAAATATACTGAAATACAATGACCACGTGTGATTGGTAATTCTTTATTAATGTATTAAATCAGGATCAGATCTGGTGGTGGGCCTGGTAACGACTATGATTTTTTAAGTCACGTTGAAGGTAGACGATATTCAAATTATCTTCACCAAATGCGCTGTGATATGAAAATAGCTGTGACTTCTACTGTGACAAGGTCCCAGGAACCGCCTATACTATTGTGGTGAGATGCTTACAGGCACAATAGAAGGAAATGCTAGATTTCAATTAAAGATTATTGAACATAGACATGTAAATTTTTCCTGTCCAAGTTCACCAACTCCTAGAACTTTAACCACAGGCTAAGAATCTGAGTGAAGATTTGACGGGGTACCAAATAGGGAAGAAAGGATGGATTTCTAGACCACCTCCCCAAACCAATGTTCATTTTTGCCATTCAAATCAAGTGTCGGAGACCGGAAGGCATAGGAGGGGCAGGCGAGATGAGGAATCCTGGGGGCTGGTCTAGCTGCTGCCAGGACACTTTGCCCCGGCTAGAAACAGGGGTGGAGTTTGCATGGATGGAAGCGCTGCCTCAGCCTCCAGGCCCTCAGTGACAAAAGGAAATCAGGGCTCCCATTCCTCTCATTCCTCTGTCTCCCCTCCAAGGCCACCCCAGTTCACTTCACTTCAGGGGAGACAAAAAAAGAGCCCAGAGCCTCTCTTCCTCCCCTCAGAAGGTGGTTCATTTCCCCTCAATAATGGGCCAACAACAAGGAAGTGGGGTAAGTCCTTCCCCTCTGCTGTGCCTCCACCTGAGCAGGTGCTGAGAGTCTGAATCTATAAACAGGGAGGCCAGACATTTACATCTGTGGATCTGTGGGCTTGGCATATATATATATATATATATATATATATATATATATATATATATATATATGCCAAAATGTATATATATATATATATTTTTAGTTTATTTGATTTTCTTTTCCACTTTGTGTTTCAAAAAATTTTAAACATACATAAAAGTAGCTAAAATGGACTCCCATATTGTACAACTCTCGTCCTTTTGCAATAGTGGCTTTATTTGTCCCTTTCCAGCATAATAATTATCACTCCCAAAAGTCCTAGCTTGGACAACTACATGCAATATCTGATCCTAGACTGGATTCTACACTGGAGGGAAAAAAAAATGCTATTAAGGACATCTTTGGGTCCATTGATAAAATTGGGATATAAATAGTAGAGCAGATAGAAATATTTTGTCAAAGTTATGTTTACTCAAGTTGATTTTTTAAATTGTGGCTATGTAAGACAGTTTCCTTACTCTTAGGAAATAAATAGGAGTAAGGGGCCATGATGTATGCAACCAACTTTCAAATGTTTCAGGAAAAAAGTGTGTGTACACATATGTACATGTAAACATATGTACGTATATGTGAGTATACACATATTGTATATGTGTATATATATGGAGAGAGAAAGAGAAAGATTGAAAATAGGGAAAATGTTAAAATAGGTGAATGTGAGTAAAAGACGTAGGAGTGTTCTTGCACTATTTGTATTCTTGCAACTTTTCTTTAGGTTTGGAATTATTTTCAGAAAAACTTACCGAAAAACTTACCAAAAAACGTATTAACAAACCAATGAGAAGCATTAGTATGGACAATAAATTTTACAACCATCCTACCTAGGACTCATCTAAAGTCTAAAATGGCCAATACAGCTTGACTGGGAAGCGGGTCCTGGGATTTAGGGGTTTAAGGAGTTCTGGTTTCACAATTCCGTGTTTATTCTCTGCCCCACAAACGTTTGCATCTGTAAGAGAGCCTACTGAAAATATCCATAAAACCAGCGCTGTTACTGAGCAAGGACTACTTGCAGGGCCCTGGGCCCAGGGCAGCAGGGGCCTGAGACTGGATGTGGCCCTTGGGCAGATGGACAGCTTTGGGGGCCATCCTGATAGGATAGAGCTCTTTGGTCCCAGGTTCGTCCCCACCAGTACCAGTCCTGGAGGCCCTCAAGTGCTGGGGTTCCACAGCCCGATTCCCCCAGTCCCTGCTACGGGGCTGGGGGGACACCAGGGCCCTGACACCTGTGCTATGGCCTGCAGAACTTCCTGCTGGGCAGCATCCCAGCACCTCACTGACAGGACGCTGATGCCCACCAGAACAAACCAGAACAAGAGCCGACTGTCCACGCCCTCACCATCGCCTCGGCTTTTCATAAAGGGGTCTAGGGTCCTTGAGAATTCCAATGTCCAAGAAAAGATCTCCTGGGCAGAAGCATTCTGCTCCATCAAGCATTTTTCCATATCCATCGCTGGGCTGGAATTTAACATATTAACTCTAATCTCCCAGATGTCTTTATGTCAATTCATGTGCCCCCTCACCCTGCACTCTTCTCCCACCCTTAAAACACATATGCATAATAAAATCAATAGCTACCATTTACTGACACTTTATGTGCATTTGATCATTTAATCGTCCCAAGGAGGTAAGTACTATTATTCCATTCTACACAGTTTAGTAAACATTAACTAAATTCATCCAGCTAGAGAGTTATGGAGCAGATCTTCCAGCACAGGCAGGCCTGGAAGGGGTGGGGCAGGCAGGCTGCACGTGGAAGGGGTCCCCCACCTCAGGACCTGGGAACCCAGAGGTTGAAAAGTCCGCTCTGGAAAGGACACACTGGTGAGGCACGGTCCGAGATTTATGAATCTCCATGAATACAGCTGGGTATCCTGAGTACACACTTGGGAACTGGCTGCTTGGATTCAAACCTCAGCTTAGCTGATCACTAGCTGGGTGGCTTTGGGCAAGTGTCTTAACCTTTCTGGACCTCAGTTCCCTCCTCTGTAAAATGGGGATAATAATTGTACCTCATGGGGTGGCTGTGAGGATTAATGAGTTACACACACAGAGATTTTAGGACAGAATTAGTTCTCTTTACAAAATGCTGCCTTCTGTGCATCCCTCCCTTAAAGCCGTTAGATCCAGAGGACTCACCCACTTTTTGAAAATCAGTTAATGAGTTTAGCCAATAGAAGGTTGATCACTCAAGTAATGATCTACTTTTGTTTGTTTGGTCGTGCCGAGCGGCTTGCAGGTTCTTATTCCCTGGGACCAAGTCCGTGCCCCCTGCAGTGGGAGCACGGTGTCCTAACCAGGGAATTCCCAAGTAGTTATCTCTTAAGAAGAAAGTGCAAAAGTCTGGTGGGAAGATTTGAGGAATCGTGTGCGTGTGTGCGTGTGCGTGCGTGTGTGTGTGGGGGTCTGTGTGTGTGTCTGTGTGTGGTCTTCTTAAATGCAAGGAAATAGATCTGCAAGGATACACAGATCCCCTACCTTGGGGGTTGGCAGAAGCAGGGAGCTGAGACAAGGCCTTTTGCATTTTATTTTTATAGATGTCAGCATTAAAAAAAAAAATTAACAAACATGTACGACCGTTGAACATAGAAAAAGTTATTAAAATAAGAAAAAGTCTTTTTCAAATATGTTCTTTTCCTCGGGTATTCGTCAGCCCATTGAACGTGGGGCTGAAAATGGGTTTATAATTAACACAGGCAGTTTTCCTCAAACTTTAAATTGAAGGCTTGGAATTTCCAGCAGGGAAAACAGAAAGGGATATTTTCAGCTGGGTCTTCTTTAGTTAAGAAGGTTCCTGGTGCCAAACCAGATGTAACATGAACGCACAGCCTGCCTTCCAACAGTCATTTATCAAAGATGGAAAGCTGTTGTCCAGCTAGTGAGCTGCCTGTGAATGCAGGTGCTGCTGGACTGTCTGGAGACCTCTTCTTCAGGACGCTGTTGAAGGAATTTATGCACCTTCAGGTAAGAGCTGCACTAGCTGCTTCCAACCCAGCATTGCTGGGGTGCCAGCACCCCAAATCTTCCTTCCAACAGGTCCCACTTTGAGTGCTTTAGAGCAGAGCTTCTCCAATGTGAAACGTGCAAGGACTTGCTGGAGGCTTTTGTTAAAATGCCGATTCTGTAGGTCTGGGGTGGGGCCCGAGACTCTGCATTCCTAACCAGCTCCCAGGCCCACGGCCTCACTGGAGTGGGGGGGGTCTGGAGTACTTGACCTAGAGGGCCCCCTACCCTCCTGATCTTGCTCCTTTGCATTTCCACAGCCTGTCAATATCTATTAAAATGTGGCTGCTAGACAGTTCCTGGCGCAATCAGTATGAGCTGGACCGCCACATCCCTTACTCCTGATGGATTGGCAGAGTTTGGAGACAACTTCATCATGCTACTAGTACCAGCTCCCCAGAGGGAGCCTTCTCATCCCATGCCTGGTCCCACGGAGTGGTCTGGGCTGTATGGAGACTGCAGCCCTCCTCTCCATCCCTACCATCCATGAAGTGCCTCAGCACCTAGGCAAGCATACATTTCTCAACCTGCCCATCAAACCAGTTTCCCCAGGTCCTTGCAAGATGGCTCCCACCTATTGGGTGTGTCTCCCCCATTCAGTTGTGGAACAAAAGTCATTAGTCAAGAATTGAAAAATGGGAATAAATGTTGTTGAAGGTACACGGGGAATCATACTCTTCTACTTTTTCATATGTTGAAAATTTATATAAATTTTTTACAATTTAAAGCAGTTTGTTCTCAAGGCAGATGACCTTAAAAGTACATATAAAGAAAAAGTCTCTTGGTTCATCATCACTCATAACAAATTTGAAAGTCTGAAGAACTACAAAATCCTAGATGCCTAAGGAAGGCATAGAAACAGCTATCTTCAATTCATTCCCTTATATCAGATCTAGCTGTAATTTCCAGTTTTATAAAGTAGCCCTGTAGCCATTTGGAAGATTCTGGAATAAAGGGCAACGTGCTAAGTAGTCATTAGGGAGTTCTGCACCTGCCAGCCTTTTTTTCCGCATAGGAACCGCTGGACTTTCACAGCAGGTGCTTTTCTAAGCCCTTTAAATGCATTAACTCATTTATTCATCAACCCTACAAGAGTTACTACTATTATTCACATTTATGAGAGGAAAATGAAGCTCAAAGAAAGTGACTTGCCAAGGTCACAGAGCCAGTTGGAGGAGAGCCTGGGCAGTCCATTGCTGTTTTAAGCACAGTGTTTTTCATACTGGGCCCCAGGGCACTTGTCCCAACGTGGATATGAAAGCCTAACCCTCTAGAGTCTTCCGAGGCATATCCACACGCTGGAGTATTATTTAGCCATAAAAGGGAATGGAGTACTGATACCTGCTACAACCCTGATGAACTTAAAAACATTCTGCTAAGAGAAAGAAGCCAGACACAAAGAGCACATATTGTGGATTCCATTTATATGAAATATCTAGAATAGGCAAATCCACAGAGGCAGAAAGCAGATTGCTGGTGGGGTTGAAGGGAGGGACAGATGAGGAATGACCGCTCAGCAGTGCTGGGTTTCTTTTTGGGGTGATGGCTGCTCGACTTTGTGAATACATTAGAAACAACTGAGCTACATATACTTTTTTATTTATTTATTTTTTGCGGTACGCGGGCCTCTCAGTGTTGTGGCCTCTCCCGTTGCAGAGCGCAGGCTCCGGACGCGCAGGCTCAGCTGCCATGGCTGACGGGCCCAGCCGCTCCGCGGCATGTGGGATCTTCCCGGACCGGGGCACGAACCCGTGTCCCCTGCATCGGCAGGCAGACTCTCAACCACTGCGCCACCAGGGAAGCCCCGTGCCATGCACATTTTAATACACTTCTGTTTATTTTTCCCTTGGTAATCTGCCTTTTGTTAGTTTAGTGTTCAGGGCTCACGTCAGAGAACCTAGGATGCGTAGGAGAAAAAGACTTTTTTTCTTCTCCTACTCTTGCAGAAACCTCTGCTGTCTGGCTCCTATGTGTCTGTCTCAGTACCTGTCACTCCCCCCCCGCCCCCCTCCCACAATCCCCCCCCATGCCACCTCCCATGCCCAGCCTTTCTGGACTCCTTCAGTTCCTCAACTTTGATGTGCCCTTTCCCTCTTCAGAGTCTAAGGGAATCACTGCCTCCAGGGAGCCTCCCTGGCCTTCTGCCTAAGTCAGGGCCACCGCCGCCTTGTGCACAGCCTCATCACCCTACACTTACCACCCTGGTAATTTGCTCAGGATCTGGCTTCCTTGTTCAACTCTAGGCTCCATGAGGGCAGGGATGGGCTGTCTTGTTCACTATTCTACCCCCTGCCACCAGCACCCGAATAGAGGAGGCACTTCCAAATCTGCTGAACAGAGACGTCAGGGCCCCATCGCAGAGAGAGCTCTGTGGCTTTTAGAGGGCCCTGCTGCTTTGAGAGGGCAGGGGGCCTTCCCTCTCAGGGTTGCAATTCACCTTGAGCCCCATCCTTACATGGCTCCATTTCGCATAGCCCTTTTGTTATTTACTCCAGATAACACACATGCCTGATTGATCAAGCAAGCAACTGACTTGTTTCTCAAGTGAATTTTAAAACTTCGCTTTCCTTGTCTTGATGTTGTTTGGGGTAGAGCTGGGCACACAGCTGTGATCTGCAGGCAGCCATGGTAATGTTTTCTCAAAGGCAACCAGCTAGTTGATCGTGCTTTTTTTTTTAAATATTTATTTATTTGGCTGCTCCAGGTCTTATTTATTTGTTTGTTTGACTGTGAGGGATCTTAGTTGTGCCCACGGGATCTAGTTCCCTGACCAGGGATCAAACCCAGGTCCCCTGCACTGTGGCACAGAGTCTTAACCACTGGACTACCAGGGAAGTCCTGCTACTTTCTTAAGAGAGAAGAGCCATCTGCCTTCCCCTCAACTGTTTTGTTTTGTTTTGTTTTGTTTTGTTTGTGGTACACGGGCCTCTCACTGTTGTGGCCTCTCCCGTTGCGGAGCACAGGCTCCGGACGTGCAGGCCCAGCGGCCATGGCTCACGGGCCCAGCCGCTCCACGGCATGTGGGATCTTCCCGGACCGGGGCACGAACCCGTGTCCCCTGCATCGGCAGGCGGACTCTCAACCACTGCGCCACCAGGGAAGCCCCCCGCCTCCAACTGTTAAGAATAGACAATCTTCCCGGTCCAGGAAGATCTCACATGCCGTGGAGCGGCTGGGCCCGTGAGCCATGGCCGCTGAGCCTGCGCGTCCGGAGCCTGTGCTCCGCAACGGGAGAGGCCACAGCAGTGAGAGGCCCGCGTACCGCAAAAAAAAAAAAAAAAAAAAAAAAAGAATAGACAATCTTGGGCTTCCCTGGTGGTGCAGTGGTTGAGAATCTGCCTGCTAATGCAGGGGACGTGGGTTCGAGCCCTGGTCTGGGAGGATCCCACATGCCGCGGAGCAACTAGGTCCGTGAGCCACAACTACGCAGCCTGCGCGTCTGGAGCCTGTGCTCCGCAATAAGAGAGGCGCGACAGTGAGAGGCCCGCGCACCGCGATTAAGAGTGGCCCCCGCTTGCCACAACTAGAGAAAGCCCTCGCACAGAAACAAAGACCCAACAGAGCAAAAATAAAATAAACTCCTTCCCCCAACATCTTCTTTAAAAAAAAAAAAGAATACAATCTTTCTCTAAGCAAGAGAAGCATCTACCATTGATCAGTAATGCTGGGTGTTGGGTTCCCCGCCTTGTGAAAGTTTAGACAAATAAGCATGGACTTAATTATAGATCCTATGGACGTGGCGGACCTGGAGACTGAGGTTGCAAAGCACATGCCTCAAGTTGGATGAACCATCTCTGCTCCACTGTCCATTAGCTGATGAACTTGGGCAAGACTCACAACCCTCAATCTCGGCTGCTTCATCTGTAAGTGAGGAATCATTCCTGCCCTCTCTACCTTGAAAGGACTCTATTCTGATCTGCAAAAAATTCATTCCTCACAGGAGCAAACAAGCTTGGGAAACTCAAGTAAGGCAGTTATGACCTGAGAACGTGCTATAGCAGGGGAAAGAAAAGACGGAGGAATAAGGAGGCTTTTCCTCCCAAGCCCCAGAAATGATCACGAGTCACGAGAATTCTCTGGGATCACCGGATGCCAACATTCTAGAGCTGGGGGGCTCCTCAGACATCACTTAGTGCAGGGACTTCCCTGGTGGTCCCGTGGCTGGGGTTAAGACTCTGCGCTCCCGACGCAGGGGGCATGGCCCGGATCCCTGGCCGGAGAACTAAGATGCCGCATGCCACAAGTTGTGGCCAAAAAAAAAAAAAAAAACAACCCACCTAATGCTGTCTCCGAATTTCGCAGGACCAAGAAGCCCCAGACACCGAGAAACAGGGGCACCAGGAACTTCCGCGGCCCCTCCAGGCCTCGGAGCCTTTTCCATTTGCCCACCTACAGCTCTCCCAGTTAATCAAAAACTGGGCATGTATAACATGAACCAAATTTCTTAAGGCAAAGAAAAACACTGGCGTGAGCCATGCCAGCTTATTAAAGAGTGGTTGTCTTGTAAGGTGGGTTCACTACTTTTCCTGCTTTCCTGCACTTTAAGTACTTTTTGTGTACTTAACCTCTCTGTGCTGCACTTTTTCCATCTGTACCTGGTTATGAAAATCAAAGCACTTAAAAACAGGACCTGGCATATAAGTAGTCGGTGAATGCCGGCTATTATTTCTTGCGAAATATTCTACCAAGAACATGTATTCCTTGTATGACGAAAAATGGTTTTTAAAATGTTTTATTGCTCTTAACAAACCTCTCTTTAATGGAAAAAAATTTACTTTTTGTTCATCGGTGTCCTCACCCTTCCCCCAAATCCACAGTCCCAATTTGAAGTAGGAAGTTGCAAACTATAGTAATTTGCGGAAGGTGCTTTTCTTTTATGAAAAACGATGCGAGTCACATCCCAAAAACTTTACAAAGCGTTACATCGCCCCGCTTCCGCGCTAAAGTGCGTGGACAGAGGAAACAATTTTTGGAGGCCTCAGGCGTTCCCGGAGGCGAGCCCTTGTTCCGCTCTTGGGGAAAGGTGCCTAGCTCCCGCCATTAGAACGCGCGAGGGAAAATGGAGGTTCCTGGCCCGCCCCGCGGCGGCGGCGGCCACGAGCACGGCGCCTGCGCCCTGCGCGCCCACCCCAGCCCGCGAGGCCCTTACGGCTGTTGAGGGCGGGCGAGGGGAGGGGCAGGAGCGCCGCACCACGCCCCACCCCGCGCCCGAGCGCGCGGTTCCGGCGAGTCCGGCTCCGGCCCTGCGGTCCGCTCCAGGCCGTTCCGGCCCGCCAGCCGCTCCGTACGTGCTATCGCGCTCCGTGCTTTCCCTCCGGCCCTTTGTGTCCTGGCGCGCGTCGGAGGAAACGCGGGAACGCGCGCCGCGCTGTGCGCCTGCGCCGGAGGGCGGATGGCGCGCCCTGCCGGGAGTCGGGAATGGGTACTGCTCCCGGACGCCCCGCCCTCGCCCCGCCCCCTAGCCGCCATTTCGTGCTCCGGCGCGCGCGGATACCGCGTGATGGATGCCCGGAAACCAAGACAACAAAGGCCCGAGCGCCAGGGCTACGCGGGCTGCAGGTCCTTCCGCTGCCCGCCGGGCGAAGATGGCGCTCGGAGACTGCAGCTATGCCCGATTAGGGGGGGAAAATGGACGCTTCTACCTCTTTCGGTTGGCGTCAGGGCCGCGCACGGCCTCGTGTGTGCACCATCGGGAGTGTGCACGTTTCCGTGTTTGCTCAATCTCTGGAGCTTGCACAGCCGTAGTATGCCCGAACTCGTGTTTGCACCCTCTGGCATGCACAAACCCGTGGGTTTCCACGCAGTATTGTGTGCACGACCTCGGGAATGTGCTCGCACCTGAGTATGCGCACTCTTGCGTTTGAACTGCCTGGCTGCTTGCACAGGTCCGGGTGTGCACGGACTCGTGTTTGCACCAACCTGGTATGTGTATAGACGCGTGGACTCATGAATCTGTGTACTCACCAACCTGTTTGCGTGGCCCAGGATGTTTTCAGACCCAGGAGTGCAATCCCAGCCTCCCGCGATCTGGGGCACCCGCGAAAACTATCCCGTTTATGGCCTGTTTTAGATTCTTTTCTCTTTTGCTGAGTTTATGCGCAAAACATAACCACTTGTCTGCTACCCTATGCTGTTCTTAACCTTTTCTATGTTTCCACCCCGTTTATTGGGCTCCTGCTGTGGACCTGACTTTGCGCCGAGGGCATGTGGTGACAATGATGCAGGGCTAGTGAGGGAAACAGAAATGGGCAGTTAAGGGCATCATGCTGCAGCTTTGAAGGAGGCGTCTGGTCCAAAAAGGTCAAGAAAGGCTTCCTGGAGGAAGCCATGAACCAAGGCCAAACTAGCCGGTCAGGCCTTAGCTGAAGAGAGTATCAGGGGTCAAGCCCCAAGTTCGGGCTCAAGACTGAAAACTTTATTCTAGGAGGCATTTCGACGGACATACCATCAAATTCGCACTTGAGAGAGCACAGGGGGTTGAAGTGAAGTGGGTAGGTGATGGAGAGGAGAGTGTGTGGGAAAAGGAGGCCTCTATGTGGAGCCCAGGAGGCGAAAGACCTGGGGACCCAGCTCAGCAGGGAAGTGGCCTCCCCAGGGAGGAGATGGGAAGGGAAAGCAGGATGGGGGACTGTGGTCTCTGGTTTACACCTCCTGCTGCTCCTGTGTTGCACACACTCTTCTCCCCAGGGGAGGGGCACAGACTCAATCCCCAGCACTGCCCTTTACCAGCTGGGCCCCTGCGCAAGCATCTATGTCAGTGGGGTTGGAGGGAGATACTGCTTGCAAGAGGACAGTGCAGGCACAGAGGAAGTGTTCAGTGAACATGGGATGCTAGCGCTTGAACTGGACCGACTTCACAAGTCCCCTTGTCTGGTTCTCCTTTCCCTTCTATCAGAGAACCACCTCATTTGTGTATCTTTCCTGTGGTTAGGGATATTCTATTGTGCTCAGTATTCCTAGGTACATTTTTAATAAATTTATTTATTTTTGGCTGCGTTGGGTCTTTGTTGCTGTGCGCCGGCTTTCTCTAGTTGCAGCAAGCGGTGCGCGGGCTTCTCTTTTTTTTTTTTTTTTTTTTTTTTGCGGTATGTGGGCCTCTCACTGTTGTGGCCTCTCCCGTTGCCGAGCACAGGCTCCGGACGCACAGGCCCAGCCGCTCCGCGGCATGTGGGATCTTCCCAGACGGGGGCACGAACCCGTTTCCCCTGCATTGGCAGGCGGACTCTCAACCACTGCGCCACCAGGGAAGCCCTGTCGTGGCTTCTCCTGTTGCAGAGCACGGGCTCTAGAGCGTGAGCTCAGTAGTTGTAGCGCAGGGGCTCAGTAGTTGCTCCGCAGCACGTGGGATCTTCCCGGGCCAGGGCTCGAACCCGTGTCCCCTGCATCATACTTGATATGTTCATGCTGGAAGTCCAAGCAGTGTGTACTACAGCCCATTGGGCTGCCCGATGCATCTTGAATTAAAACTGTAGGGGGCTGTGTGGGTGGGGATTGGATGGGCACACTCACCCCCCCACACCCACACACACACACAAGGGGGGAGTGACCTTGCCAAGCACAGCCTCCATCTCCCCCACCCTGTTCACAGCTGCCCCTGGCCTGGGCATGGTCCATAGTCCATGCTACTGGGGGTCGGGGGAGCTGACGCATGCTCAGAAGCACCGGCCACTTGCAGAAAAAACCGGCAGGGGCCCTCCTCAGATGGGGACTGTGGGCACGGAGAACACCCCCGGCTGTCCTTACGGGTGGGGTCGGCCGCCTCTGCCGAGCGCTCTCAGCAGCCCCTTCTGGGCAGCCCTGCTTGCCTGGGAGGTGGGGCCTGGGGATCAGCAGCTATTTGTTGTTCCTGTGTCACTCAGGCTTGGGGCAAGTTTTGCCACCATTTTAATCTACCAGCAGGGCCGCAGGCTGGAGCTTCCAAGCCTGAGATCTGATCTCAGTAAACTCTGTAACCTGGGAGGAGGTGAGGTAATCTCACCTCCTCTCCTGCTGAACGGGCAAGCTGTACTGGATCACTGCTCTACATTTCACTCTTCCCAAAGGTCCAAGGATCTGGGTGATGTCACCCTCCCTCAATGGCCCTTTCCTGGAGCATGGGCTCCAGAGGTGGTCTCCCCGCCCTCCTGCCCCTGAGCAGGGGCCAGAGCTGCCCCCTCTGAATTCTGTGATGGGCATTGAGTCTGTGCCCAAGAAACACCTGGTGAGGAATTTCTCTAGTTTTCCAAGAATAAACCACAAGGACCTAGAAGGTTCCACCCTTGGGCAGCTTCTTACCTCCAAAGGGTCACATCTAAGAGGGGAGGGATCTCTCGGAAAAATGAGACTGTTTGCAGAAAAATAAATGCCACCTTGTGTCTGCCAACTTACTGCAGAGGTCTGTGGGCTTGTTCTGTGTAAATAATTTAATGGAAAACTCCAGAAGGGGACGCAGCCCATATGAGCCTGACCTTGCCAGCCAGCAGACAGGTTATGAAATGTTTCCTCTCTAAGCTGTGGCTGGGAGTCAGGATGCCTCAGTCACAACCCACAGAAATAAAACACAGAACTCTGGGCTCTTGGGGAGGGACAGCTTGGGGGGGTTGTGCGGATTTCTTCCGGGAGACCATCGGGCCCCGCGGCCCCCAGCGGGTCTGGGTGGAGACTCCAGGGCGTGGCGCCTCTCAGATTGCAAAGCCAGGTCCTGGTGGTCCCAGTGGTGTCCGGCCCTTTCCCCGCCCCCAACCAAGGCAGCCTCGGGCTCTAGGCAGTTGGCTGGGGGTAGAGGGCGGAGGAGAAGGCTTCCGGCGGCTCTCTTCCCAGCCGGGCGGGGTGTCCCCTTCGGGCAGCGAGGCACGGAGATCACCGATCACGGACCCTGCCCGCCCACTTCCCCGCCCTCCGCCGAGGCCAGTCGGGGGCTGGGCGGGTCCCCCCGCCCCTCTCAGGGCGGTGCTTCTGGGAGTCAGACCGCCCCAGCCCGGCCCGTCCGGGAGGCGGGAGGCGGGCGGCGGGCGGCGGGCGGCCGGGGCGGGGCGGAAGGAGAGGGCGAGCCGAGCCACTGCCCAGAGGCCGCGCCGCCCAGGCACAAACATTGCCTTATGTGGTGGCTCCGAGGGCCAGGGCGGCGCCCGGGGGGCTGCCGAGGACGGCCGGACACGCCCCGGGTGATTGCAGTCTCGGGATCTCGGCCTCGTCCGGTGGACTAGACAGAGAGGAAAGGCCCCCTGCCCTGTTCTTTTTCCCCTGGAGCACGTCCCACGTTCCCCTAGGAGGAAGTGGTCACTGCTACTCGGCCGGACCCTCTCTCTCCCCAACTTCCCCTGCGTTTGTGGGAAAGTGTCCCTGAGGTCTGAGGTTCAGGCGGAGACCTCGGGCCTGGGCGCTGGTGGTGCGGACTATCTGCCCCCCGGTGCAGGGACCACCTTGGCGCCTCCCAGGCCCGTCCGCACAATGCCCACAGTGCAGCACCCTCCTTGGCCTTGGGAGCTATATTTGGCCATGGGGGGATAACAGGGTGACTCATGGGAGGGACAGCCCGGGGGTGGGAAGTAGGTGAGCTGCGTCCCTGGAAACGCCGTTGGTTTCTGTTCCTCGTTTCTGTTCCAGGTGGGCTTCAGGCTCTAGCCCTCCAAGAAGGCTTGGCTATCAAAACATGGAGAAGGAGCTGCCTTCCCACTGCAAGGGCAGGACTCCAGGGTCCCTGCACTGGGGGCACAGGGACAGTGACCTGCGCAAGCACCGCAGCTTCCCAGAGCCTGATTAGTGCACCCTTGTCTCTGACACCTCCCAGGCCAGGTTCTGGGGTGTCTGCTCTGACTCCCTGAATGGTCCTGGATTCTTGGGCCAGTATCTCACTTCTCCGGTACTGCAGACTTTGAGCAGACTTTGATATCTGACAAGGCAAGTTCCCTATGGCATATTTTTCAAATGGGGCTTTTAGTGGGACGTTCACGTCAGTGAATCTCTAATAGGCCTAATTTCAGGGAGTGTCTTTTTTTTTTTTTTTTTCAGGGAGTGTAATTTGAGGCTGCATCTGAGAGATAATCCTCATCCAGTCAGGGAGGCTTTGCCTGCTGCACCATTCCCACCAGGCTAAGTGGGAAGAAACTCCCTAGGCCTGGCTCCCTGCCCTCCTCACCAGCTTCCTATGACTCCCATCCCTCCTCCGACAGCCCCTTGATCCCTGTCTCCCTGGGCTCTGTTCAGGAGTCTCAGGGCACTCATGCCCAAGCTGCCTTCCTCAGCTACTGCCCTAACTACCCAACACTGGGAGAATCATCTCCAGCCCTATGCTGGCTCAGTGGGACCGGGCAGGATTCAAGCGCCCCAATTAGAGGAACATTCTTCCGTAGGACATTAGGTTCCAGGAGCTAAAGAATCCTGTCAGTAGATGGCAATGGCTGTCCTTTCCCAAGGCACTGAAACAGTACATCGGTGGATAGACTGTCCAGCTTTAAGACTCTCCTTTCACACTGGAGAGAGATCCCCATGGAATCTGAAGAAGGGAGATGGGGAAATGGATACTCAAAAGCACGAGACACTCTGTAATCCGTATGCGGATGAAAAGGCCAAGTCTTAGATTAGAAGGGATTTTAGTAGTCTCCTCATTCACCCCAAATACCTGAAGCGGAAATCTCTTCTACTGAATTCCTGGATTGCTTCCAGTGGCAGGAAACTCACTACTTCAGTGTGGTTTTTTTTTTTTTTTTTTCAAATTATTTTGGCTGCGCTGGGTCTTCGTTGCTGTTCTCGGGCTTTCTCTAGTTGCGGCAAGCGGGGGCTACTCTTTGTTGTGGTGCGTGGGCTTCTCACTGCGGTGGCTTCTCTTGTTGCGGAGCATGGGCTCTAAGCATTCAGGCTCAGTAGTTGTGGCTCGTGGGCTCTAGAGCACAGGCTCGGTAGTTGTGGCGCACAGGCTTAGTTGCTCCGTGGCATGTGGGATCCTCCCGGACCAGGTCTCGAACCCGTGTCCCCTTCATTGGCAGGCGGACTCTTAACCACTGCTCCACCAGGGAAGTCCCTAGTGTGTTCTATCTTATACAGAGTTGAAATATGCCTTCTTTAACATCCATCTTCAGAACTGTGTGTTCGTGAAGGCAGGGTCCCTTTGAGTCTTGCTGCCACCCACAGTGCTGGAGCACAGTGGTGTTCAGTGAACGTGTTGTCAGAATGAATGATGAAGCAATAGTGAATGTTTGCTCAAGTGCCACCTGGAAACCCTCCACTCTGGGCTAAACCACACCAGCGTTTCCCCCATCCCATATGTAATGCAGTTTCCAGAACATTCTTCATCCTTCCCACCAAGCTGCTGCATCCAGGTGGCAGTGTTTCTTCTCAGCTGTGCGCCCCCCGAAGTGAGCAGCACAGCAGTGGAGTGGGGCATATCTCTCTCACTGTGTGCTCTGTGCTGTCATCCACACAGCCTGCCCCCGTAAGACCTTATTTTCAGCATCCTGCTGTGGTTGCTTCTCTCTGAGCCTGAGACTTGTCCTTTGTGTGGCACAGCTATAACTTTAACTTTCACAATTTTAACAAAGAGGAGGGCTGCTTGCTGCACGTGGCAATGGTGCTGTGCCCTAGGAAGGGCCCGTCTCAGGGGGCAGGGCTGGGGACCGGCAGCCCCGGTGCCCCTGTGCGGGACCTGTTCGTGAGGCCGACACTCTGGTTGTGGGCAAAGAAGATGCCAGAATGTGACTTTGGCTCAGCAAGTTTTGGGGCTCTCCCCAAGACCCCAAGCTAAGACCCATAATCAGGTAATCAGCAGATCCCTGAGCATGATTGGTGGAGCCCCCCAGGGCCCCAGGGCTTCTGGATGCCGTGGCTCAGCTTTGCCCTCCCACAAGCTGAACAGGTGCAGGGTAGCTGTCAACACACAGCTAGGGGTTAATATGTGTTTGTTGACTGACTCCTGGATAGCTAGGAAGTGGGGAGGAGTCCTGGGTCAGTGTCCACACCTTGGACACCTGCTCCTTCCCGCCCCCCCCCGACCCCTGCAGTTTGGGGCCAGGCCAAAAGCACACCTCCTGCCCTCAGTTTGTGGGTCTGATGAAGGGTGGAGAGGGGAGGCTCTGGCCCTGAGGCTGCCTCAGGTGGACTGGGAGTCCTCCTGGGACCAGGCCTGGCCTGAACTTGCAGACGGAAGGCAGGTGAAGGTCTACAAAGCCCCTGCAGGAAGGACTGGGCGTGGGGTGGGGGTGGGCGTGGGGAGGCTCTGCGCAGAGAGGTTTTCCTCCCCTGAAGCGGCTTTATGCCACCCAGAGTGCCCACCCTCTAGAATGACTGTCAGCCAGGGAGGGGGCATTCCAGATCACCAGGTGCCTGATGGTGGCGTGGCCAGCAGGAGAGGGGCACAAGGGCAGAGGGGGAGGGAGGGGCAGGGTCACTTCTCCTGCGGACACCAACTGCAGGATCATTGTGACAGAGAGGAAACCCCAGAAACCAACAAGGTCAGTGCAGGGCAACCGAAAGGAAGATAAAATTCACCGGAGTCTAAGAAAGGAAGGCCTGGGGGAGGCCCCTCACAGGTCAGCAGAATCCAGCTCTGTCCTGGCAGAGGGCAGGGAGGGCACTGGGGCCACGGGCCCAGCTTAGCTCCCGGAAGACAACGGCTCAGCCCACCCCCACCCCCCGAGTGCTCGGTGTGCCAGATGTGCCAGGGCGAGCAGGAGCTCCCCCAGAAGCCTCCTCTCATCCCCTGCCCGCCACCCAGCTCCCTCTCGATGACACTCTGTTAAGCTTTCTCCACTGGGCTGACTCTGAGTGCAGGCAGGTGCCTCCCTCCCTGCCTGCTAACAGTGGTATGGATTTGCAGACAGGCTCAGGCCCAGACCTCTGGTCCTGCCCCAGGCCTTAGAGAGCCTGAGAGAGCACCCTGGAACCTTTGGTGGTCCACCTAAGGCAGGCTGTGGGGCAGCGGTGGAAAAGAACCCTGGATGGGCTTTCAAGGCCAGGGTTGAGGTCCAGCTCTGACCCTAACTGGCTGGATGACCTCAGGCAGGTCACTCTGCTCATTGGCCCTCAGTCCCTGGATCCCAGCTCTGCTGGCCAATGTGTAATTGCTCTGATTCTCAGAGGGTGGGCCGTATGAGCCTTGCCCAGTTGGGAAGGAGCAGGGTGGAGAAGGTCAAGGTCAGAGCCCGGGTGAAAAGCAAATGGGAGCCCAATATGTAAATCAGTCAGTGTTTGTTCCTTCTCTTCTGACAAGACCCAGGGAGACCCAAATGCCTCAGAGAGTGCCTGTGACCTCGCACCTGGGTGTCCTCACAGAGAGAAGTGGGCTGGGCACCTGGGGTCATGGTGGCATTGATCATCCCTGCGCTGCCTGAGCCCACGGCCCTTGGCCCCCAGCCCAACGAAACACACAGTATTCTGCCCCTTCTGCAGTCACTTGTGTCCTGTGTCATCCCACAGACTGTGGGTGGCATCTGTCCTCACCCCAGGCTCAGAGTGGAATGTCTTTCAGTCTGGGCCTGAGTTGGCCCTGTGGGTCTGGGGGCTCATATGGCAAAGACCTTTGAGGAGCTGGCTGGTCACCCACTAAAGCAGGGACAGCTGTGGCTTTGGGCAGCGGTCTCCCTGGGGCCAAGCTTGAGACCCTGCTTCAAAGGATGCCAGGCAGTCACATGAGACCAGGCAGGGTGACACCGGCACTGGGAGAGGGTGTGGTATTGCTGAGGCTGCTGGCCAGTCAGACAGCTGGGCCCCTGGGGCCACTGGGGAGACCCAGATGTTGTCTCTTTTCAGCTCGTTGCTTCCCAAAGTGGGAGGAGGAGACTGGGTAGGCCACAAGGAGGAAGCAAAGGACCCCCCAGGGTTTACTGAGGAAGAGTCGGGGAGGGAGAGCAGGGGCCATCTGTTCCCCAGGCTGCAGGGAGCAGAATGGGCTACAGGGAGGGCCTTCCAAGCACCAGCATGCAGGGCTGCCCCTCAGGCCTCCTTCCTCTGGGAATGGGCTCCAGGGGCTCATGGTTGGGGGCTCAGTGGATTGAGGGGCTGAGAGGTATGTTCCAAGACCTGCACAGAGCAAGCCCCTGGGAGTTTGGGGGAAGGAGGGAGTGAGGCCAGGAAAGGAGGGGCAGCCCCCATGGGAAGATGGGGGGAGCCACCCCAGCTCCTTCCCTCCCCCTGCCTGAGAGAGGGCACCCAAAACACCTTGGACCTAGACCACCTGGCATTTTCAAAGCCCCTTCAGGCCCTGGACAAGGACAGGGGTCCCCATTTTACTGAAACTCTTATTTTCCACCCAAATCAATGAGCCTTCATTCTTGAGGGTCTCTGGAGTCCCCCTGAAGAGCTGGGTGAGAGCCTCAGAGGAAGGAGGCACAGGGGGTGGGAGGCCGTCTCTGGGCACCGCCCCTCAGGGCTCTCACTTCTGACCTCCCCCCAGCCCCGCCCCAGCTAGAAAGCCCCACCCCGTCCCCTGTCGCCACCATCCAGGACCCAGAGAAGAGAACCCGTCCCCACAGGGCATCCCACTTCCTGCCTCTGTCACCTGCACACAGCTCAGATCCCTGTCCCCAAGGAGGAAGCTGAGCTGGCCCTTCTACTGCGCTGGCTCCCCCTCCCCCACCCCTTTCCGGCACCGACTCCACATTTGATCTCAGTGGCGGCTCCTTCCCGTCGACACCGAAGCCACCAAGTCCCTCCACGTTAACGGGAGGGCCCCGAGCCTGCCCCTTGGCTCCCCTTGCTCTCAGCCACCCTCCTGAAAGAGCTGTCCACGCCTGCCTCTGCTTCCTTCCGGCCTCCTCCTTCCTCAGCCCGAGGCCGCCCTGGGACCACTCAGAGGTTTGTCTCTGCAGGGCCAGGTCCCGCTCGCCGTGCTCCCCTTCCCTCCTCTTCGCTGCTTCCCCGGCCCTTCCTGTCCTCCTTGCGGGTCCCTCTGTCTGCCTGGGTCTCGGTGCTAGAGTGGCAGAAGGTGTGTGTGTCGGGGGGCGGACAAGGGCACTGGCGTCAGACACCCTGGGTTCCACAAGGCCTCGCTGCCTACCAGCTGGCTGGCCGTGGGCAAGGTCCTTCACCCTCTGCGCCTCGGCCTCCTCAGCTGTAAAGTGGGAGGCCAACATGGAGGTGACCTGCCAGGTCCCATGAGGGTCTAGAAGCACTTGCCCTCCCTCATTTGGGGCCGGCCCAGGACAGCTGCCTCTCCGAGGAGCTGGAGGGAGTACCAGCTCTGAGCTCTGCCTGCGGGACCCCGCGAAGTTTCACTGAGGCTGTCCCAGGGTGGCAGACAGTTTGGCTGACCTGGGAATCACAGCCATATGAGAAGTCTCACACACACAGACACACAGACACACAGACACACACAGACACACACACACACACACACACACACACACTCCATGCTTTACTCTCCCTGAGCCACCACGGGAGTGGGTGCAACTGAGGGGCTCGGTCGTTGGCACAATATACCATGTTCTCCCCTCTGCTACCACTGCTTCCAAGGAGGTCAACCCCCCCACACACCAGCCCACCCCACCACAAAGCCGGAGGCCCCTGGAGCATAAGGGGTGGAGGCTGGCAGCAGATGGGTTAACTCCTGGCCGGGGTCCTGGAAGGGATGCTTCTTAGGGCACACAGCTCCCCCCTCCACTCCTGGCCTTTTCTAGATCCCCAAAGCAGCTGGCACCCCTCCCCTCTTCACACATCCCCCCTCCACTCCCTCTGACCGAAGGGAGCACAGGGCTCCCCCAGGTGGCCAAATGTGCCAGGGCCTGAATCTGGGGAATGTGCAAGGACTCGCTTCAGACATCTTGCCCCTTCAGCCGTATAAATACTTCTGCATGGTCAGACCAGGCGTTCCAGTTTGGGGTTCAGAAAATCAGGTCACCTGGATGTGTATTCACAGCTGTATGAAAAAGGCAATGAGTGCGGTCCAGGTGTAAAGTACTTTTAGCCGGGCTGTAGGCAACTGCTGGCAGCCATTCTGAATGCCGGTAGAGGATTGTCTGCAGGACCTGTCCTAACACTCTTCTTTGTGTCATGGGTGACAGGACGCAGACATGGGGACAGGAAGCAGAGCATAGAGGCCCAGCTAAGAAGCCCAAAGCACACCAGCACCAGTAATCACTACCATTTATCACGAGCCTTTGGTGTGCCTGTCACCATGCCCCAGGCTTTCCATCCTTCAACTCTTTACTTCTCACAACAACCTAGGAAGTGGCATTATTAATATCCCCATTTAGCAGATGAGGAAACTGAGGCTCGGTGAAGTTGTTTAAATCCCTTGTTTAAAATCACACAGCTAGGTGAAGTCTGAATTTGAACTCAAACATGTCTGACTCCAAATTCCTTGCTCTTATGCAAGCCTGCCTATTCACAGGAAGATAATCTGGCAAAATAACTAGGAGAGACATGAGTATACTCATGAGATGCTCATGAATGAGGGCAGACAACTCCTTCCTACCCCAGGAGCACACACAGCAGGTGCTCGGCAGAAGCAAGTGGAACTACAACAGGCCAGTTATGCAAGCACAGTGAACACACATATATGAGAGAAAGGGAGCGTTAAATCCTCTTCCCTCCTAGGTGCACAGACAGGCCCAGGGTGACCCAATATTGGGTACTGTGTTACCTGGACACCATGCTGTACACGAAGATCCAGAAAGTTCCAGGGATGGGCTGCAGCCTACCCTCGGCTCAGTGGCAGCTGAGGCCCAGCATTCTCAACCCAGACAGGTTTTGGTGATAGACACACAGAAGCAGGGGACACACACATGAACACAGGCTCGGTGACACACGCCCCACCAACACATATATCTTCTGAAGACAGAACCTTCTGCTGCCATCTGTTCTGTGCAGACACAGCTGAACTCTTGGCCTCTTGGGCACACAGTCCAGCTCACACTGACGAGCACACACACACACAGAGCTCTCAGAGAAGGGGAAGAAAGGTCAAGCTGGCTAGGGGCTGGGAATCTTTGCAGCCACATAGACATTTGTGCCTAAGCCCTGGGATCAACCCCCCAGGTTGCAGTCTGTTCTCAGGCATGGCCTCCCACCTTCCCGGGTTTGAGACTGTTTTCTGCCTTCCCATTTATTTTAAAGAATGGGCCAAGGCCCGGAATGCCCAGGATGGCCACCAGGGGGCGCACGAGCATTGACTAATCCTTTTCAGCCCAGCCTCTTTGCAAAACCTCTTTCATTCATTGCTAAATATGTATTAAGCACGTATGCTGTGCCAGGTGAAAGGACCCAGAGAAGAAAGGGCGGGGTGGGGGGGAGTGGTTAGGGCAAGGGAACAGGCATGTACCTATGCTTCAGTAGGACTGGAGGTTGGATGGGGAAGGTGTTGGCAGAAGAGGCTGGGTCCAAAATAACAGCTAGATTGTACTGAGCACCAGCTGTGTTCCAAGGTCTTCGAAATTTTGATACGCATTAACTCATTTAATCCATAACTGTATGAAACAGGTACTACGTTATTCTACTTTTATTGTGGGTGCTGTAAAGCAGGCATAATGATAGTTACTTCATAAAGTTGTTATAAGGAGTAAATGGATCGATATGATTATGTGCAAAGCACTTGGAACGCTGCCCAGTTGTTCATATCATCATATCCATTTTACAGATGGGGAAAATAAGGCCCAGTTAACAAGGAGGCCATCGTAAGCAGGCTGGTTCCAGAGTGTGGGCTTACCCCGTTACCAGAACTCCCTGGTAGGTCCAATCAGGGGTTCCTGGGGAGAGAGAATTTTAGCAGGGAAGGGACAAGACGTAATTTGCATTTCATGCTGGCCATAGGGTGGGCCAGCCTGGTGGGAGGGGGACTGGTCAGGTGGAGGCTGTTACCAAGGTCCCAGATATGACTAGGATGGCAGTGGAGGGGAGAAAAGAGAAGACAGATTTTGAGAGACGTTAAGGAAGCAGCCTGGAGGGTCTTGGTGCCCAATTTCATGCCAGAGTTGGGGGAAGGAGGAGGCAGAAAGCAGTGGATGGGGAAGCAGAGTGGGGAGAGGGTAGGGACGTGTGGGTCCCCCACCTGCCTTCTGGCCTTGACCTAGGAGAGGGCGCCATACCCTTGGGGCTGAAGCTAAAGGAAAAGCAGCCCCCAGATCTTTCTGCCCCATCCTTCCCAGAGAGCCTGGGAATGGTGTGAGGGCCAGGAACCCTCAACTCTGGCTCCCTTCTGGTTAGGGCCCATGGGGCTCTGGGCTCCACGGGGATGGCCCTGCACTGGTCTCTCCCATGCTACCTGGCACCCTGGCCCTTGCCCACAGGGCAGGACCCAGGAGTCCCACCCACCCTGTCTGGCTACTTGTTCCCCAGCACTGGGACAGACTGCTAACATCCCTTTCCCCTCCTAAACGTTGAGGCTTCGGGCTCACAAAGCCCCCTCCTTTACAGGGTCTCATTTAATCCTCACAACAAACTGGAATCAGGCTCTTGTTATCTTGGTTTCACAACTGAGGGAGCCACCCTGGAGGTTAGGGGCCTGCCCTGGGTCCCACAGCTTGTGCCTGAACCAGCCCTCTGCCAGGACGCTTGCTGCAAATCATGGGGTTTGACCCTCTCCACTCCCAGCACCATTGGACCCTTGGCGGCCATCTTGGGGAGATGGAGGCAGCTGTGCCCTGTAGCTTAAGACTCTGTGCAGAGCTGAGAATGGGGCTGGGAGAGGGGCATGGTTTGGAGTCACTCAGGTCCTTGGACAGAAGCAGGGTCCAGCTTCAGTCCCAGATAGGGGAACCAGATGGGTGGGGCACAGGGCCTCCCAAAGGGTGGGGGGTGGAGTGGGACATGCCTGGGCAGGCAAGCGGGGACAAAGAGGGCGGCAGCACACCTGGCGCCCGGCAGCCCGAGCCCGCCAGGCCAGATTCAAAGAGGAGCCGAGGCTGTGATTGGTGGCCTGGTTCCCTCGCTCCACCCCTTCTCTCTCACCTCCCAGGCAGCTGGGAAAGAGGGCTGGAGTAGAGAAGTCCCCTCATCCTAAATCCTTAAGCACCAAGCGGTGGAACGGCTGGCTGTGAGCTGTTAACTCCCTCCCGTGCTCCGAGCCCTGCCGGGACTCTACCTGGCGTTCTGGCGGCGCTATCAGCCCCAGCGACTCCCCAAGCTGCCAGGCTTGGGTGCCCGGGCCTCAGGTCATCCAAACACCCTCCTCTGAGCCATCCTTCAGCTCACGGCCGCCTCTGCTCGTTTTAACCCCAGCTCGTCCTCTCTGAGTGTTCTCCCTTCTCTGACCCCTCTCCCAGTCCAGCCTCTCGGAAGGGGCAGCTTCCTGGGCCCTAGCCCCTTTCCACTTGGGCACCCCGGCCCTCCGGTGCTGGAGACCCTGCCCTTCGGGCGTCCCCGCGGGGCGGTGGCCCAGGCCTCCCGGCCTGGGTCCCGGGAAACCCCTCGCGCAGCTGGGCGCGAGATGGGGTGAGGGTGGGGTTGCGTGCACAGGTTGCGAGGCTCTGAGAAGGGCCAGCCGAGGGGGGGTTGGGCAGAAACCCGACCCCCGCCTGCGCCCCACCCCCGGCGCAGATGGAGGGGTGCAAGCTGTCCCGGGCCACAGTTCGGTGCTCGGGTTTCGGCCGCGAGGGGCCCGCTGAGGTCGCGGCCAATCACCGCTCGACCCGGCCCCCCCACGACCCCAGCAGCCAATCACGGCCCGGCCCGGTCGCCCCCACCCTGCTGCGTCCTTTGTTCCCGCTAGCCCCGGCGCCCCCGGCGCGGCCCCTGCGGCCAGGCTCCTGGCCTCCGGCCCTGCGACTTCCGCCCAGCTCGGACCGGGCTGCATGCAAGTGTCCGTGTATGCGGTGTGTGCACGCGCGTGTGTGCCGGGTCCGCCCTGCCTGCCCCAGGAGCACTCTGGGCCCGGCTGCCAAGCGCAGACCTTGCACACTCGTGTGCCCACAGCTGCCCCTAGTTGGCCTGGCCAATCCCAGGAAAGCTCCTTGGAGAGGCTGGAGTTTGATCACGGGCTGGGGGCTACGAGTGAGCACCAGAACTGGGCAGTGGTCCAGCCCAGGCCCCACCTTTCCTTCCTGGGCCGCGGTTTTCCTCGCTCTCTCCCGCTTCCTTGCCTTTGCTCGGGCTGCTTCCTTGACTGCTGCCTTTCAGATCCCGGCACCTAATGAACTCAGAGCCTTCCTTCCAGACCTACCTTGGCGGTTGCATCCTCTGTGACGCCTGTGGGGTGGCACATGCCTCCCTCCCGTGTCCCCCTCACTCATCCATCACGTGGTCCCCTTTAGTCTGGGTCTGCGGCATCTGCATCAACCACTGAGGGACTTAGACTCGGCAGCAACAAGCCCTCATCCCAGATACTTGGGGGTCACACAGCACCTTCAGGCCTAATCTTGGTTCCACCTGAGGCTGAGGCTTGTTACCCCAGGCCTGCTGTAAGGATTAAAAGAGCTAAAATCTGCACAGAACAGAGTGAGTGCCTGGTCACCACACAGGCTGCAGCCCCAGCCATGCCATGGACTTGTCCTCCCAGAGTGCTTGCCACTTCCGAATTCCCAAATCCAGTGGACATTCCTCTTGCTCTTCCTCCTCCTCCTTTCAGTCCCTTCCCTTGAGCCCCGAGCCTTCTGCTCAGGACTCCACCCTCAGTCCCCTTCGCCCCTCACTTCCTCTACCTTCCGTGAGCTCACCCACTCCCAGAACTCCACCTGCCCCGCCCGCACCTGTCTCCTGGGTCCCCTGGAGACCTCCACCTGGGCATCACTCAAGCAGCTCAAACCCAGTTTGTCGCAAACTCAGGGTCCTGATCCTGCCACACCTGCTCCTACATCTGTAAAGGACTCACATCCTTGCCATTGCCCAGCCCAGAGACCCAGGTGCCATCCCCACCCCACCCCCTTGCTCACCATCCACTGTGACCACGTCTGTGGCCCCGGGTCTGGCTGCCCCACTCTCTCAGGGCCAGTGCCTTGGCCCACGCTCTTCTCCTTCTGCCGTTTCTCCTAACTGGCCTCTTGCTCTCTGTCTCCACAGTCTGCAGGGCCCACTGCTTGCAAGATTCCTCCTCCCTTTGCCCTCAGCATCCAGTTCCAAATCCTGGGTGTAACTGACAGGGCCCTGCCTGTCTTCCTGTCACAGCCCCAGGCACACAGAAGTACTTCAGTTGAAGCCCTTGACACAGCCAGGAGGTTGGGAGTGGGTCCACCTTCCCAGGGCCCCTAAAAGGAGTGATGCGAGGTACTGGGGCGACCAGAGGAACAGCTAAGGCTGGGAAGTGGACTGGCTCAGCAAACAGGCTCTGCAAACAGGCTCTGCAAACAGGCTCTGCAAATGGGCACACCTGGGTCTGGGTTCTGGCTCGGCACTTGCTCACTCTGTGACTTTGGCTTTGTTACCTTCTCTGGCTCTTGTGTCCCAGATGGGTTTAATATCGTCTCTTTGAAGGGCTAAAGGAGAACTTAGGACCCAGGGCCAAGGATGGGCAGAGGCTGCCTCGCCTCCCAGGTACTCCCCAGAGCCTAAGCTTCTAAATCACCTGGGGGCTGGGCAGGGCCTGGGAGGGAAGAGCCAGCTGGGAGGCCTGGGGGAGGAGGAAAGGGGCAGGGGAGAGAGAGGGGGAGGGGAGGCTGACAAAAGAGACCAGCTGCTGTTTGCACACAAACCCCAAGTTGATAATGAGTGGAGGGGCGGGGAAATGTCTTGGCAGGAACCTCTGCCAGCTGAAGAGTCTGCCCAGCATCATCGTGCCCCTCCCTCCACCGCCCCCCCCCCCCCCCCCCCCCCCCCCCCCGGCTCTGGGCCCTCGCTCCTCGCACCCAGCTGTACATCTGCTCCTAGGACTGCAGCAAGGGAGGGAGGAAGGGCCTAGTGTGGGTGATCTGGGCCCCTCAGCCCAAGGCTCAAATCCTCCCCCTCAGGCCACACACATCCTGAGAGCAGCCCTGGGGAAGCCCACAGGAAGGGCTGGAGCCCAGGGGAGCCCAAGGGCGCCCAAGGACTCAGAGCAGGCCCAGACCCCCAGTCTCTGAGCTCCTGGTCAGAATGAAGGCCCTTAAAGGAGCTCTGAGAGCCTGGAGCTTGGAGAGGAGAGGAGGCTCCCAGCCGTGAGGCCTGGAAGAGTTCTCTGGCCCTGGGGCCTCCCCACAGGGGCAAATGGTAGACCAGGGCTGGGGGGAAGGCTGGGAGGCTCCTGGCAGCTCCTTGGCCCCCAGTAAAGCCAGGAGGGCCCCTGGGTGGCCCATCAGACAGGGTGCAGATAAACAAGGCCCGAGGAAGACCAGCTGGGACCCTGGGTGTCAGGAGTGGGAACGCCTACCGGTGACCGACGCCTGAAGGGTCACGGAAGGTCCCTGCTCCATCGGCACCCAGGGTCTGGCTGGCTGCTGGCCTGCTGGCCCCTCCCCACAGCCAGCTCGTGCCATGCGGGCTGTGGGTGCAGCTGACGTGCTGTGCCTGTGCAAGAGTGCGTGCCAGCGTAGCAACAGCTCCCAGGGGCTGGGAAAGGCAGCGCCAGGAGGGGATGGCCGCTCCCGTGCATCCCCTCCACTCACCACTCCTCTCCTCTTTCCCCCGATGCTTGAGCTCCCTGTCGACACCTGCTCCAAAAGAGGGTCAGCCTGGCGCCAGTCTCCAAAGACAGAGGCAGGATCTGGCAAACTGCATGTCTTGGGGCCTTGGGCTTCTGCGGGCTGGTCCCTAAGGAGCCGGGGGCCAAACTTCACGGGGAGCAGCCTCAAGGAAGCCTCCACCCTGTGGCCAGAACACAGCTGGGGAGAGGACTGTTCCCGTCAGTTTCCTTCTCAGCGGTTCACTCTCCTCTCAAGGCTGGAATGAGAATGGATGCGGTGGAAGGGAAGAGAGGACAGTCCAGGGAGGCGGGAGAGCAGGGCAAAGGCTTGGCAACGGGACTAGAAGGGGCACAGGAGCACAGCCAGCAGGAGGCTTGGGCCCAGGCGACAGAGGGGCCTTGAATGCCAAGGTGAATGAGGCGTTTGTTTATCCTGGAGTCCGTGAGAACCACAGAGGATGCTGAGCAAGGAGCCATGAGATGGACAGGGCAGTGGGGAGACGGCGACCACAGCCCAGTGAGATGAGGGAAGGTGGCTCTGGATGTGCGGGAGAAGTGGGCCTGGTGCAGGGGTAACAGCAGGGGTCCTGGGTGTCACACAGGCCTGTGTTCCAATCCACACCTTGAGCCTCTCTGGGCCTCAGCTCCCTCAGCTGTAATTTGGGGGCACGATGAGGCCTCCCCTGCAGGTTAGTTGGGAGGGTCGGATGATGTAACGCACGCGGGAGCTCTCCTGAAAGCGAACTCTTGTCACTAGTGGGACGGAAGGGTGGCTTGGATGGGGGCTCGGGCTCCTGAGTCACACGGCGGCCTCCGCGTGGTCAGAGGAGCGCGCCATTGCTTTCTGCCCTTCCTGGGGGTGGGGAAAGGTGGCGCACACAGTGAGAACGCTGATGGGCTACGGGCAGGCGGGGGCGGTCCAGAAGTTCAGGATGTGTCCCTGAGCCCAAGCTCAGCCTGAGCAGGGGCGTGGCTGAGCAAGAACGAGGGGTGTTGGAGTGGTGGCCTGCAGAGGCAAACCGCTTCCAGCTGCTCCAGGGCCCCCCGTGCAAGGCCTGGGTGCCACAGGGAAAAGGTGGGGGGAGTGGGATCAAGAAGGCAGCACCCCACCATGTTCTAGATGGTGAACGGGGCTTGACGTCAAAGGCTGTTGGAGGGCAGGGAAATAAAGCTGTTCTTCTCCCATCCCAAGTGTGTGCACAGGTACCCGTTTTGTTGAGCCCGAATGAGTGTGTGTTCAGGGATTTCACAAGTGAGCACAGGACCAGCCTTGGCAGGGGGCTTCAGGGGCACCGAGCCCTAAGGATGGAGAATGCCCACAAGACCCCAAGGCCAGTGCTGAGAAGGCCGGCCCGGTGCCACCCCGAGAGGGGACCAGGCTGGCTGCGGCCCAAGCCCTTACCCGGCCCACCCCCCCAGGCCCAAGCCACAGAGGAGGCATTGATGGCAAAAGAGGCGCCCGGAGGCCTCTGCAGCTGGTGCAACGTGGGCACCGCTGGGCCTTGGACGGGGAGAAGGATGATCCCCTCAGCACCCAAACCTCCATCAGACATCAGGGCCCAAGTCTGAGCATTTGTGGTCAGTGTGTGGGCCCCAAGCATCCTCAACCTGAGATGCTTCCGTGTGGCAGGCGGGGGTGCCTGACTCAGGGCCCACACACCCCGGAAGGAAAAACCTTGGACCTTCCTTCCAGGTGTTGCCAGGAGGCAGAGGGCCCCCATCTACGCTAATAATGGACAGTCTCCACCTTGCCTAGACGCCTTCAGTGACCCTGCGCCACCAGGCAGGATCAGGGCACCTGTCAGGCCTTGTTTTTCCCACTGGACTCCCCGAAGAGCTTCCGCCTGCCTGGCACGCCCCCCCGCCTCCCGCTCTGACTCTCTGCTCTCTGTGCCCTGAGCGCATTGGGTCCTCACAGCCTCACCCACCTTGCCCGCCCGTTGAATTCTCAGGCTTTACCTCCCCCTCAAGCCTCAGCTCAGGCTTGGCCTCCCCATGGAGCCTTCTGGGATTGTTCCAGGCCAGTTTAGGCCCTCCTGGGCTCTCCCTGCATTTTGCAGGCACCTCCAGTGTCTTTATCATCTTAATTATTATGCTAGATTATAATTGCTCACATGCAAAGCTCCTTAGGGACAAAGGGCTCAGTATCTTCCTCTCTTTCTCCTCGTAAGCACCGAATAAACATTAGAGTGGCCAGTGGCCAACTCTGCCCCTCCCAGCCTTCCGCTGATGCCCACATGAGCTGTCCACTCCAGGGACCACCTGGCCAGAGTGACTTCAGAACAGGCAACTGCTTCAAGGCAAGCCAGGCTCCTTTCACCCATACCCGAGCCCAGGGGGATAGATGTGTGCTCTGACACACACCTTCACACAGACAGGCACCCACCAGACATAGAGACACAGGCCCACTCAGGCATGGACTCAGGCACTCAAACACACCTGCACACACAAACAAATACAAGCACAGATGTGCACACACTGACACATTCTTATGCAGACACAGATATACACACACCTACACACACATATGCACACAGACATATCTGCAGACACGTGCACGAGACCCTCACAGACATGTACATACACTTGCACACACAGAACACACGTGCACACACTGGGACCCACCAGTGCACACCCAGCCAGGCCTTAGGGCAGGAGGAGGGACTGCTGATCTAGGGCCGCAGCTGCCACCTCCTTCCTCCCAGAGCCCCCAGGCCGGCAGAGGGCGCCCGAGGCCTCTTCCCTCCAGACCCAGCCCTGGCAGGAGGGAGAGTGCGCGGTTGCCACCCACCCTCCCAAGCTAGGTCGCCTTTGTTTCCCCACCCGGAAGGAGGCCAATGTGCCTGGGGAGCACCCAGCCATAGAGTCCTCCGGGCCCTGATCGTTCACACTCATCTCGGCCCCGAAGATGAGCCTGCGGGGGCCACCGGGCAGTGGGAGGACCGAGGCTCAAGGCCGGTGCTGGGCACGGGAAGAGCAGTGACCACAAGGAAGGAGAGCCAGCCCATCGCCCACTGCCTGTCCAGGCAGGACCGTGCAGCCCCCAGGGCCCGGCAAGCCCATACCCCTCACAGGCCTGCAGCCCTTCCTCCTGCCCCACCGTCTCCCTTCGTGTTTCAGTGTTCTCCCCTGGAGGGGGACTGCCCAGGAACGCTGAAATGGGAGCAAGAATCCCAAAGGCAAGCCTTACACCCTCCCCTTTTGCCAGTGCCCAGCTCTTCTGACCCCATCGGGCCACCGGTAAGGCCTTTGATTTCCTAAAGACAGACGCCTGAGGTCTCCCTCACCTCCCACCCCGAAACCCAGAATCCTGGAGTTGTGCTAAGTAGCTTACACACGGGAGTCATTCAAGACCTGCCCCTGCTGCTTACAAGTTAAGGGTCTTGGGTGAGTACTCTACCCTTCTGAGCCTCGGTTTTCTCATCTGTAAAATGGGCATCCTTGGGCTTCCCTGGTGGCGCAGTGGTTGAGAGTCCGCCTGCCGATGCAGGGGACACGGGTTCGTGCCCCGATCCCGGAAGATCCCACGTGCCGCGGAGCGGCTGGGCCCGCGAGCCATGGCCGCGGAGCCTGTGTGTCCGGAGCCTGTGCTCCGCAACGGGAGGGGCCACAGCAGTGAGAGGCCCGCGTACAGCCAAAAAAAAAAAAAAAAAAAAATGGGCATCCTTAACAGTTCGTACCTCCTTGCAGGTGGATGTGAGGACAAACAAGGGAGCAGAGCCCTGGTTTGGGGCCCAGCACACAGTGTGTAGAAGTTGGTTCCCTGCTGCGATTACTGTGTGCTGACCCATCTTCTGGCTGAGCCTTTGGGGCAGCGTTAGGACGCCCAGCAGAGAGCCACGCAGTATGTGCTCACTAAACCCTGGGACATGAACAGGATGGGGGCAGCCTGAGGATGCCGCACCTGTGCCATCAGCAAACAGCACATGTCAGGGAGAGGCTGGCAAGACGCCAGGCCATGTTTTTCAAGCGGTTGGTTCTCGGGGATGTGAGCGTCTATTCCTGGTGGGGCTGAGCTCTCTTCCTCCTTCTTCTCCAGGAGGGGAGGGCTGCGCTGGGCCTCCCCATCCGCTCCTCCCCACCTCCTTCCCAGTTGTCCACCATAATGAGGCTCTTTGCAGCTCAGGAGAGGATGTCCGTGCCTCCCCTCCACTCCCAGACTCAGGCTCGCCCAGAGGAGGGGTCTCCTCTCCCCCAAGGGCAGTGCTGCCCCTTCTGCAGGCAGGTGGGGAGCCCTGGCCAAGCCTGCGGCAGGGGTGGGCCCTCCTGTCCCCTGCTGCCTGGCCCCTTGCTCAGCGGTCAGCCGTGCGTGGGGCTCGGCAGGGCCCAGGCAGCCTGCTCTGAGCATTAGCGGCCGGCCTCTCTCCAAGTGAATTAGCTGGTCCTCGGGGAGTGCGCGCCGAGGCCTGCAGACTCCTGGCACTGGCCAGTGATTCATTCACCACAGCCTCACCCCTGCCAGAGGCCAGCAGAGTCCCTGCCCCCCAGCCCACCGGCCAGACTGGAGGCTGGGGAGCGGGAGGCTGGTGCCCGGAGCAGCCCAGGCTGCCCGTCCAAATGCCCCACCATCCTATGAATCAGGCTGCTCCCCACTCCCTTGGGTGGCACTTGCATCCATCCGCGGGCCCCTCCCACATGCAGGCCTGGTGGCCCTGGACCTGCGCCCAGCCCTGCTTCCGCCAACCTGGCCCACCCCACCAGGCCCTGTATCCCGCTCCCTCTGTCCCCCGGGCACCTTGAGTGACCCAAGGGAGGCCTCCTCGTCCTTTGTCCTCCTCCCTTTGTGCCTTCCTGCCCCCCTGAACTGAAGCCCTGGGATCCACTTAACTGGTCTTGATGAAAACCAGAGGCTCTGCCCATGTATAGGAGGCTCCTGGTAACTGCCTGGGGCCAGTCCCTGCCAGCCTCGGGCCAGGGCCCTGCTTAGAACTCAGGCGGGTGGGGAAGGCACAAGCTTGGTCTCTGCCACAGAAGCCCTTAGGAGCCCACACGCATCCTCTGATGGCCCCCCTCCTCGCTGTCATTTACTCAACAGGAGATAGATGTTCAGAAGCAGGTGTTGCTGAATGAATGACTGCCCTCCCTCACCACAAATGTGACTTCTCTTCATCAACGCGTGTGACTCATATCTTGTCAAATCTCTCTGGCTTGAAAACTGTCCTACTGCACTACAGAGTGGAAAGCACCCTCATTTCGTGGCCAGAAACCTGAATTCCGGGGCCGGCCTGTTGTCCCTGCGCTGGCTGATCGCTCCTCTGAGCCAACAGGTCCCCGTCGTCATGTGGGGCTGGGCCGTCTCCAGGTTGGCTGTGAGGATTAGAGGTGTTTTATCTTGTGCAGGGAATGCAGGGCAAGAGATACCACCCAAAGGCAGCCACAGAGGACTCGCTCAAAGTGCTCTTCCTGGGGGGCCTCTCTAGTACATATGTGTGCAATTTCCCCTCTATTGTTCTATAATCCTTGATGGTTGCTCTGTAATTGCTCTCAAATGGTTTAATCATAATAAATAGCATCTGCAGAGCAGTTTACAGTTGGCAAACTGTAACTTTTCTCTCATCCCCTTCCCACCTTTACAAAAAGAAACTGAGGCTCAGAGAAGTTAACTGACTTCTCTAAGACCACACAGTGAGGAGGAGGCCGAGCTCCTACTGGTCCCCAGGCCACTGTGTCCTCAGTCCCAGGCAGGGGAGGGAGGCACCGGGAGGGAGCGTGGCAGGAGTCAAGGAAGCTACCCGGGATCTGATGGCCGGTGGGGAGGTGGGCATTTCACTAGGTGCAAGGGCATCCGTGCAGGATTGTGTGCTCACCTGTGTGTGCAGGTAGGCATTCAGGCTGAGACCAGGTGACCCCCAAGGGGGGCTTATTTAGGGATCATGCTTCCCAGGGTGAGATGTGGAACTGGGTTAGTTCCACAGTCCCTTTCTGTTCTTAGGTTTAGATGAGTTGGCACCATCTAGAAAAAGACTGGGCCAAATGAAATGCTTCCACTGGAGCTGAGGATCCATTCTCACCCAGATACGCTGCATTATTAGCTGTTTGTTTGATTTGCTTGTTTGCTGTTGTTGTTTTGGTCAGAAAACCAAGGCACAAGGGAGGTACATGGACTTGTCCCAGAGGCACAGTGAATGAGAATGGGAGATGGAGACAGCAAAGCAAGGGGCCACAGGAGGGAGGGTTCTGCTGGAGGAAAGGGGGTGGGGCAGGGAGGAGTGATCAGCAGGGAAGGCCCCCAACCCACCCGGATCAGCCTCCTCATCTTTGAGTCCCAGCTCAGAAGATGCCTCCTCTGGGAAGCCCTCCCTAACTGCATAGGCAGAGCTTGTCTGCTCTCTCCCCTAGGTTCTCGCTGCTGTGGCCTTCATCACACTCAGTGTGTACCTTCCCTTCTGTGCCTGCCTCCCTCACTGGGTGGTGACCAGGGCAGGGAGTGTGTGTGTGTGAATGCTAACAATCGGGAAGGTTTAAAAATACAGAAAAGTACAGAGGAAAATAAAGCAAACACCTGTGTACCTGCAGAGACCGGCTTTGTGCTCCAGCCCCTAGATGGGAGGGATGCTTGCATGACTACAAACATTGTAAGCACATGCTTATGTCTGCACATGCGTGAACACACGTCTGGCTCACACTCACGAAACATGTCACCAGACATGGCTACGTGTTCATGGCTGCACTTAAAGGCACGTGCACACCCGTGATCGGGAGGTAGAAAACTGGAACGGGGCCTGGTCCATTGAAGAGAGAAGCTGGGCCAAGGCCAGGGGTGTGGCTGCAGTGTGCCTGCCGTGTGCCTGTCTGCGGAGGGTTTCCAGGCCAGCACCAGGCCTGCCCCCGGCTGCCATTCTCACCCCGTGCCTCTGTCTTGTTAGGCAAGGCCGGCTCCCCCATCACCGGGAGCCCATGAGTGAGGCACCAGGGTTGGGGCTCCTTGACCCTATTTCTGGGGTTTCAGGCTGTGACACTTCCTGGCCTCTCCCGCCGGCCCCTTTGCCTCCTATCCCCTCCAGCAGCCTGGAGGCAGCAAGCAGCCCTGGCTCCTGGTGACTTACACACGGTTGCAGCCACTGTGGACAGATAAGGACTGAGGTCCCCTGGGAGCGGGACCCCAGGGCAGGGATCAGAGCCTTCAGGGCAGAGCTGGGTGACCTTGGGGCTAACACCATCAAGCTCATGGCCACAGTTTCTTGAAAGGCAACAATCATGAGCTTTGTATGCCGAGAACAAAAACTACCACCAAGTAATAATAATAAAAGTTACCAACAAGCTCTAAGTTGTGGGTTGATTTCTTTCTTTTTTCTTAAAAATTAATTTATTTTTGGCTGTATCGGGTCTTCGCTGCTGTGCGCGGGCTTTCTCTAGTTGCGACGAGCGGGGGCTACTCTTCTTTGTGGTGCAAGGGCTTCTCATTGTGGTGGCTTCTCTAGTTGTGGAACACAGGCTCTAGGCGCGCGGGCTTCAGTAGTTGTGGCACACGGGCTCAGTAGTTGTGGCTCGCGGGCTTATTTGCTCTGCGGCATGTGGGATCTTCCTGAACCAGGGCTCGAACCCGTGTCCCCTGCATTGACAGGTGGATTCTTAGCCACTGCGCCACCAGGAAATGCATGGGTTGCTTTCTTATTGAGATGTGAACAAAATGACCGCTGCCCAGTGTCCTGGAAGAGCTCAAATCCCCCTCCCCATATTCTGCAAGCAATTCCACTCTCTCCATTTGACCCCAACTCAGCTCCAGGCCCATGTGTGCACATCCGGGGCTTCACGTGCTCAGCTGGACTCAAGGTTCTGAGCCTCAGATGGCAGCTGGGAATTGAATTTGAAGAGTGTCCCCTCTGCATTTCACTGAGAATTTGTGAGCCCCTCGGGGTCCTGGGCCTTCCCCAGGAAGCCAGTTCAGGGAGTGAGGGGGAGCCAGGTGGGGCGGTGGGTCTTCCCAGCCTGCCTTTGGGTTCTCTGAGGGACCAGCCCAGGCTCAGCCAGGGAGCATCCAAGTTGAAAGTCCCAGGAAAGGGGCAGGGAGGCTGTGGGTGGCTCCTGTGTTCTGAGCTCCTGAGGCTTGTTCCTGGCAGGGTTGGACCACACTTCCTTGGGCTGAATAGCATGCCAGCATTCGGAACATTCCTGTCACGAGAGAGCCAAATCTGAATTATGTGGTGTAAGTGCCATAGAGGGGGCCATGGAGAGGGGTGGCTGATTTTTCACTCATCCTTAAATAATGCAATGAATTTTGCCATTTCTTGGAAAGTCCCCCAAAAGACAAAAGAATGATAACAGGGAAATGGAGTGGGATGGAAGGGAAGTGTGAGGGAGGGGCAGGTAGGGGATGCTGGGAAGGGCTGGAAGAGTTGGGGGCAGCCTCTTCAGGGGCCAGGGCAGGGGCCAAGGGAGGCCGGCGCTGGGCGGCTGGGGTGACGTGGAATGACCTGTCTCTACCCCCCCAGCTCCCTCCGGGGGCTTCCATTTCCTTTTCTGTATAATGGGGCACCTACCTGGATTGGTGTGAGGCTTAAAAGGCATAACCTGAGAGAAAGTGCTTTGGTATAAAGGGCTCCAGCTTGTTTAATTATCATGTTCATTAATTTAGGCCTTGGTTCTAAAGTTCATAAAAATACCTAAAGGCCAACAGGAAAAAAAAATCACTGAAGAAGTTGGGCTAAGGGAAAATAGGGTAGGAAGTAAGAGGGGGTGGCGTTAGTTAGTCCCATCAACCTCGGGGTGGGACCCAGAGGTGCCCTCAAGGCGGGTGCTGGGCTTCTGGCAGCCCAGACAGAGAAGGAAATGTACTTAGTTATAAGACACAGAGGATCTATAAAGAAAAACTGAAGCAAGTTATTCGGGAGAAGTCTTTGTTTTTTTGGCCGTGCCCTCGGCATTGAATGTGAGGAGCCCTAACCATTGGACCACCAGGGAATTCCCCAGGAGAAGTCTTAGGAGGGTGTAATTGATTCCCATTTTACAGGTGAGAAAACTGAAGCTCATGGAGGTTAAATCGTGTCCAAGAACTCATGCTAAGCCACAGAGGCAGGAGAGAAGGAACCCTGGTCTGATGGGTTCCTGCCCCCGACAAGAGGACGGGGTGGGAGGACCTGGAGTTTGTGCTTCTAACCACAGGGCTACACTGCCCTGCTGAGGCCTGAGAGGAATTTGTCCCGTGGGTCGCTGTAAAATGAACATTGTGCAATGCTGTGCTTCCACAGCCCAGAGCAAGGCCGTGGTCAATGGTAGCCTGGAGAAATGTTTAAGGCATTGTTGCCAATTGTCTACTGATGTCACGAAAAAGCTCAATGAAACAGCCTGGGAGGACTTAGTTTTCAGCAGGCTAACTTTCTGGTGAGCCTTTGGCAGCAAACAGTTGCAAAACGCCGTTCCCTCCCCCCCCCGCCAGGTTATCATATCCCACCAGAAAGAATCTTGCCTCGAAACCAGAAAGCACTCATCTGGGGAGGTTTCCCTGCTCCTTCTGCAACCTGAGAGGCATCTGCTGGGGGATAAGCGAGCGCCTCAGCTGGTGAAAATAAACTCCTTACCCATCAACAGAGGAAAGCCCAGGATCCTGTCCATGGTTCGAGGATGGGGGGGTGGGCACAGGCTGATGGGGGTAGGATTGCCTGTGACCAGTGACTTTTCCCTTTGAAAGCTGGGGCTGCACCTGTTTACATATATATACATAGAGAGAGAGAGAGAGAGAGAGAGCGCACTTGTGTTCTTTATTTTTAAAATTTTTATTGGAGTCTAGTTGATTTACAATGTTGTGTTAGTTTCTGCTGTACAGCAAGGTGAATCAGTTATACATATACATATATCCACTCTTTTAAAAATTCTTTTCCCATATATGCACCTTTTTTTTTTTCTTTTTTGCGGTACGCGGGCCTCTCACTGCTGTGGCCTTTTCCGTTGCGGAGCACAGGCTCCGGACGTGCAGGCTCAGCGGCCATGGCTCACGGGCCCAGCCGCTCCACGGCATGTGTGATCTTCCCAGACCGGGGCACGAACCCGTGTCCCCTGCATCGGCAGGCGGACTCTCAACCACTGCATCACCAGGGAAGCCCTGCACCTGGTTTTAAAGCCCAGCTCTGCCATGTACTTTGGGCAACACCCACCCACTTTGTGCCTCAGCTTCCTCTTTTGTGAGGTGGGGATAACAAGCCAGATAGGACTGAATGATTTACTGTGGGTCTAGAAGGCAGAACAATGTCTGACACAGACTTTGTTCAGTAAACAGGAGCTGCCTTTCTC
Source organism: Mesoplodon mirus (assembly GCF_964341445.2). NCBI lineage: Eukaryota > Metazoa > Chordata > Mammalia > Artiodactyla > Ziphiidae > Mesoplodon > Mesoplodon mirus. The sequence continues at coordinate 8,172,919 of NC_138984.1, read as the reverse complement.
ACATGGCCTCTCTACCGCTTACACCTCAATGTGCCAGGGCTGCAGCTGTGTCACTTGCTCAGTCCCTGGTGCGGCAGGTCTTCAGGGTTCTAGCCTAGTAGCCATGCCTTAAGGTGGAAGGGCACATTTGGAATGTCTCTGCTTGGTTGGAGCAAGGCAGATTTCAGAAGTACCCTCTTCCCTCTGACCCTCCTGCCCCACGTTCTTGTTCGTGTGCCTTGTTTCCATGTTGGAGCTGCCCAGACTGTCTCGGCCCTGCTCTCTCCCTCACCTTTTACCCCGACTTCAGGCTCTTGCCAAGCCCTACTTGCTCGAGGAAGCACCCCTGACCCCTGTGGTCTGCCCTGGCCTTTGGGTTTTTAGAGCTGGTGTCAGCCATGGCCCATCATTCATCGAGAAGGAGGGTGGGTGGCATGCAGCCCTGGCAGCCAGGGCCAAGGGGGCTCTAGTCCTGGCCAGGGGCCATGCTGGTGGCAAATCGGGCTCCTATTCTGGGTCCCAGGGTCTCCATCTGTAAAACGAGGCTCTTTCCCATCCTCTCCATCTGCAGGGGCGCTTGCCATAACTGTTTGAAGCGTGTTCAATTTTTCTCTTCTCCTCTGGCACAGGGCAGGCATTAACACCCAGGATCAGGGCTGGCTCAGTGGAACATCGGGCCCAGTTCCACTTGATTCAGAGCAACTGATTGGTCATTTCTTGAAGTATAGCCAGATGTATAAGGCACAGGGCCATGCCGAGCGAGGACACAACCAGACCTGCCCCTGTCACCCCCAGCCTGCAGGGAGGGGAATGCTTACACAGTATGCCCAGAAATCCCCTCTCATTTCAGCCCAGATGATGCACACAAGGTGGGGAGGGTAAAGGGACTTGCTTAGAACGAGTGTCCATCAAGCCTAGGAATGGATCCTCTAGCCCCTGGTGTGCCCCACTCCTACTGATGGCCCCATGAGGAAGAAAGGTTGGACTGAGGAGAGGAATCATGGAGAATCCCCACCACTGCCAGGTGATGGCCTTCCACGAAGCTGAAAGCTTTAAGTAATCAGAAGCTGGGGTTCTCAGCTAAGGTTGTTTCTTAACGCTTGTCCTGCCCTGCTTTAGAGCTGTTTCATTTCATGCAGGTTCACTTATTAACATTAATCATTAATTTCTAATTTCCCTTTTATCTGTTTCTACAGGTATTCAGAACACATTTTACTTCCATCATGGAATGCCCCTTGTTTAATAGTAGTGGTGGCTTCTGAAGAACATTCTGGAATACATTTTATCATCCTGAAAATCTTAATTGAGGAAGCCTCCAACCTATCACATATGGCCCAAGAGGAGACTGATTACTACCAAGGTGATAAACACTTCAGGGGGTCTCAAAACCATGTGTTGGCCAAGGACTTTGCACCTCAGAGCGCTGTGGCCCTGTGAACAACCCAGGACAGAGTGGGGACCAACAGCCATGCTGTTCTCTCCCTGGGACCTGTGGCATATTATTCCCTCCGCTTAGCGAGTGGGAGAACTGAGGCCTTGCCAGCAGCCAGGTGGATGCAGAGACGTCTGGCCTATGCTTCTGAGGCAACACTCTTCAAGCACCTAAGTGGCAAGAGAGTGGCCTGCCCTGGAGAAAACTGCTAAGAGCCAGTAAACGGTACAATTCCAGGCCTGGCCATGATGCAGCGTGTTGAGAACACACTGCAGCTGAGGAGGCCTGGGGAGCTCTCAGTTCAGGTGCGTGAGCTCTGGCTTTCCTCTCAGGCTTTAAATACACGTGGAGCTGGCACTTCCCTAGAAAAGGTGCTGCCAACTTTCTTTCCCTTCCCTGGGGAGGTTTGAGTTCTGGGGTAATGGTTCGTCCTGTTTTGAGATTTTCCTATAGAATTGTCCAAGTGAGAGCCTCACTTTTTTTTTTTTTTTTTTGCGGTACGCGGGCCTCTCACTGTTGTGGCCTCTCCCGTTGAGGAGCACAGGCTCCAGACGCGCAGGCTCAGCGGCCATGGCTCACGGGCCCAGCCGCTCCGCGGCACATGGGATCTTCCCGGACTGGGGCACAAACCCGTGTCCCCTGCATCGGCAGGCGGACTCTCAACCACTGCGCCACCAGGGAAGCCTGAGCCTCACTTTTTGTCCCCTGTGAAATTCTCAGAAAACCTCTTGGAGGAGAGAACATTTTTTTAAAGGAGACCGAAATCTCCTCCCCCAGTTCTAGAGACCCTTGCTCCCACCTGGATCTGGAAACCAACAGATTCCTAGGCTCGCGACCATCACGGCACGTGGCATCTGCAAGCCCTCCTGGGAGGGTGCGGGAAGTCCTGGAAGACCACCAGCTTGCTCTGTGGTCTTCCCTAAGCCCCTCAGTCCTTCTGCTCTACCATGTGCAAACCAAACGCTCCCAGCGCCACCCTGGCTTCTCCACGGCAGAGAAGCAGAATCCAAGCGGGAAGCTGTTTTGGGATTGAGGGCTACAGGACCCTTCTTCCTGACGGGGCGTCATAGGTTTCTTGAGAAATGCCATACTTACCAGTGTGTGAATAAGGACCTGACCAGGGTAATCAGCGTGTCCAGTGGTGCATCCAGGAGTTTCCTAGTTGTAGCACTGAGAGTTCTGCCTCCTGGACAGTTGGTCACCTTGTCTGTACCCCCCTTTGGTGTGAGACAGTGAGCAACTCCTGGCTGGCGGTGGGTCCTCCATCCCTCATACCTTCTTCCCCCAAACAAGACTGGGGGGGCTCCTCCGCCAGGGGTGAAGGCAAGGTGGAAAAGACCCATTTGAGTTTTGTTTTTTTTTAATTTTTATTTATTTTTTATTTTCGGCTGCGTTGGGTCTTCCCTGCTACACGCAGGCTTTCTCTAGTTGCGGCGAGCGGGGGCTACTTTTCGTTGTCCTGCACGGGCTTCTCATTGCAGTGGCTTCTCTTGTTGCAGAGCACGGGCTCGAGGCACGCAGGCTTCAGTAGTTGTGGCACGTGGGCTCGGTAGTTGTGACTCATGGGCTCTAGAGCGCAGGCTCAGTAGTTGTGGCGCACAGGCTTAGTTGGTCTGCGGCAGGTGGGATCTTCCCGGACCAGGGCTTGAACCCGTGTCCCCTGCACAGGCAGGTGGATTCTTAACCACTGCGCCACCAGGGAAGCCCCAGGGAAGCCCCCCATTTGAGGTGAACAGAGAAGAGGAAAGAGGAAGGTTCAAGATGTCAAAGAGCCTGCCTCTCCCAACTTCCAGCTTAACTGGACTGGGATTTCTGGCCTGGCCTAGAGCACCTAGACCCTCAGCTGGGGCCCGCTCTCGGCTCCTGTCTTGCTGGGTTTCCATGCAGGGCTGGGTGACAGGAAGGGACAGGTGTGGAGACGCCTCGTAAAATGCCTCCTCGTGGTCACATTGAGTGCTGCTGCACAGGGTTGCCTCCTTATACGTGTTTAACCTTTCTTCACGCGCAGTGCTCTCACAGGCATTCCCAGGCAGGGCTACAGGGCGTGTGCCCACACACGTGCTCCCCCAGCTGGCACCTTCACCTGCCCCCATGATGCTGGGCCCACGCACTCACAAACGGTACCCAGAGCTTAAGCAAAACACCCACTTGAGCTATGCAGATAGGCCCCCACACACTCGATGGATGCAGGGAAGAGGGACTGGGAAATGGCACAGGCCAGCAGAAGATTCCTGGAGACACCATGGCATGAGTGTGCTCAGGGGGCGGCAGTGGCACTGCACAGAGCACGCACACCTCCCCCTGCCCCCTCAGCCCGCCTCCAACCAGGACTCCAGCTTGGCATCAGTTTGGAAGCAGGCCCTGAACTTCAAGAGATGTTCCACCCTCTCCCTGCCGGGAAGGAGACTCTGGGTGGCCAGACCTGTGTGGGTACCAGGGCCTTCTGGCACAGCTCCCCAGGAGAACGGGCAGGCCCAAGCGTGCTGCACGAGAGAGCAGGCATGTGGGGAGTGCTCTTACACAATCCCATCTGGGTTCAGCAGGGCGGGAATGTTGAAAGGCCCCTGGAAGCTCCTCAGGCCCTGATGCCTGGGCAAGGAAACCACAGCCTGAAAGTCCTGGGTTTCTAAAGGCGTGATTTTTTCGAGGCCTGTTCCATTCAGGGTGCCTCTCAGACTCTGTCATTCCTCTGAGGCCAGAGGGGCTGCCAACATGTTGGGCACCGAATCATAGGCTTCCAGAAACTCACTTAGGCTGGTGCCCTCATCTCCCACTGAGTATGGGAAGAATTTTCTGAAGACATTGTTCCTTTGTCCAGAGTCCTGCAAAAACTGTGAAACCAGCCCACTTAGGTACAGATGGCAGCTGGAAAATGGAATCCTGAGAACACTGACAGTTTTCCTGGATGTGCCAGACCCTATTTTAAGCACTTTCTGAATATTAACTTGTTCAGTTCCCACCATAACTGTGGAAGGTAGGTACTATTTTTGTCATCTCCATTTTTTAGAGGTGAGGAGGTAACTCTCCCAAATTCACACAGCTAGCATGTGGCAGGGCTGGGATTTGAACCCAGGCAGCTTTAACAGCATTTATATTCTTTCTGGTCTCTTGGGAATCAAAACTGTGAGATGAACAATTAGGAATATGTTGAAAATGGCTTAGGAGCAAGAATTGCAAACATATGTGCCTACAGGGTCAGGCAAGTGAAATAAATGTGTGCCTCAGGCCTGCAGAGAGAGGCCTGCTGTCCAACTGAGAGTGTGTAGGCAACCAATCCAGAGGTGTCCCTAATGCAAATTCCCTAAAAACAAAACTTGCCTGGAGGCCATTTGGGTCCCGGGGCTTAGAGCAGCTCTAACCTAAGCCCAGTGCACCTCAGGCTGTAAACAGACCAGGGACAGGAAATGTGGGCTACCAGGGCATACCAGTTTGTCTTTGGGTGGGGGGGAGTTTGAAAGGCTACAGAAGCAGCAAAGGGCAGAGGTGCATCCACTAAGTGAAAGTGACAGGGGACAGGAAGAACACCCCGTTCAGAAACAGCAAAGGAGGGGAGGGGTTGCGTGTCACTGGAGGAATGAGGCTCTTGATTAGCCTAAATAGCTCCTTCACTTATGAGCTGTCAAATACCACACTTCTATGGCAAGATGGAGGTCCAAGTCCACTTTTTTTTTTGGCTGCGTTGGGTTTTCATTGCTGTGCGCAGGCTTTCTCTAGTTGCGAGCGGGGGGCTACTCTTCGTTGCGGTGCCCAGGCCTCTCATAGCGGTGGCTTCTCTTGTTGCGGAGCACACTCGAGGTGTGCGGGCTTCAGTAGTTGTGGCACACGGACTCAGTAGTTACGGCTTGTGGGCTCTAGAGCACAGGCTCAGTAGTTGTGGCGCCCGGGCTTACTTGCTCCGCAGCATGTGGGATCTTCCCGGACCAGGGATTGAACCCGTGTCCCCTGCATTGGCAGGTGGATTCTTAACCACTGCGCCACCAGGGAAGTCCTCCAAGGCCACTTCTGATCCATCGCTCATCTAAAAACGCAGATTCCTCCATTCTAGGCTTTTAGCCTCAACTCAGTCACTGATTCACTTGGTTACTCCAGGTCCCTTGCTATAATCCCTTGGTCTGCTCTCCTTTTTTTTTTTTTTGGCCAGTCGCCTGGCATGAGGCATCTTAGTTCCCTGACCGGGGATCGAACCCGTGCCCCCTGCAGTGGAAGTGCAGAGTCTTAACCACTGGACCACCAGGGAAGTCCCCCCCTTGGTCGGCTTTCTTGACTTGCTAAAAGGAGAGTGATATCATATTAGACGCTGAACCTATAAATTTGCTGATTTTCAACTGGTTTTGACCTATAAAAAACCATCAATTTCATATAATTCAACCTTATAATTGTCCTACCTACTTTGGAAGGTGTGGAGAATAAATGAAAATGCTTGAAGCATGAGCCAAAGGCTCACTGCCATGTGCACACCAGGCAGTCAGTGAGTGCTCAGTGAAGGTAAATGCTGGTTCCAGAACCAGGTGGACATGAGCCTTCCTTACCCACTTCTAGCAAAGTCAGCTGCATAGGCACAGGGCCAGGCAAAGCAGTTTTTCGAGGGAAATTCACATTCATCCAGTCGGATCCACCCCCACCCCTGGCCCCCCAAAATGGCCAGAATCCAGAACAGCCATGTCCAGTTTTCAGCCGTGGACATAGAGAAAACTGCCCAATGCCACTATCCAGACAGGGAAGAAGACTCAATCGCTTAAATGCGGCACAGAACAAGCTCTCAACGCATCCGGGTTTTGTGAACCAAACAATCCCCTCCAGGGTAACCAGAGTTTAATGGTTGCGCCGCAGGTAAAAGGCTCTCTTCTACCCCATTTATGATACCGCACAATCCCTCCACCTCTCGGATAATGTGACACAAAGGAAAGGTCGCGGCTGCAACGGCCAAGGAGAACCTTCCTCCTCTGGGGCGAAGGGCGGCCTCAGGTCCGCGTCGCAATGAAGGCAACTGATGGCGGGCGGGAGTGGACCGAACAAAAGGTTTGGACTCGTGGTCCTCACCGTTGCGAGTCCCTTGGATTGGCGCGCGCCCGCCCTGGGGAAAATCCCACCTCCAGCCATTGGGGCGCCCTGGGGCAGGGCGGGGACCCGGAGGGCGCCCCCTCCGCCGCTGCATAACCGGGACGGGATGGCGACCGCCAGGCAGCGGGAGGTGGCGCCGTGTCCCTGCCCTGTCCAGCACCTGCCCCATGTTTCTCCCCGCCAAAGGACAGGGAGCCCGGGCTTCTCTCTCCCTAAAGGCCAATTCGCTCGGGAAAGCCCCCACAGGCCAGCGGCCAGACTGGCAGATGTAAAGGGGATGCGGGCCTGAGGCGCGAGGGACAGGGGGAGTGGGTGGCCCTACGCGCCTGCTCGCGGCTGGGCAGCCGAGTCCGGGGCCTGGGGAGGCAGCCGGGAGAGTGCGGGGTGAGCTCAGTTAAGGGGGTCTCGCGGTGGGAATGGGGCCAGTTGGCCCCTGACCTAAGAAAACCAAGAAGGGCGACCCACTCAGCCTCTCCTCTCGCCCCCGACTTCAAGCACTGCAGGACTTGGCATCCGTCCCTCCTCCATAATCCCAGACTCCGGGTTTTCTCCATTCCCAAATCGGCGGCCCCAAGAGACAGACAGCGGAACCTGCCAATGGCAGGACGCAAAGCGTCAACTTTGTGTTCGCCCGCCACTCTCAGCCAGTGTGCACTCGCTTCTCCTGAGTCCCGCCTTCCGTGTCGGGCGCCCCCTTCTGGCAACACGGGGATGAACCCTATCTGTCGCCATCTTGTGCGTGGCACCGGTATTTTCCTGGAACGTCTTTCCACTTATTCTAATCTTTCCTCCCACACAGCTGTTTTTTCAGTTCGACAGCCAAATGCGATGGTGATAAGGAGAGTGTCGCCGACGGTTTTCAGATAGTCTGAGTGGGTTGGGTCGCCACGTCACGCCAGGCTTGCCGAGTCCAACGCCATCTTGAGTGTGGCGTCTTAATGGTTCCCTTTTTCGGGCTCCGCGTGTTCCCTAAATGGCGCCCCAAACTTCATGGAGCCCCCAAGGACTAGATCAACTGGTCTAAGGGACGATTATTACCCCTCGAATAACCCTGCAAAGAATAAGTTCATGTGCCCTTGGCAGAGTCTTAAGCGGGGTGGGAGGGCGATAGACTCGAAGGCCGGGCCCTGGAAGGATCCCAGTAGCTGTCGCGACGGCAGTGACCGCTCGGGGCAGGCGCAAACCAGAAACCTAAAGTGCGGGGACCGTTGTGTGGTGCGACGCCCGCGGGCTGTCCTGTTCGAGGTCAGAGCCTACACAGGCCCTCAAGTCCCCTGGATGCACGAATCCCCGAGTGTATGTGCTTGGCACGGAAGCCACTCGTAGGCTGGCTTAGGCGGCAGACGCCGGGGCTGGGAGTGGACGACGGGGTCACCTCCCCAGACTCCGGGCGCCGGGAGCTGGGCAGAGGGGGTGGACGTGGTAGAAGACGGGGCGCCCCAAATACGCGGGTCTTAGCCTCACGCCCTCATTGCTCGTCGTGGGGCTTCCGCCGACTTGCGCTGGGACAGCTCATGGTGGGATGTGCCAAGGCGCGGGGGGTGGGCATACGGGCAAATGTGCAGGGCACCGCCCGGGGCGAGCACAGCCCAGCACCCGGCCTTCCCCTCCCCCTCGCTGGCAGCCGTCGTGTGGGCCGGCAGCCGCCTCCTCTTTCCTCCCCCCCTTCTTCCGAGCAAGCGCTGGGAGGGGTGAGGACCGGGGGCTGGGCGCGCAGCTTTGCCGCGCTTTGGCTTTCTGCGTCAGCAGCCTCAAGCAAAACAGCGGCGGGAGCGCGCGCCCCGAGCGCGAGCGCGCGCCCCTCCCCCACGGCGTTGGTGCCGATGAGACCCAGCAAACTCAGGCCTTGAATGACAGTACGGTCGGCGACTGCGCAGCGCGGGACGCACGAAGGCACTGCCGCTTTAAGCATGCTTGCCCATTGTTCGGAATCGAGCCAATGAGTGAGCGCCCGCTCCCTGCTGTAAGCCAATAGTATTCGGGCAAGGGAGGCCGAGCGCCGCCCACTAATCTATATTAAAGGTTCTGGCGCCGCGTGAGTTCTCCACTGGCTGCTCTGAAAAGCCATCTTTGCATTGTTCCCGTGTCCGGCTCCCCGCTCGCCGCAGCCACCTCCGCCGCGCGCCTCCTCCGCCGCCGCGGGCTCCGGCAGCTTTATCGCCAGAGTCGTCGAATTCCCGCTTTCTTTTTAATCCGTGCATCGGATCACCGGCGTGCCCCATCATGTCAGACGCGGCCGTGGACACCAGCTCCGAAATTACCACCAAGGTGAGGTTAGACGCCGCCCGCCCCTTTGGGGTTCGCGCGCCGCCACCACCGGAGCGGTGTTTGGCGCGCGGCACCTGGGTACCCCGAGTCCGCTGTTGCTCCCTTATGCGGGGAGCCCGCCCGCCCCCAGCCTAGGCCCCCAGGCAGCCCACTCTTTGTGCTTGCGGGGGAGGGGGCGGGAAGCACCGCGGGCAAACGTGATGCCCGTCGGGGAGTGGGCCGGGGGCCCTCAGGGACCCGGAGGGGCTGGCGCGGAGGCTGAGAGGCTCGAGGGGAGGCTGCTCCACGGCTCTCGAAACTTGTTTGTGACTCGTCTGAGTGGCGGCGGGAGGATAGGGGCCGGGCTGGGGGTCGTCGGCCCGCAGGGCGCACGGAAATAACTTTGAAACTCCAGCGCGTTTGGAATCGGAAGTGCTGGGGGGGGCGCGTGTGCGGGCGCAGACCGGCTGCGGGAAGTGGCGGCTCCGCGGCGAGCGCCCGCCGGCGGCGCTGCTCTTTGTTCGGCGCCGGACCGCCGCGTTTCGCGCCTTGTAGTGGGTCCGAGGAGGCTTATCTGGACTAAGCTCTGATAAGGCGGAGTGGGCCGGCCCGCCGGCGGGTCGCGACGTCGGTTGTCTCCACGGAGGTGTGAAGGTCTTCTCTGCCCTGGGTGCCCTCGGGGAGGTGGGGGTGGGCGTCCGGGGTGGGGGGCAGTGTGCCGGGAGCAGCCGCCCAGCTTCAGTAATTCTCCAGCAATACCGGGCTTGACTGAGGAGGAGGCGAGCCCACGCGCCGGAGGGGAGGAAACGGAAAGTGAAGGAGCGGCGCGCCGGGGCGATGATGGGCGCCCCCCGCGGCTGCCCGGGGGCACCGTATTTGCGGCTGCTCCGGAGGCTACGCGGGCGAACAAAAGCTGCGGCCGCGACTGGCTTGTTGCGGGGTCGAACTGGGCACCAGAGGCTGTTGGGGCCCGGTGCTGCGGGTTCACTGCCCTCGGTTTTGAGGCCCTGCGCGTTTGGCGCAGCTCCGCTCCTGCGCGCCGCATCGGTCCCGCTGCCTGCCCCGGGGAGTGTCTCCGCCCTCGGCGGGAGCACGGTACTTTCAGAAGGGACCGCTTTTTTATCCTTCGGCCCTTGTCCGCGCCTCTGTAGTGACCCTGCAGGGACGGGCGCGAGTCACCTTGGCGTCTCCTTAACCCCTGTACCCCTGGCGTCACCTCTGGTTCTTTCCCAGGAGCGACTCCCCCGAAGGAGCGGAGATTGGGACCCGGATCTCCGCAGGGGCTCCCTCCGGCCCTCTCTGGGCCCAGCCCGGGAACTAGTTTGGAGGGGAGGATCAGCCCTACCCAACGCGGGCTTTCGCTTTCCTCTAAGGTGATTTCCCGTTAAGAGCAATAAAGAGCCCTGTGGAGTGCGTCTCCGACGGCCTCGGGCTGTGGGACTGAAAAGGCCCCGCGGACTTCGGGGCAGCCTCCCGCGGGACTTTGCCCGCCAAATGCAGAGACTTAGATACCGCGCATCTAGGCCTGCGCGGGGAGGCGGCGGGGGCGTCCAGAGGCCGGGAAAGACAGGAAAGCAACTGGCGCGCGCTCGGCGGTGCCACTGCCGCCCGCGGGCGCCGGGTCTCCGGGGTCAGGGGCGCACTCGGCTGCTCCGGGCCACGTGCTCCGCGCGCGCGGTGCGTGCAGAGGCCCGCGCGCAAAGCCCGCCGGGCGGGGGTGCGCGCCTGCGCACCGCGACCTCCCCGCCCCCACAGCTCCCCGGGGCTCCGGCCACCAGGGGGCGGGAGCGGGCGGCGCCGGAGTCCGCTGTGGGCTGCACGGGGAGAAGCTGGAGGACGGGGCCGGCAGGTGCCCGGGGGCTGTTCGCAGGACGGCGGCTGAGCGCCCTCCGCTTCCGCGCCGTTCGACGTCTGTTTTGTGATGACGGCGGAGTCTGCCGCGCTGAGAAAGTTACGGGGCTTCGGAGTGTCCGCGGCGGCGCTGCCCTTTGGAACCCGGGCCGTGACCGCCTTGCGAGGCGCGGTCCGACGGACACAGAGCTGACCCGCGGACGGGCGAGAGAGGCAGGGACGGAAATAGGGCGCTGCGGGCGGCGCGCCTGAGTGCCAAGAGGCCTCTCTCGGGCCCAAGAGAGCGTCCTCTGAGCCCGCGCCCATTTCCAGGCATCGGTCTGCCACCTCCTGGGACAGCTGTTGGGTATGGAGGGATTGGTGGGATTCCGGTTCCTTCAGATAAAAAAAAAAAAACAAAAACCCGTGCGCTTGCCAGGTCCTGCGCTACTGAGGGCTTGGAGCTCGAGCTCGGCTGCGGGGCCTCTGGCTGGTGAGGCTGCTTCCCCGGTTTTGCCGGTTAGCTCCCTCCCATCCCCTTCCCAGGCTAGTCCACCCACGGGAGGACTCCCGCAGTGTCAGGGCCCTCCCCCCATTGCCTTATTTATTTACGGCACATACCTGGTGTCTTCCAAGAAGGATTTGTGAGAGGCGGAGCTCCCTCTCGTTGGAAACAAGTACGTGATGAGTGTGTGAGTGAAGTGTTCCCAGGCTCGTCCGCCCGGCCAGACAGGTTTCGGGCTGTGGTGCCACATGGCTCCTTTCCTAAGAAGCATGAGTAAAGCCGCAGGGGGAACAGCCGTCGTGGGCCCTTTTTTTAAAAGTGTGTTTGTTTTTAAGGGTTGAGAAGTAGGACGAAATCCTGACCATTGACACTCACTATCCTGTGCTCCGTCCACCTGTAACATTCAGCTTTTAGCTTTGGACATCCAGATCAGCACTGCATCCCTCGTACTTGAAGGCCTGGGCTCCTTTGGCAGCCCTGGGTTGCCCAAAAGACTGATTGGCTTCCTTTTCCGTTTTGAAGGACTTAAAAGAGAAGAAGGAAGTTGTGGAGGAGGCGGAGAATGGGAGAGAGGCACCTGCTAACGGAAATGCTGTGAGTGTCCACCTTGGACATGACCCCGTAGCAGCTCCTGGCTGAGATTTCTTACTTAGACTTTGGGCTTAATCCAGGGTGGGGGGGTGCTGAGGCCTTGGACAGTTATGTGTCAGGACCTCTTGGTGGAGCTTCAGGGGGCGTGTCTTAGGTGGTCTGGTCTGTAGAAGCATTGGGCAGGGTCTGGAAGAAGGGATGGGGCAGGGATGTTCTGTCCTCGTCCGTAAGCTGGTCTGTTTTCTGTCGAGGAGAACGAGGAAAATGGGGAGCAGGAGGCCGACAATGAGGTAGATGAAGAAGAGGAGGAAGGTGGGGAGGAAGAGGAGGAGGAGGAGGAAGGTGATGGTGAGTAGCTTTGTCTCTTTTTTGGGGGGTACCTTTTTCTGTCCTCTAGCAAGTGGGGAGGGACTGGGGGCTCCCCGCAGGGGGGCAGATCGAATGGACCACCTACAACTGGGCTTGCACCTGCAGAGCCGGCATCTTTTTCCTTGCTTTAGGTTAGTGGTGTGGAGCTGTGCCCCAAACACCACGGTCACACTCCCACTGGAGAGTGCCGTCCACACACTGATCAGTTGGTCTGGCTTCTCTGGCTTTTGCTTGCGCCTTCTTTTCTCTGGAGACAAGATGTCTGCGATGGGCAGTGTGGGTACCCTGACGGCCCAGTTTGTCAGGCAGCAGAGACAGATCAGGGGCACTCCATCCTGCCAAGACTGTTACTGGGAGATTGCCCAAGGAGCTGTAGTTTTGCTGTCCCCCTCCCCGTTTCTGGCTGCCACTGCGTGGGAGCGTACCAAGACCCTCCCTGGTTGGCTAAGGAAGGCAGAGTGCTTTACCTGGGCTTTACTCTCTTCAGGTGAGGAAGAGGATGGAGATGAAGATGAGGAGGCTGAGGCCGCTACAGGCAAACGGGCAGCTGAAGATGACGAGGTGGGTTTGGTCTGGCTTGACGCAGTGAGAGGGTTGGGGTCTGAGGCACTAAAGCTGGAGGGGCTGATGGGACTGAAGTAGTTGGAGTTGGCGTGGTGGGTGGTCCCTTCTCATCTTGAGCAGGAACAGGAAGGAACATGGGCCCAGCCTCCCAGAGGCCTCTGGGGCTGCCTGTGCCTGTCTTGGCTCTGCCAGCAGGAGCTGAGGCAGGTGGTGGGTGGGCCTGGTGGGTTGAAAAGGGACCTTGACCATCTTTCCCTTCCCAGGATGACGATGTTGACACCAAGAAGCAGAAGACCGATGAGGATGACTAGACAGCAAAAAAGGAAAAGTTAAACTTAAAAGGCCACCGTGACCTATTCACCCTCCACTTCCCGTCTCAGAATCTAAACGTGGTCACCTTCGAGTAGAGAGTCCAGCCTGCCCGCCCGCCCACTGCGGGCAGCGCCACCGCAGATGACACGCGCTCTCCACCACCCAACCAAAACCACAACGCGAATTTGCAACAGGGGAGGAAAAAAGAACCAAAACTTCCAAGGCCCTGCTTTTTTTCTTAAAGTACTTTAAAAAGGAAAATTTGTTTGTATTTTTTATTTACATTTTATATTTTTGTACATATTGTTAGGGGGTCAGCCATTTTTAATGATCTCGGATGACCAAACCAGCCTTCGGAGCGTTCTCTGTCCTACTTCTGACTTTACTTGTGGTGTGACCATGTTCATTATAATCTCAAAGGAGAAAAAAAACCTTGTAAAAAAAGCAAAAACAACAACAAAAAAACAATCTTATTCCGAGCATTCCAGTAACTTTTTTTGTGTATGTACTTAGCTGTACTATAAGTAGTTGGTTTGTATGAGATGGTTAAAAAGGCCAAAGATAAAAGGTTTCTTTTTTTTCCTTTTTTTGTCTATGAAGTTGCTGTTTATTTTTTTTGGCCTGTTTGATGTATGTGTGAAACAATGTTGTCCAACAATAAACCGGAATTTTATTTTGCTGAGTTGTTCTAACAAAGCTGTCTCAAGCCTGGTTTTTCTGTTTTGGTTTCTGTTTTTCTTCTTTTGGTTTCGGGGGCAAGGAGAAGAGGGGGGGATCTTGAACTGTGGCCCAGCTGTCCTTCCTGGGGACAGTGGATTTGAAGACACCAGTCGCGGCGGGGGAGATGTGTCCCTTGGGCAGCAGGGTCTGGTGGGTGGCCATGCTAGTAAGACTGAGCTGCAGTTGGCTGGTGGGGCGTGGTGGGAGCACTGGGACTATGGGCTGGAAGGGGAGCCACTTACCAGGTTGGTCCCTTCTTACCGATTTGTACTGGGAGCTTCTTCTCAGGACCCTGTCATTGGGTGCTGCCATGTTAACCTGGTTGCCCTGGCAGGAGGTGTATACATCTCCAGGCACTCTGGGGGAATGGGCTATGAGTGGGGCTGCCCTCTGTGGAACCAGGGGTTGGGGTGGTGTGTGTGTGTGAGCCCAGGGCTAAAGATCCCAGAGATGTCACTTGCCAGTGTGGGCAGCTGGTAGCTGGCCCTTCACCTCAAAGGCCTCACTGGATTTTGCTGGCCACAGAATGGCTCCCCCTGGTGGTGACATGTGGTATCTTCTGGTCTCTTAGGACATAGTTCCAGGGCAATAATGCAGCCTTGCCCTCATTTTCCAAACTGATCTCCAGGAGAAACAAATACCTTGGTGTCTGGGGGTGGGGGGTGGGGGTGGGCGGGGGGCAGCACCCTACCCCTTAAACACAGGGGTGGTAGGTGAGCTGTTTTTTTTTTTTTTTTAGATGTTGGGGGTAGGAGTTTTTATTTATTTATTTTTGCTGTGTTGCGTCTTCGTTTCTGTGCGAGGGCTTTCTCTAGTTGTGGCAAGCGGGGGCCACTCTTCATCGCGGTGCGCGGGCCTCTCACTATCGCGGCCTCTTGTTGCGGAGCACAGGCTCCAGACGCGCAGGCTCAGTAGTCGTGGCTCACGGGCCTGGTTGCTCCGCGGCATGTGGGATCCTCCCAGACCAGGGCTCGAACCCGCGTCCCCTGCATTAGCAGGCAGATTCTCAACCACTGCGCCACCAGGGAAGCCCCAGGTGAGCTGTTTTGATAAGACAGGTAAGCAGTGAGTCAGGAGAGCAAACTGGAGGAAGTGTGACCTCAAACTCAGGCCCTCAGGGAGAGAGGTGACTGTTCAGAGCACTCTTAAGAAACTTCTGGGGTCCACAGATGAGCTTCATGGGCTGAAGCCCCCTGCAAGCACCCATGGTGTGTGGTATGCCTTCTCTAGGGGTCAGGGAGGGTTGAAACCCCAGGGTTGGGGGAGCCTGGAATTTGCTTTGATTTTAAGGTGGAGAGCCTGCAGGACCCACCTCTGCCGGCTGGATGACCCTGGCTGCCTCGTCCCTCCTGAATGCACTGTCCTCAGCCTGGAGTACCCGAGTCTGTCCTGCAGGCCGGGCTGACTGTGGGCAGAGGACGGGGTAGGGACTCAGAAGCTGCACACTCTCCCTCCTCACCCCTGCCCTCTGACACTGGCCACGTGGCGTTCCTTGCCTAGCCTTTGAGCTGGCTGGGGTGCAGGCGCACTGCTTTATCTCAAGGGAGAGCCCTTGGGACCCCAGCGCCTCCTGATGGGAGGAGACATTGTGGGGTATTTCATCTACACCCTTCTCCCTCCCTCTCAGGCCCCCACCACTTGCATTAAGGAGTCAACTGTCTTCAAGACAAGTTGGTGGGGGGGGGTGAATGGGGGGGAGCAAATGTTAATAACCAGGTATCCATTTACAACTCCTTAAGATGGGCCATTGATACGGGTGCTCGGAACTGACAAAGCAGGGAGGGCTTCCCGGAGGAGGTGGCACTGACGCTGAGGCTGGAAGAGTCAGGAGGATGAAAAAAAGATGCGTGTGGGGGGGTGTTTTTTGTGGGGGAGGAGCAGTGCGTGGGCAGCCCTGATTCAGGAGGCCACAGAGGGCACACGGGCAAAAGGGAGAGGCAGGGACAGGCAATCTGAGCCAGGTACAGAGGTAGGATTTGGGGAAGCATGGAGGTTTTAAATAGGAAAACTCCCTGGGAAGCACTAAAGTGACATCTGTGGAGGTAGTGTTGGGGAGGGGACTGGATTAAGGGAAGGTGCTGGGAGGTAGAGAACCGGGTAATCACGTGGGGTAAAGCGTCTAGATTCAGGGATGAATTAATTGGACGTTGGACGCAGTTCCCACCAAGGATCCCAGGCTCAGGCCTGAGCCCTCTGGCACACCTGAAAGAGGCAGGAACTGAAGGTCTGGCGCCACGTGGTGGCCTCACTGTGTTTGAGGCTGTTGTGTGCACAGGTCTGGAGGGCGGGAGAGAGGTCTGGACAGGCCGGAGTAACCAAGGCTGAGGTGTGAACACAGTGGGCCAGGGCGAGGGCATAGCCAGAAGAGACAAGCCTAGTCACACCAGGGAGCCCACCAAACTGGGCACAGTCCCTCCCAGTAAGTGACAGCTCCGACACCAGGGCCACCTCTCCCTCTGCCTGGTGCCCGGCCTCCCTTACTCATCAGCCACATCAGCCTCCTTGTGCCCGGGGCAAGCTTGGTCCTCCCTCAGGGCCTTTGCACTTGCTCTTTCCGCCCCAGGAATGCCTGCTCCCAGACTTCTCACTACTTGCTCTGTGTTAGGCCTCAGTACTAACGTTATTTCCCCAGAGAGGCCTTCCCTAGTCCCCAGTTCTCTCCTTGGCTGCACAGCAATTCTCATATAAGCAGTGTCAGCTTGTATATTTACCTGTTTGTGTGCTTTTCGGCTGTCGCCCACTGAGGTCAGGGGCCACTTCTTACTCACCGGGTTTTCCTGCACATAGTAAGGATTCTGTCCATTCCATTCACTTGTTCATTCATCCCTCCACTCGCTTACTTACCAAATGCTCTGTCTGTGCCAGGCACTGTTCTAGGCTCCAGACATCCGGAGAGGAGCAGGAAAAACAGAGCAGGACACCTCCTGGTGGTGGGATGGCATTCCACACCTCGTCTCTCCCCCACTTGTGGTTTCTGCCAGGCACCCGTGTTCTGGGAGGGCCTCGCCCTTCACAGGAGCTGGAGCCGGTGGAGTGTGCAGTGAGGATGCAGTGTGGAGGCCCCAGGCTGCCTGTGTCCCCTTGAGCTGTCCTCTAACTGCTGAGTCAAGGCCAGACCAAGGCTATGGTACCAGGGACCCTCTGACCCTGTGTGCCCATCCCACGTGCCCTGCCAGGCTGGGCTGCTGGCCCCTTGAGGCAAGACCAGATGTTCTTTGTCCTGCTGCCCAGGGTGGCTCATCCTGCAGATGTTTCCAAGGCCCTAGAGGGGGCCTAGAGGCGGTCTCTAAGGCAGGGGAAGGGTCTAGGAAGACCACATAACAGACGACATATGGAGCTGGATCAGGTGTAACCCAGTTTGGAACTGTAACCCCCAAACGCCCCAGAAAGGAGGACAGAAGCCCTGTCCAGACGCAGACGTGCAGCCATGTTCGTATGGAGCAAGTGACTGAACTCTGTTGGGCCTCTATCGCCTCCTCTGCAGGAAGGGAATAAGAGCGTGAGGCATGTGCCATGGCCCAGAGCTGCCTTTCTGAGGGTCTCACGTCTGCGCTGAGCTCCCGGGAAAGCTCCCCTTTCCCATCTGCACTGCCTCATACCTCCAAAGGTTTGGTTTGGAACAGCCCTTGTTGCCTTCAGCAGAACCCACTTTTCTCTAGTCCGGAGCTTCGTACACAACTTATCACTACCTGGGACCCTCAGGGTCCAGGGTCACCTTGATCCTACTCCTAACGTCCCCTCCAAGGGCAAAGACAGGGCGCCCAAGGAGCCCAAGTTGGAAGATTTGTGAGGAACAGGCGCCCTCTGGTGGGCATAGGGAACTGCATGCGGCTCCCCTGCGTTCTGCTCAGTCCAGGAAAGAGCGCTTCAGTGGCCCCTGGACCTTGGAAACGCAGCCACAGCAACTCCCAGCCCCCAACAACATGATCTTCCTCCCTCTTTGTTGCTGGCACCTCAGTCAGACATGAAAGTCAGTGCTCATTTCCCAAGCCTTCCCTCTGGGCAGCTGATGGGCCATCTCAGGGGTCTGGTCCTTCTTTTCCTGGAGGGGAGACCCCAGGCCTCCCCAGACAGAGCCAGAGCTGAGGCCAGGGTTGGCTCCTGTGGAGCCATGGACCTTCCCTGGGTTCTGGACCCCTGGGTTCTGGACTCCTGGGTTCCCTCTTGTTTAGTTCTGTTCAAAGGCTTCGTGTGCAGAACACCCTCCTTGAGCAGGCCCAGCTCTTGGCTGTCTCTGGGCCCTATGGTAGGATGGCTCACAGTGGCTGCTGCCCTGAGTGCAGCCTTAGGGCCTTCAGCTGCTTGGAATTCGGGGTGGGGGTCGGGGCTTCCCAGCTGCACTCCGTGGAACTCTGAGCTGCCTGCCAGTCTGCCCCAGACCTGAGTGTCAGCATCTGGAGTCGCCTCTCCACAGCTCCACTGCTGGCCCAGGGGCCCAAAGCCCTCCTAGATCCAGTCCTACCAGAGCCCTGATGTCCAGCCTCCTCTGTGGCTTCCTGTGTCCTGGATGCAGGCCAGCCCTGCCTGCCTCAGGCCCTTGGCCACCCTGTAGTTCCCTCCTGGTGGAAGCTGCTTCAGGAGGATGAAAAGCCCGGTAACAGCTTTACTTGGGGGCAGTCCAGTTCTGCAGTGTGGCTGCTTGTCCCTCCCAACCTCAAGCCTTTGAAAGCAAGGGCAGGGCTGTCCTCAGGTACCTCCTCTCCAGAGACCTCAGCCTGGGTCTGGTCTGAGCTCAGAGAGGTGATGAAAGCTCAAATTACAAAATGCGGCTGAAACATTCTAAGGCTGCCTGGGACATTGACCTTATATACTGGGTGAATGATATGTGCATTATTTATGGAGAGGGCCTAGCAGCCAGTGGCTGGTGTGGATTCCGTGAAGTCCTGGGCATAGCCAAGAACCCAGCTTGGAAGGGTGTATGCCCTCATGAGCTCTCCATCAAGCCTGCTGCCCATGGCAACAAGAACTGCCAGGTGGTCATTTGAGACAAGCTCATTTCACAGGCACCCATGCTGGGGCCCAGCTGTGAGGCTCTTGGCAGGGAGCAGATCCCTTGCAGGAAGCAGATGCTGGTGAGAATTCCAGAAGGTACTGGGGACATCTGTTGTTTTTGCCACCAGCAGCCTTCACCCTTCTCTTGGCAATAATTTCTTGAAACTGTCCAGTTTGCCTCCTGGAGAATTTCCTCTCCCCCAATCTTAATCAAGCCCCACAGGCAGGATGTGACTCAGTCCTGGCCAATCAGTACCTGAAGCCTTCCCACCCCCCCCCCCCCCCGTACCTACTGATTGGCTCAGAGCTGGCACACGACCCAAGTTGATCCAATCAGAGTGAGCCCTGAGATTTTTGATTGAGTTGCTGGGTAGGGAACAAACTTGGGCCTGAGCCTTGAACTTAGGCAGCTGAGTGAGAAGCTGAGGCTGTAGCCCACACAGATAGGAGCAGAATTGAGCCAAGAGGAAGAGGAACCCTAAGTTCTGATGACATCGCTTGAGCCCGAGTCCAGCAATGCCTGAAGCTAGAACAATCTCTGGACTTTTAAATTATACAAGTCAGTAAATTTCTTCCTCGCTTGGGCTGGTTCAGGGTGGGTTTTCTGTGGTCTCTGAGTCATACTAGGAAACAGGAGAATACAGGGCTCCAGGTTCCAGTCTCCAAGGCCAACCAGGCCTCCATGAACAAAGACAGCTTGAAGAGGGAGGAGCACATACGTGTGGGGGATCGCTTCTCTGGTGTGGTTTCCAGGTTGAGAGGGAACAGAGGGAGGTGAATCAGCCTCAGAAGAGGCTGTGATGCTCACTGTCCATCTCTCAGCAGGACTGCAGAGTACTGCTCCACTCATTCCCAGCCAGGGGGGAAGGGAGGGCCCAGGGTCATCTGAGCTGCCCCTCTTGCATCACCAGCCTGGAGCGCCCCTTTCCCTCATCTCTAAGCCCAGTACTCTCTGGTCCTCTGATCTCCCAGGGACTCATTGAACTTCCAGTGTTCCCAGCTGTGCCTCATAACCAAACAGTCTCATTGAACTAACTCAACTGCTCTGGGAGGCTCCTGAATAAGAGGTGAGACCCGTCATCTTTATGCAGCCTGGTGCCTCCCAGCTGTTTCTCTGCCCCAAGTTGTGCCTGAGGGGTGATATCCTGTTTGGATAAGTGCTGGGCTAAACAGTGTTAAAAAGTGTCTTCTTTCCACGGAACTCACTAGGTTTTTAATATACCAAGGAGTCGCCAAGAATAAGGTTTAGCATGCAGCTCATCTCAAGTTCTTTTGACCTGGACTTTTTTCACAGAAAGCCTATTAACATATTGAAGGACAGTCATGTCCAGAAAAAGCTGATCTTGCACAACAAGGACCATCACCAGGGCTCAGGGAATATTTGCTGAACTAAGCAGACTTTGGGAAAGGATTCTTGGGAAGCGGTTCCACAGCCTGGCTCTTAGAGGCCTGCACGAGCCTCACGCAGGCTCCCTCGGCTGCAGGTGGTCAGGTGGTCGGAGGCCCTGTGCTCATGGCAGTGCCCTTTGTCAACACAGCTCAGGAGGTGACTGGTATCAGTAGGTTGAGGGACAGCAAAGGGTGGAAACTGGTACAAACCTTTCTAGAAAGCATTTGACCCTATATATCAAGATTCACAAAATATGTACGTACTTTCCTGACATAGAAATTCAGCTTCAATGCCATTCTGTACCCTAGGAAAACTTCTACCCGTTCTCACATAGTTATTCTCTCTCCTTTTTGCCAGTCTCCCTCCAATGTCCCAAGTCTGACTCTTGTGGTTTCCACTGGAGCCTGGGGCCGTGACCTGCTGGATAGCGATGCTGGGCAGTCACCTAGCCTTGAAGGGGCTGAGGAAGGGTGGGTTCCAGTTGCGGGAGGAAGTGACAGTGGCTTCTTCAAGTCTGACCCCTCTGTCAACACTGTCCCTGGTGAGCTGCTCTACTAGTCAGCCTCGCGGTGAGCATCTCTCCCCAGGAGAAGCTCATTCCTTTCCTTGGAGACAGTGAGGTCTGAATCCATTTTAAAGAAAGAATATTAACTGATCTTGGCACCAAATGTGTCCCAGTATTAGGTGGGTGGGCTTTCTGTTATTTTCCTGCTCTGCTCGGGGCGCCTGCCAAAATCACCAACAGTGACTTGACTTTTTTTTTGTCTGTGTTGTGTCTTCCTCGCTGCGCACAGGCTTTCTCTAGTCTCGGGCTTTCTCTAGTTGAGGCGAGCAGGGGCTACTCTTCGTTGTGGTGCGCAGGCTTCTCATTGCGGTGGCTTCTCTTGTTGCAGAGCACGGGCCTTAGAGTGAGCGGGCTTCAGTAGTTGTGGCACGTGGGCTTTAGTAGTTGTGGCTCGCGGGCTCTAGAGCGCAGACTCAGTGGTTGTGGCGCACGGGCTTAGTTGCTCTGCGGCATGTGGGATCTTCCTGGACCAGGGATCGAATCCATGTCCCCTGCATTGGCAGGAGGATTCTTAACCACTGCGCCACCAGGGAAGTCCCTTGACTTTTGAATGGTAGTCTCTTGTTATGCAATGACATTTTTCAGTGGGCACTCCCAGTGGCTACTTGACTCCCTGGTAGGCGGAGGAGGTGTTTGTGGCCAGAGGCAAGGTTTTCCTCTGCAAATGATTGTGTGCCTCCTTCAAAACGCCACCAAATCCACAACTGAGCTCCCAGAATTCTGTGCCATAATGATATCATTTGAGCCTGGAAATGCTTGAGGATCACTATGGTCATAAAACCATTTCAATATCATAAAACGTCTACTTTTAAGTAAATGTGAACCCTCCAAGAAAAACCTTAGCCTAATTCTACCAGATGCATTATAGATCGTTGCTGAATACAAGCCAATTAAAAGAGTAATAATCAGTGACAATCTGCCAGAAGAGATAATGTGGATTACAATTCTGGCCAAGGGTTGGGCCCCAAGTAACCAATACGTATGACCAACAATGTACCATGAAAGAAAACCAATGACTATTATCAGCTTCTGTAATAACATAAAACAGTGAAATGAAATTCCAGTTCTGTAAATAGGTAGACCAGTCATGTACGGCTTGATTATACAGGGGTGTCCTGTGCACCATTCAGACAGCGTACTGTATAGCTCAAAATACACACTTTAGCCCAACACAAAAGTAATAATTATAATATATATGAAACATTCAAGTGACAATAATCTTGCTTATCCTCTTGTAATTGAGGAGTTATTTGGGGGATGATTTGAATAAACCAAGTAACTTATGTAGTCATTCTAAGAAATTTGAGTAAATGTCCCTTTTTTTTTTTTTTTTTTTTACTTTGAATACATTTCCTTCAACAAGTGCAACAATTTAAAAGCATTCCATAGTGGGGAACTTCCATGGTGGGGGACTTCCCTGGTGGCACAGTGGTTAAGAATCTGCCTGCCAATGCAGGGGACATGGGTTTGATCCCCGGTCTGGGAAGATCCCACATGCCACGGAGCAACTAAGCCCATGCACCACAACAACTGAAGCCTGTGCGCCTAGAGCCCCAGCTCTGCAACAAGAGAAACCACAATGAGAAGCATGCGCAACGCAACAAAGAGTAGCCTCTGCTCGCCGCAACTAGAGAGAGCCCGCGTGCAGCAACGAAGACCCAACACAGCCAAAAATAAATAACATAAATAAATTAATTAAAAAAAATAAAAGCATTCCATGGGGGACTTCCCTGGTGGTCCAGTGGTTAAGACTCTGCACTCCCAATGCAGGGGGCCTGGGTTCAATCCCTGGTTGGGAACTAAGATCCCGCATGCCACACAGAGTAGCCAACATAAATTTAAAAAAAAAAAAAAAAAAAAAAAGCATTCCATGGAACCAAAGGCTGTCTGAGAGTTCAGAGCTGGGTGGCCAATATGCATTTGACGCTACTGCTGTCAGTGATGTTTGTGTGCGTGTGGTTTCGTTTCTTTTTTAAAAAAAATTTATTTATTTAATTCATTTGGATGTGCTGGGTCTTCGTTGTGGCATGCGTGATCTTCATTGCCGCACGCGGGATCTAGTTCCCTGACCAGGGATTGAACCCAGGCCCCCGAGGTTGGGAGCACAGAAAACCACTGGGAAAGCAGGGAAGTCCCTGCCTGTGTGTTTCTAACCCTCTGAAAGGCATGATTTTCAACTAAGGGCTTTCTCAGGGATCCCTGAATGCTCTCCGTTCACAGGAATCTCTGTGTCTCAGCAGTTTTTTTCACAGTGCAACCAGGTCAAAACAAATAACAAGTCTACTTATTAAGGAGTTAGGTCCAAACAACTTAGTAAGTATTTACGTCCTAACTTAGTAGCTGTCGTATTATTTTGGAAAAACAAAAGCCACATAGACTGAGAGAAAAAAATATTTTTATTTCATTTATCATCACAGTGACTTACTAATGGAGTGTGTGTGCCTGTTGGGCACTGCACGGCTTCTCAAACCTGGAATCAGATTGGACACCACTCCCCTCATTTCCTGTTCACGTTGATTTTGAGCAGTGTAAGACAGATGTCCCATATCACTGCATTTCCTTTAAAAACTAAAAGATCCTATGGCACCCCTGTGAACTTGCTGCAGTGCCCTGGGGTGCCTTGGTGTATGGTTTGGGAACCAAATATATTTACCAGATTTCTGCTTCTCAGTCCACTGTATTGCATCCCTCAGTTTATTCAAAGCTATAGTTGAAGCTGCTCAGTTTCAGACCAAATAAAAGCACCAAAAAGAACTGCTAAGCCATTTAATGTTTTCACTTTGAGGACCATTTTAACAGTGCATTTTGAATGCTGCAAAACAATTACCAGGTCACTAGCAAGAAATTCTAAAAATAAACTCGACAATACCCAGGAATTGGTGAGCAGATGCACATCCTGGGGCTCTCTGGTTGTGAAGGATAAATCACAAGGGGAGGCCATGCCATCAGCTGGGCTGGCCCCAGATGGATATAGGAACTGCGGCCGGGGTGGTAGGGATGGAAGACACTATAGGGGAGATGGTTATGAAGCTAAGTGAACAGGCCCCCGTCTACTGGATTGCTGGGCAGCCGACCCTCCCCACTAACCTCTAGGAAGTTCTCATCTTTCCCCCACACCTGGGCAGATGTTTCTATCCAGCCTTTCCATCCAGGCCTGAGGGGTGGAGGAAAGCGAGGACATCAGCCCTGGGCCTCTTTGCCCTGCTTCCTCCTCTCCATCCTTCACAGGGTGGAAGGGGAGGCTGTCACTCCCCCCACAGGGCAGGGCCTTCCCTGTCATACCCTGAGTCCTTTGTAGTATCAAGTGTGGCACATCTGGTTCTTACTTTGTTGATGATAGGTTAAGGAATTTAAAAAATCTTTTCCTTTGAGTAAATCCTGGCTTTCCAGACTGTTGGCTTGCTGGGAACTTGTCAATCCTGTTTTGGGGTCAAAAGCTGAATGCTGACTTCTTTCCTCATTTCAGACATGCTGCCCTTGCACTGTCCTGTTTTCTTCAGAGCACTGATTACTATCTAAAATTATCTGCTTTCTGTCTCCTCTCATTAGAATCTAATGGTAGGGACTTCACTCATCTTGTCCAACAAGTGTCTGGTACATAAAAAGTGCTCAATAAATATGCATGCAGTGAATGTATAATGCTTAAAGAATTTGCACAAGTGGGAATTCCCTGGTGGTCCAGTGTTTGGGACTCTGAGCTTCCACTGTAGGGGGCATGGCTTTGATCCCTGGTTGGGGAACTAAGATCCTGCATGCTGTGAGGTGCAGCCAAAAAAAAAAAAAAAAGGAAGAAGAATTTGCACAAGCATTTTCTCAATATATAATAGCTAAAAAAAAAATCTCAAATCCACCAACAAACATTTTAGGGACAAGGCAGCTGGAAGAAAATGAAGAGCCTGCAAAGGGGCTCCCAGAGTCCCAGCAGATAAAGCAAGAAGGACTGGACGGGGGCAGTGGCTCAGTGGAGTTCACTGATGCCTCGAAGGAGAGGAAGCCACAGGCCAGAGCCACAAAGCCGTGGGTTGAGGAGTCAATGAGAGGTAGGGGGTGTAAAGAGTGAGTGGAGGGCTTCCCTGGTGGCGCAGTGGTTGAGCGTCTGCCTGCCGATGCAGAGGACACAGGTTCGCGCCCCGGTCCGGGAAGATCCCACATGCCGTGGAGCGGCTGGGCCCCTGAGCCATGGCCGCTGAGCCTGAGTCATGGCCGCTGAGCCTGCGCGTCCGGAGCCTGTGCTCTGCAACGGGAGAGGCCACAGCAGTGAGAGGCCCACGTACCGCAAAAAAAAAAAAAAAAAAAGAGTGAGTGGAGACGATTCCGAAAGGTTTGGATCTGTAGAGAAAGAAAAGGAGGGAGCGGGAGCTGAAGGCCATGAGGGATTGAAGGAAAGCCTTATTTATAAAAGCTTATTTTTTTTTAGGGCAACTTGAACATATTTTGTAGGCCGAGAGTTGAAGGATCCAGAGGAGAGAGGGCTTTCCTGATTTTTCTGAACTGCATGCAATCTTTTCTTCCTTTAAATGCCCACCTTGTCCTTCTCTTACGGCAGGCACTTATAATTGCTCAACGAGGGACAAAGCTCAGGAAAGGCAGGCCTGTGCCTCACACGACATCTTCCTGATACACATAACAGGCCTGTAAGTGTGGCCTGAATGTGGCTAGATCCTCTTCGGTAGACTGTGATTCCTCCACCCCCTCATGCCCAACCAGGGCCAGACTCAGTGCTTCCCCATGTGCTCCATCACAGAAGTCACTCAGCACACTGGCCAGTAACACAGATGGGAAGATGGACGAGACTGTTTACTCACATCACACAGGAAACCTTAACCAAAACTCTCTAAATAGAAATCTATGTTTGACAGATTCTCTAAGTTCTCCCAAGTCTTTCTCAAAGGCCATGCTGCCTGGGATTCTTCTGTCTTCTCCTCTGAAGACTCTAAAGTTCCTCTTGATTGCCCTGAGCAACAGAAAGCTTCCCCTCACTGGCATAGGTCAGAACTGGGACCACCCTTTGTTCCTTAAGCATGCTTGGAGATCTCAGTTTATCTTACGGCCACCAGTGTACACAGGTATGTCTTTAATATTCACTAAATGCCTCTACCAGTATTTCAAAATACGGTCCACAGAACACCTGTAGCAGAATCACTTGGGGTGCTTCCATAGGCAGATTTCTGGGACCCACACATACTGAGTCAGAATCTCTGGGTGTGGGCAGGTGCCATAAATGTTTGAGAACCAGTGGCTGTACACTGTGCCAGGCCTGATTTGTATGCTTCTCCTTCCAATAACATTTTGTAGCCTTTAATATATCCACAAACCCTCCAGATTTTCAGGTATCTGGACCCACACCCACCCTACAAGGGCTGACCTTAACCTACCTAGGGCCCTGGTCCCTGCAGCTCCCGTGTCCTCCATCTCCTTTTGCCTGACTTCTTCCCTGGCCTGTACCACTTCCCTTCTCCTCCCACCATAGCATTCAGCCATCCTCCCCATCAGCTCAAATCCCACCCACGCTTGGAACCCCTTGATCAGTATTGTGCCTGAAGCACACGCTTCTTTTGTCTTGCTTGTTTCATGATAAAATGAGCAATTTTGCCTGAGCACATGTACCTGGAGAGATGGCAAGCTTCTAAGAACGAATGGACTACGATTCCTTTTGTTCTTCTCAGAGTGGCTAGCAAAGAAGTGTGTCCCTGACTGTTGGCTGGGTGCGTGAGTGGAGAAGGGCAGTGAAGGAGGTCTAAGCGGGTGGCGAAGCCTTCCCTGGGAAGTTCTTTCTCCATCAGAATGTGTCCAGGCCCCTGACAGCCTTCCCTGATGGGACTCTGGGGAGAAGATATAGTCCAGGAAGAGGGAAGGAGACAGGTTCACTCTGAGAAAAGACATGGCAGTTTTGGAAAGCAAAAGAAAAGCTTGATTCACTTTTACCTTGTTTTTTTTTTTTTTTTTTTTTTAAATCCAACCTTTGGTATTTAAAAATTAGCTTTTGAAGATAACAGATCTAATGTGAAGAATGGAGTCATCACTGAAAGATGGTGATAGTATACTAAAAATGTACTGCTTCTCCTCCCCACCCACATATGCAAACAGGCCCTTTGCGGTAACAGATGGAAGAAGAGCAGGAATCTAGGAGCAGGGGCTACACCAAGGAGAGCCCATCTCTCGGTGTATTTTCCCTCCTCTGGCCTCAGACCTTACTACCGGAGGAACCAGAAAACTTTTAATTGTTGGTATTTTATAAAGGACAGTGAAGGCTGCTGGTAGCTCAGAGGTAAGTTCCTGAAAGAGAGCCCTTTTTAGTTTTCTATTGTCAGACTTGGAAGCACTGCAGATATAACTACTTCTCTGCCACATGGGCTTCCTCTGACCACTGGTTTTAAGGCCTCTCAGCATCCCACGCCATCCTAGATGCCTTCCCATTGCTCTCCAGTTGAGTTTAGGGAGATCTTTTCTTCATTTTGTAACTTCTAGTTTCTCATTTAGGAATAAGGGTCCTTACTCTACCAACTTAGAACTTCTAACCTTTCTGGAAGTCTCTTGAACAAATGCACATTATAAAAGAAGGGAAAAAGTTAAAAACAGTACAAACAAGCAGAGGGTGCATGTATGTTGTGGAAGAGAACCACGAAATATCACACCTAAAAGACAAATGTCAAGGTCATGGGTCTTGTTCAGGTATGTTGTACCTTCTTGGAAAGCAGCAACTGAAGCACTCAGGAACCACAAGATCTATCAGTCGATCTCTGGAGCAAAATATAGCTGTGATCCTACGGTCTGGTCTATTAAATGTCTTTCTTCCCATCATGGAGCCAGGTTCACATTCCAAAAAAAGGAGAGATGAAAGCAATGCCATGCTAAAGACATAGGAATATTTTAATTTATATGTTTTAGTTCACTATGTAACAATAATATCACAGTCTATTTTACAAGTTAAATGTATGAGAATGTATGAAATAGAAATGGTAGGAAAAAAACTAAATGTGGGTCAGGAACTTGAATTTTTCCAAAACCAGGGGCCAAAGGAAGATGTGTTGCCTGCAGGGCCCAAGGAGGAGGCAGGGAGGGTGACGGGAACAGCTTGTGGTATGTGTTTGTCCCCGTGTCTACTCCAAGAAGGAGCTGAGGCGTGCCCTCTGCCCTGGTCTGGGATTGGGAGTTTAATCTGGTCAGTCGAAGATGGTGGCTTGAGAGAAAAAAGCCATCTGGTTACCTACACAGAGCTGGTCCCCTGTTGGCCGCAGGTGGGTTTTGCCGTAGAGGGAATTAGGGGTGGAAGTGTCAAAAATCAAATGTATAGAGGAAAAAAGTAAACACTTTCCTCCTTCCCCCTAAAAAAATGAATTCTTGAAATGCACACATATTCTTCTCTCAAACGTAGAAAAGTCTCACTCTGGATGTGCTTACAAGAAGATCGTCGTCAAAAAACTTTGTCTCTATGATAACATTTCCACTACAAGTAAGAAGAGAGGGCGAAAGAGTGAGCGTGTTAGACAACAGATCTCATTTCCACAAAGTGGTTTCAATCTGGGTCTGCTGGGCTTGTGGACATGCACTCACCTATAACCTTGGCTTGGGGATATTAAAATCTGTGTCCATATGGGGTTAGATGTCTAACATGACATTTATGTGACTAGGTAGGTCTTCTTCAAGTTCAGAAATCATAAGAGGGAGCATGTCTTAATCCACAGGATACCTAAGGCCCTTAGAGTGCTTTGCACACAGGGGTGCCTATAAATATGACTGACTTTCTGATTCACATGGAAACCTGCGGACATATTTTTTCCTATAAAACTTACTCTGGTGGACAGCTGTGGGTTGGCCTGTCCTGCATCTATTCTCCTCACTTTGAGTAACAGCACTCTGTTCTTCTCTTGGGGAACCACCCTATCTCCAGTCCATGGGTCAACCAAGTGGCCCCGCCCTCGCCTGGCAAAGGGGTGGGCACAGGATGTAATTTGGGCCAATCAGACTCTCTCCCCTGAGCAAGATCCTTCCCACAGCTACTCCTTGAGGAAACCATCCACAGTTTCTGCCACCTGCATCTTTCAGAGTTTCTCAGGTCTCAGCCCTACCCTTTCAACGCTGTCCTGTAAGCCAGAGTCAGTTTCTATGGCTTACGGCTTAAGAACCCCAAACAATACACCTGTATTGTATACAGTGTGCAATTTCATTTTTCTTGGTGGTTATCTCAGTGTTTCCAAATCAAACTACTCTTGTACTGAGTTAAAGGCAACAGTGGTACTACTCTGGGGTTCTAAAAAGTAAGACATAACTTAAATAACCTAAATATGTTATCACAGACTTAGTGGTGTTCATACCTGAAAGAAATCAGGCCTGGACAAGAATAAGTCAAACAATGGTTAATAAAATCTAAAAAATGCCCTGCTACATATGACACTGTACTTTCCCAGGGTAATTAATATCCAGCAGATATCTTCTTGCTAGTAATTAATTATAAAATAGGAAAATAAGGAACTCAAGATCTGACTGGTTGATGGAATATAAAAATACCTACTATTATACAAATTAAAAATCTATTCAAGACTTATAAAATAAATAACCTCTATTTACAAATTCAATGTGGCTTTCATAAAGGACCTGTTTAAAGAGATGATCCAATATTGCACAATTATCTATGTGAATAATTTGTTACTAGGCAATATTGCTAAAGCTTTTAAAAGATTAAAATCTTTTCCCAAGAGAAAAATGGTAGGTAGGCAGTCATTGACTGACTTTTGGGGACAAAGGACAAACTAATTATTCTTTGAGCTGGAAGCATATCTATTAAAATTGTAAGTTAGTCTCTGAAAAACTATAACCAAACATTATCCTCTAAAACAGAATTAGGACTTTGCCAGATTCCAATGAAGGACATTCAAACAAAGTACAGAGTACCAGAAGTTTGATAGTAAGGAAAGGGAGCAAATTAGTATAGACTTAATATATATTATATGCCAGTTTCCTTCCATATCATCTCATTTTATCCTCACTGTACCTCTATGAGAGAGAATTATTAATTCTACATTTAGAGAGGAGGAGAATAAGGCCCAGAGAGGTAAAGTACATTGTCCAAGATTACACAGCCGCTAGTCAGGGTTAATCAGGAATTTAGTCTAAAGGTTTAATCTGAAGTTTTTAATTCTTTCCATTCTATCACACTGTCTTTTTCATATGACAAAAGTCAGTAAGCTGTAACTTCGGATACCCCTGGATACTCTTTTACCCTTGTTCTCAACTTAGATTGCCTGCCTGTTGAACGGGACCACGAGTCCCACGTGCCTGGAATTCCTGCTTCTAGACACCTCCACAGTTCCTGCGGCCCGCTCACTCACGTTAGCATGCTGGCTGGCATCATCTGGGACTCGGGTGCTGCCTCTATCAGGGACTGCCAGGTGTTTGTGGAGTTAGGGATCACAAAGCCAAACTCGAAGAACCATTCTGAAGGAAGAAGGAAAAGCAGGTGAGCTGGCGCCCTGGGCAGAGTCTCAGGGCTCCATGTCCCCATCCTTTAGAGCAAGCCTCTTCCTACCCCAAGAACCACCACTGAAGCCATCAGAAACTGCCCAGGCCAGAGGCAAAAGAAAGGACATAGAAGCCCCTTTCAGGCTATCCCCTGAACCACACTAGAGGCCTGCTCCCTATGCTCTGGGATCTAAAGGACTAGGACCAGCAATATTTTCTTAGAAGTAGGCTGGATGTAAATTATATAAACGGAAGTACAGAATAGGCCTTTTCACTTGGAATTTCAGCTCTAAGACACATATGTACACTCTTAGACTTCATGGTAAAAACTCAATGCACAGTGGCCTTGCCAGTCAAATCTGTACAAGACTGTATGGAGAGCACTGTACCAGGCCCTAACCAGCAGCTTCCTTGTGACCATGTTATAATACCACGCCAGTGACAAAGCAGGCACCAACCTCAGGCCCTCCAGGGTCAGTAACCCTTTTGTTGGGCTCAGAGCCCCTTGTAGTTGCCAGCTTTGTTTTTGCTTCTTTTTGCCAGGGCTCCCCAATCTGCCAGGGTGTAGAAACCCTATCACAAACTGAGCTGCAAAATAAATGTCATCAAAGCAGTGCTTTAGTTCACTGGGTCTTGACTTCTGGCCCTGTCTGGATTTTGTCCCTAAGCCCAGATTTCAGGTATGTTGGCAGCAGAATACCTTCGAGGCATTGCCCTTTGAAGAAAACTTTTTGTTCCAGGCGGAATTTTTCCATTTGCTTTGCTGAAGAGAAGTTCAATTCTCGAGACACTGCTTTGCACTTGAGGATTTTCTTGGGAACACGGGCTGGTAAAGAAAAAGAAATATTGAAAGCATTTCTGGGAGCTTCTTAGACATGATTTAGAGCCTACATTATCTATGTTAAATTTCATAAAATGCCCTGGTAACAGAATTACACTTTAATTAAAGGCAGAGGTCCAAAACTGGTCCAGTGCATTTGACTGAAAGATCTTCAAGGAACAATAGATTTAGTGCATCTAAAGGCCTTACCCAGCTCCTCTTATCAGGAAAGGGGCTGAATGGGAACCTTCTTTCTATTCTGTTCCCTTGGTTTTTCTTTTATTTCAGGGAGATAAAAACACAAATTTTCTTTCAGAAAAAAGTTGAGATCTTTGTATCTTAGGGTATGTTCTAATGCTAAAATTTCAGCACGAGGTGGGTTTTGGGAAGTAGGAGAAAGAAACATAAGAAAGAAACTAGACATCTCAGCACCATGTGGACTGACATGCTATGCCTGCAGAGGCCCATCCCCTGGTGGGTCTCCATTAACTCAGTTCCCTGATGCCTAGGCCTGCTCTGCGTCATCAGCCCTGTGCAGACAAAGGGTGGAAAGTACCTTCATGCTCCACTCCAGGGACTGACAGGTCTTCTGTTCCTTGCCAGAGTATCTTCCCTGTCTCAGCATCCCGAAGGTTCATCCAATTTCTCATCAATATATTAAGGAAAAACAAGGCACTGAAGTGACTCCTACTTTGTACTCTAGGTGTTTCAGATTTGCTCCTATCAGCTCTTGTTTATTTTTTAGCAAGTGGGCCTAACTGCTAAGTGCCAAGAAAGCAAATAAGAATGTGTAGGAGAGGGACTTCCCTGGTGGTTCAGTGGTTACGACTTCATGTTCCCAATGCTGGGGGCCTGGGTTTGATCCCTGGTCAGGGAACTAGATCCCACATGCCGCAACTAAAGATCCCGCATGTGGCAATGAAGATCCTGCATGCTGCAGCTAAGACCCGGGCACAGCCAAATAAATAAATTTATTAAAAAAAAAAAAAAAGAATGTTTAGGAGAGTACAAAAGGCATTTAAAGGAAAAAGCAGAGACCCAGGGGAGATATTTTTGTCTACAACATAAGACCTCAGACTGTACACATCTAGAAATTGCAAGAAAGAGGTAGAAAATGAACAGTGCAAAATTTAAAATTTTCCAACAGAATATGACCAGCCAAGATAAAAGACCTAAAGAAACAGATATGAGAGAAATTCCAGTAAATGACTCAGGCAGATTGCCCTACAGTGAAGATCACAGTCCATAAGCTTTACTCACAAGTCCAGGCCTCTCAAGTAGCTTTTTAGTGGCCTGCTCTTAAATATGAGAAGATAACCAAGGATCACTAGAAACTCAAGAAAGCATTTACTATGAAAGACAGACCAAAACAAAGAGGAAGAAAAGCAACTTAGAGGAAAAAAAAGACTACAGAGGAAGATACAAACTTTTAAAAATGAGCATTAAAAACAAACACAAAAACAACCAGCAAAACATAATCCTTACAGGGACTTCCCTGCTGGTCCAGTGGTAAAGAATCCACCTTACAATGCAGGGGACATGGATTCGATCCCTGGTCAGGGAACTAACATCCCATATGCTGCAGGGCAACTAAGCCAGTGCGCCACAACTACTGAGCTCATGCACCTCAACTAGAGAGCCTGAGTGTCACAAACTACACAGCCCGAGTGCCACAAACTACAGAGCCCATGTGCCCTGGGACCCACGCGCCACAACTACAGAGCCCATGCGCTCTGGAGCCCATGCACCACAACTAGAGAGAAGCCCGTGCACCGCAATAAAATATCCCGCATGCCTCAAGGAAGATCCTGTGTGCCACAACTAAGACCTGAAGCAGCCAAAAATAAAATAAATAAATCTTAAAAAAGACATAATCCTTATAAATACTGTACTAAAAATTGTATACCATTGAATTTTGTGTATTTTAGGTGATTTTTCTTTGGCTCAAAGTTACAACTT
The DNA here is from genome assembly GCF_964341445.2 of Mesoplodon mirus. Taxonomy (NCBI): domain Eukaryota; kingdom Metazoa; phylum Chordata; class Mammalia; order Artiodactyla; family Ziphiidae; genus Mesoplodon; species Mesoplodon mirus. Next base: position 8,140,124 of record NC_138984.1, on the reverse strand, counting down.
TTGAGAGTGGCCAACTGATAATCTCTTTCAGTCAGAAAATGCCTTCTAACTTACATATTTATATTTTCTTGTTTCTGTATTGCTCATCATACAATAAATGTATCAACAATACTAATTAAATAAAAAAAGTATGTTCAGAGGACAAAAAAAACTCTAGGAAAATATACATTTTGATAGCAGAACCAAACAACTCCACGCAAGGGTTGGAAGACAAAGTTGAGAGATTATTTCAGAAAGAAAAAGAAAAAGACTACAAGGATAGAAAACAGGAGAGTAAAGGTGCAAAAACTGGACATCAGTACAACAGGTCCAACATCTAACTAGCAGGAATTTGAGAAAGAACAGAAAACACCACGGAGAGGAAGTCATCAAACAAATGAATTCAAGAAAAGGTCCAGCAAGGGCCCAAGTCACATCACTGTGAACTTGCAGAACATCAAGGTTAAAGAGAAGCTTCCAGAGGGAAAATAAGTTGTTACGCAAAGGGTCAAAATCAGAATGAATGAGACTTTTCAACAGGGACTTTGGAGGACAGAAAAAAATGGAGCAGTGTCTTTAAAATTCTCAAGGAAATGATTCCTAAAACTAAAAAAACCTTTACTTTCTCAAGAAACGAATGGTGGGCTTCCCTGGTAGTACAGTGGTTAAGAATCCACCTGCCAATGCAGGGGACACAGGTTTGATCCCTGGTCCAGGAAGATCCCACATGCTGCGGAGCAACTAAGCCCGTGGGCCACAACTACTAGAGCCCACGCAACTAGAGCCCATGCTCCGCAACAAGAGAAGCCACCGCGATGAGAAGCCTGCGTACCACAACGAAGAGTAGCCCCTGCTCTCTGCAGCTAGAGAAAGACTGCAAGCAGCAACGACCAACACAGCCAAAAATAAATAAACAATTAAAAAAAGAAACGAATGGTAACATGCTCCTTCAAAATGACAAGGAAGACCAAGGAAGAGGATGACACTGAATCGAGGAAGCAAGGGATCTAAAACAAGAGACAGGTAAAGGGGTCCTTAGAGTGATGTTGAAGGAGACCCCAAGACAATAGCTCCTTAGCAGGCCTGGAGGGTGACTGGTCCAGGGTCCAGACAGGAGCAAGTCAGAACACTTAGGAAGAGATTTCTTTTTAAGAAGATGAAATTTGGACTTCCCGGGTGGCACAGTGGTTAAGAATCCGCCTGCCAATGCAAGGGACATGGGTTCGATCCCTGGTCCGGGAAGATACACATGCCACGAAGCAACTAAGTCCGTGCGCCACAACTACTGAGCCTGCACTCTAGAGCCCGCAAGTCACAACTACTGAGCCCGCATTGTTGCAACTACTGAAGCCTGCATGCCTAGAGCCCATGCTCCGCAACAAGAGAAGCCACTGCAATGAGAAGCCCATGCACTGCAACGAAGAGTAGCCCCCACTCGCCGCAAGTAGAGAAAGCCCGCGCGCAGCAACAAAGACCCAATGCAGCCAAAAAAAAAAAAAAAAAAAAATTAAAAGAAGATGAAATTAAAAAAAAAAGATGAAATTCATAGAATATCTAATATGTTTATATGGAAAGAGGATTTATTCAGTTAGGGGAGATCTGGGGGTCACATCAGTGAGAAGTATAGAAAATTGAAGCAAATGAATTAAAAAACCAAAACAATTATTAACATCAGGGAAAAATCAAAGGTGGTACTGGGAGAAAGTAGTAGTCACATTATACTACATGGCTTCATTGCAAACAGTGTTGATGTAATGCTAATAAAAACACAGGCTATGGATCCAATACAATTATCCCGGGAGGATGGGGGAAGGAGAAGAGAGTGTATGTGTGAGTAAGCATAAAGTGTTGAGAAAGAACAAAACTCATTTCCATCGTGGGAAGTTGATAAATAATGCCCAGAACGGAAACATTAAGACATAACCACAGTGTGCTATTTAGAAATATCAAGATAAATACCAAATAAATCAGCTAGAAAGAATTGAAAATAGTTTTCTCTGGGGAGTAGAAAATAGGAATGGGAGCACATGGAATGCTGTTCTTCATTAGAAACTGGGTAGAACTATGGCTCTAAATGATGTACACATACAACTTTGATAAAGACTAAATTTAAAAAGATAGTCCCAAGTGTTTTTGTCTTTGTTTTTAAAAACAATGAACAAATCATTAAAGGAAAATGAAATTAATATTCTCCACGCATGCTGGCCGAGCCTGAGAAAGATGGTTAGTATTTGTAAAGACACTGAGCTTCGGATAGATACAGTTTACATGCCTTTTTTTTTTTTTTTTTTTTGCTGTCTAGCAACCATACCTTCTTCCCAACCAGCACCCTGCCGCCTCCTTTCCCCCATGGGAGGCAGCGACTGCTTTGCACTACAGCAACTAGAAGATCCAGATCCTTCTCTCCAGGTCATGGTGCAGCTGGGGGCAAGCACGGGACCTAGGCTTGGACACCTGGGGCCCTGAAGCTGTAGTCACGCAAGAATTTGAGGAAAAGTCAGCTTTTCTTCAGGGTGGGGCAGCAGGTAGTGCCAACCCCACCTTTTCTGCAGTGTTTCCCCTGTTCCTCCAAATGCAGTCAGTTCTGAAAGCACCAGAGAGCCTTTGAGGGCCTTTCCCATTGTTTGGTAGCTTGCAGTGAAGAACCCTGAAGAACACAGTTGATTAGCATCATTACGTACATAATGGTACTACATTTAACCCTCTGGAGAGGTTCCTTCTAAGTTTTGCTGCTATATAAAACAAGTCACCAAAGAGAACCAAGGGTTATCCAGTAGTGTGCCTTGAATGTGATGGGTACCCTAAGCTTCCTATGCCCTTGGTCTGCTTGTGCACTGTACCCGACATGAACCCACCACTGCTTTGAAGCTGTATTGGTTGTGCTACTCTCCTCTGTGTGTGTGTGTAATCCTAACAAACCCTCCTTGTATGCTCATTGTATGGCTGAATACTGCTGCTCTGCTGTACCTACGTGGTTTTCTCTCCTGTTTCATATTTCTACACTCCACTTTTTTTTCACAACTGAATCCAAAAGCAAGTCAGAAGTATCCATACTTGCTTAGGCCATGTCTTATAATTCTAATGACTACACATATTCTTACCCATTCTAGAGTCTCCATATATTAAGAGAAAGCTTCCCCAACTGGAGAAATAAAACAACAGATACTACTGCTCTAGCAAGTCCATGCTGAGCGCTGATCTAAACAGAATTGCCTTAGACATTTAAGCCCAAGGTTTTTAGAAGACACAATACTTATTCAACCTGCTGTGTACACGTTTTTTATTCTTTTTCTACAGATAGTCTCTTATGTACAAATACAGCCACACTGGACACCAAACTTTCTTAAATTAAATAACAGAACTAAAATTACTTCTAAAGTTCCAGGCTCACATGCAAGTAGGACATTCCAGCAAAACTACTGCAAGAAAAGCCTTGGGGAAGGGGTTCTCCCCACAAAGCAACAGATGGATCAGACCTAGTAGCTTCTAGAAAAAGCATTACTACCCCTGGCCCAGGTCAGCAAAGAAAAGCCTGGGACCAGGACTTACTCTTCAATCTGTTAGGGGATGAAAAGAAAACAGCCTTAAATTAGAGTATTCTCTCTGATAGTTAGTGGATAGTGAATTTAAGTTTCCTCCATTTTATAACAAGGGAGAGAGGCTGCTAAAAACACATGGTTTGTCTAATATAAGCATCTCTTCTCTTTATAAATAATCAGATTAAGGACTTAATTATCTTTTTGGGAAATATAGTAAAAAAAAAAAATCTTTGGCCAATTCAACAATTAGGCAGTTCCTGCATGTACCCTAATCAGACATGTGGTCTGGTATGATTTAGGTGCAGTCCAGTGCAGGAGCTGGGGACAGACCTGAGGTAGATAAGGCAGTCGGCAGGTGGTGGTGGAGTGAGAAGGGAAGGTGTGGGGATTGGAAGAAACCAGTTAGATGAGTGGGGTACTAGGTAAATAGACACTATCTATTAGTGTCTATAGCATGTGCTTCATTTCATAATCCTAACAAAAACCTATGAGATTTTAGCTTCAGTAAATAATACAACATTAGGGAAATATAACAGAGCTCTATCCAGTGATGCTGGGATGGAGGCTACTTAGAGCCTCTCCAAGTTCTGTGATTTTAGGAGTGAAAAGGAAGGCTCTTAGTTCATGATAGAGATGCAGTCATTTGGGAACAGCTTTCTAAATCATAAAAATACAAATCCATGATAGCCTATCAGTAAAAAGAAATAAAAATTACAGAGGTAAGTGTCTTAAAATAATAACAATGTGAAAAATTGGTCCACAGAAGAGGAAGCATATTTGGCTAAAAATGTTGGAAATGAAAGGCAAGCTCTGATGACTGATCATCATCCTGCTGAGAACATTTTTGTTTTAACAGCTTTTTGCCAACCAGATTTTTTAAAGAAAAAGAGCCTGAGTTTTAAGACTCAAAGGTCAAGTCACTTCCAATCTTGAGAGAGGAGAGGATTAGGTGGACAAGCTTTAAGGAGTGGGGGCTGGAGGACTATTTATAAATACCATCTTCTGGGTCAGCCAGGTCTTTTCTCATTTAAAAGCTCCCTGGTGATTTATATGCAGGATGAACACAAAGGAACGCTCGTTATTAAGGGAGCCTCTGCTTGGAAGAGAGCTGTCCCTGGTAGCCGCTATTTGGAACTAGGCAGGCAAAAGAAGCACTCATACGTAAAAGTAAGAGCAGCTTAAAAATAAGCTTCAGAGCAAAAGCAATAGTTTGTAAGGTATTAAGCCTTAGAAGGGTAACAAAGGAAAGAAACTAAAACAAACATTATGGAAGAATGAGAGACACTTGGCTCAACATGTGGTCTGGTATGATTTAGGTGCAGTCCAGCACAGGAGCTGGGGACAGACCTGAAGTAGAGAAGGCAGTCGGCAGGTGGTGGTGGAGTGAGAAGGGAAGGTGTGGGGATTGGAAGAAACCAGTTAGCTGAGTGGGGTACTAGGTAAATTTCCTCCAGAGATGTGAATGCAGGAACTGGGATAAAAAGATTTAAAATACTTTGTGACAATCATCTATAGAAGCATTTTGGAAGGAGTACACTGGCTCTCGGGAGCCTTAATTAGTTTTAAGTGGAAATAGTCAATATCAATTTTTATATATTAAGCAGAACAGATTCACTGTACATGCCAGTACCTCACCAGCCAGTTGAGGGAAGAAGAAAGAATGAGTGAGATTAGGGGAAGGGAAGAGAATAGAGAGGGGGAATGGGGAAGGCAAAGAGGGTAAAGAGGAAAGAAACACAGAACACACACAAACAGGGAAAGAGGCTCAAGGGAGAGAGTTAAAGGGGAAAAAAAAGACACTGAGAAAAAGAGACAAATAGAAATGCCCACATAAACTCAGAACCAAGAGACAGGGTTAAGACAGAAGGGAACAAAAGGAAGGGCCTCAGGAAGTTTAGAGATGAGATTCCACAGTTTTTCCTACTTTCATATTGTACTATAGAGTTGTCTTGGTTAGTGGCTTTCATAGGATGGTTTGAAAATGATGGGTAGAGGAGACTGACCACTCCAACTATCAAGGCCCTCTGAAAATGTTAATTGGCTGATTCATAGTTTCCTGGAATTTATCATACAAACTGTGGTTACCAGTGGGTAGAGGGAATAGGGAGGGGCAATATAGGGGTAGGGGAGGTAAGAGGTACAAGCTATTAGGTATAAAATAAGCTACAAGGATATATTGAACAACATGGTGAATACAGCCAATATTTTATAATAACTATAAATGGAGTATAACCTTTAAAAATTGTGAATCACTATATTTATTGTATGCCTGTAACTTATATAATATTGTACAGCAACTATACTTCAAAAAAAATCTGTGGGGGACTTCCCTGGCGGCGCAGTGGTTAAGAATATGCCTGCTAATGCAGGGTAAATGGGTTCGAGCCCTGGTCTGGGAAGATCCCACATGCCGCAGAGCAGCTAAGCCCGTGTGCCACAACTACTGAGCCCACGAGCCACAACTACTGAAGCCCGTGTGCCTGGAGTTGCGCTCCGCAACAAGAGAAGCCGCTGCAGTGAGAAGCCCGAGCACTGCAACGAAGCGCTCACCGCAACTAGAGAGGGCCCGCACACAGCAACAAAGACCCCAAAACAAACAAATAAATAAATTTATTTAAAAAAAATCTGTGGTACTTTTGAGAATGAAAGAGGGTGCTAACTGGGAAGCACACTTAACTGAGTTGGTTCATGTAAAGTGCTTAGAACAGTCCCTGGGCATTTAGTAAGCAGTGTGTTAGCTATTATTATTATTATTATTAAGTATTATCTCCAATCTGGCCTCCTTGCTTCCATTCTTGACTCCTCCTCCAACCCATTCTCCTCACGGAAGGAAGTGGTTTCTTAGGACTGCAAATTAGATGTGAATCCCATTTTTTCCTTTCCACTTAAAAAAAAAATGCAGTCCTTTCTATGGTTTCCAAGGTCCCCAGTCACTATCCTCTGGTCCCAGTGGGCTCCTTCCTCTGTCTCCGAGACAGTAGAGTCTCTTCTGCCTGTGTGATGCCCGTCCAAGAGCTTCTGCCCTTACTCTTTACACCTTCAGGTCCTGGCTTCAGTGGCACCTCCTCAGAGACACTCTTGAGACCACTCAGCTTCCAGCAGTTTCTAAATCCAAATCTGCCTGACTCCTAAGTCAGGGCTCTGTCTGTGCCCCTAGGCCAACACCTGGCCACACCTTGGCCTCCCTTAAGCAGAAGATTTGTGATATCTCCACTTCCCCTGAGAAAAGGCTAAATACCACTCCATCTTGGTGTATTAGCGTCCTGGTCAAAAACCTTCAATGGATCCTCACAGAGTGATCCAGGGCTCTCTATATATCTCAATGATCTCAAACTATCATTCATTCAATAAATGCTTACTGACAACCTACTAGGTGCCAAATATTGACATCAAAGTTGCATGTAAAAAAATTTAGGCAACACTGTTTCATAAAAAGGGACAGGTGGAGGGAAATAATATTTCTAAATTCATATATTATTTTATTAAAATTGATCTTAAATATATATGTAAAAATATTTTTTCATTGGAAAGATAAGAAATTGCCTTATACTCAGGGTCACCTTATATTTGGGCATTATTCTGATAATTTTGTGGGTTTTCTTTACTTAAAACCAAAGAACTTTACTCATTTCTTTCAAGATAATTCATACTCAAGCTGGATAATTTGCAATGATATTGAGATAATTCTCTAATGATATTAACTCCAATCCTGACACCAATCTAAGGATGGAAGATATATAACATTTTGATTCATAGCAATTCACCAAGAAGGGAATTGATTTACCAAGTGTTATTCTATTTTAGTCTTTTTAAAAAAAATAAACTTTATTTATTTATTTATGGCTGCATTGGGTCTGTTGCTGCGTGTGGGCTTTCTCTAGTTGTGGAGAGCAGGGGCTACTCTTTGTTGTGGTGTGCGGGCTTCTCACTGTGGTGGCTTCTCTTGTTGCAGAGCACGGGCTCTAGGCACGTGGGCTCAGTAGTTGTGGCTCGCAGGCTCTAGAGCGCAGGCTCAGTAGTTGTGGCGTACGGGCTTAGTTGCTCCATGTCATGTGGGATGTTCCCGGACCAGGGATTGAATCCATGTCCCCTGCATTGGCAGGCAGATTCTTAACCACTGCGCCACCAGGGAAGTCCCTAAATAAACTTTTAATTTTAGAATAGTTTTAGATTTACAGAAAAGCTGTAAAATAGTAGAGTTCTCATATAGCCCACACCAGTTTCCCTTATTATAAACATTTACGTTTGTCACAACTGATGAACCGACACTGATACATTATCATTAATTAAAGTCTACAGTTTGTTCAGATTTCCTTGGTTTTAATGTAATGTCCTTTTTCTGTCCTAGGATCCCACACAGGATCCCACATTACATTTAGTTGTCATGTCTCCTGAAGCTCTTAATGGCTGTGAGAATTTCAGACTTCCCTTGTTTTTGATGACCTTGTTGAGGAGCACTTGTCAGGTATTTCCCAAGTGTCTATCAATTGGGGTTTGTCTGATGTTTTTTCTCATGACTGTGGGTTTTGGGGAGGAAGATCACTGATGTAAAGTGCCATTTTCATCACATCGTGTCAAGGGTACATACTATCAACATGACTTATCACTGTTGATGTTGACCTCAATCGCTTGGCTGAGGTAGTGCTTGTCAGTCTTCTCCATTGTAAACAGTCTTTTTCCCTTCTTTCCATATTTTACTCTTAGAAGGTAGTTGCTGTACACAGCCTAAATTAAGGGGTGGGAGTTATACTCCACCTCCCTATGGTAAGAATAACTATATAAATTATTTGGAATTATGCAGTGGAGATTGGTCTTTTCTCCCATTTATTTTTTTAAAAATATTTATTTATTTATTTAATTTATTTGGTTGAGCTAGGTCTTAGTTGCAGCTCCAGGGCTCCTTAGTTGTGGCTCCAGGGCTCCTTAGTTGTGGCATAGAAACTCTTAGTTGTGGCATGTATGTGGGATCTAGTTCCCTGACCAGGGATGGAACCTGGGCCCCCTGCATTGGGAGTGCAGTTTTATCCACTGCGCCACCAGGGAAATCCCTCTCCCATTTATTTTTAAATCCAATTATTTATTTGTATCAGTCCAGTTGGTTTTATTATCAAATGACTGTGCTCTGATACCTACATTTTTATCTACAACATGAAAACGTTTCAACACTAAGTGATCTATTTAAAAATATTTATTTAAGATGTTCACCTGTAAGTCTCAGGGATTCATTTGGATTGTGGGGGGAAGATAGAGACCACAATGGATATTAGTATATAGTCACAAGGAAAAGCTGACAGAGAAGAAAACAAACTTGGTTTGGAGCAGAACACCTGGATTAGGGTTCAATTTCTGCCACACCACAGCTGTGTGATCTTAGATAAGTCACTTATCCTGCCTGGGTTTTAGTTTGTCAACTACCGAGAATACCAAAGCCTTAAGGTTACTGCAGGATTATATGAAATGCCTACAAAAATGGTTTTAGTTTTCACTATATAACCTTTTATACTGTTGGAAAAAATTTTAATCTGTATATTACTTAAAAATAAAGTCACAAATAACTTCGGTAAAAATCATTTCCTTACAATGGAATATTACTCAGCCATAAAAAGAAATGAAACTGAGCTATTTGTAATGAGGTGGATAGACCTAGAGTCTGTCATACAGAGGGAAGTAAGTCAGAAAGAGAAAGACAAATATGGAATATAAGAAAAAAAAAATGTCATGAAGAACCTAGGGGTAAAACAGGAATAAAGACACAGACCTACTTGAGAATGGACTTGAGGATATGGGGAGGGGGAAGGGTAAGCTGTGACAAAGCGAGAGAGAGGCATGGACATATATACACTACCAAACGTAAGGTAGATAGCTAGTGGGAAGCAGCCGCATAGCACAGGGAGATCAGCTTGGTGCTTTGTGACCACCTAGAGGGGTGGGATAGGGAGGGTGGGAGGGAGGGAGACGCAAGAGGGAAGGGATGTGGGAACAGATGTATATGTATGACTGATTCATTTTGTTATAAAGCAGAAACTAATAATAAAAAAAAATCACTTCCTAATTATTAACCAAAGGACAGGCCTAATTTTTCATGCCCTAGGTCACTTGAATTTCTTTCTTTCTTTGGAAGCTTTTCTCTTTAGTGATGATTTGGGCCTGGGTTCCTCACTACTCTTAATATATAGTAACTTCTGCAGAAGGAGAGAATTCCAGTAGGATCTGTTGAATTTGATCAGATTAATCTTTGCAGCAGCTTCTGCAATGTCAACTCTGGTGTCACTAGTCTCACTTCACTAAAGGCAGTGGTGTGTGGCTTCTTTAAACAGAGGGGCAGAATTACCAGGCCACATGTTTGTACCTCCTGGCTAAAACAGACACTATAACCAGACATCTCCGAACGCATCAAGATTTAAAAATGAGCTTCTACTTGCCAAATGGCCCTCCTCAATGCCTATTTTTATCTTCCTCTGTCTGATTTTCTGGTACTTGCTCCCCATTACACTTCCCTTTATTCTGAACTCTCATAGGCTTTTAGCAGGTGTTTTGTGTACTAGTTACTGTTTCCCTAATTTGATTATGGGTTTCTTGAGGGCAGAGGTGTTCCCACTCATTGACTTTATAGCAAAAACAGGGAAATCTTTGGCTGTGAGTTCCTGGCTTTTGTGTCACATCAATCAGTACCTTTCCAGTGTGCTAAAAGTCATTAGAAAAAATTTTATTTTAGAGGGGGGGTAATAGGGCTAAGAAGGATGAACAATGAAGAAATAGCTTACAAATTATTAGGTCTAGGGTACTCTACATAATGGTAGTCAATATTAGTTTTTTATAGGGTACATTTTCTTAGGAAGAATTTTTATTTTAGGATTATGTTTGAATTAAGGCAAAAAAGGGACTAATTTTTTAATTAGCATTTTATTTTTATTCTACTTTGTAAAGTACAATTTATCTCTTTTTCATGGCACTTATTAACAGGTATCTTAGAGTTACTGTACAGTTGGGGTTGTTTTGTTTGTTTTTGCCGTGCCTTGTGGCACGTGGGATCTTAGTTACCACTCCCTGTAGTGGAAGTGCGGAGTTTTAACCACTGGACAGCCAGGAGAGTCCCTACTGTACTGTTCTTATTTACTTAGAACTTGGTTATCATTTTCAGTCTTCCTAAAAAAATAATCAAATTCTAGAAATAATCTTTTCCTGCCATTTTAGTAACAGTTTAGAATTATAAACTTTGGAAAATGTAATCTCTTAAAGATGCTACCAAAGTCAAAACAGGGGCACATTCCTAAACTATGCCAGAGAAAACAACAAAGACCATTAGCTCTATTAGCTTGAAATGTGACCGAGTACAAAGGAATCATTTTTTTTTAACATCTTTATTGGAGTATAATTGCTCTACAATAAGGAATCATTTTTAAATGGGCAATTATTATTATAAATAAATAGCACAGTCTCCTTTATATTTTCATACTATTTTTAGAGATTGGATAGTTTGTAAAGATAAATATCTGCTTGCTGGTCATTTGAATGCACACATTTAACTAGAAAAAGGTACCACATCTAAGATCCTGTGAGATTCCTTAATATAAGAGGAGAGAGAAGAGAGAGAGAGAGAGAAGAGGGAGAGAGGAGAGAGAGGAGAGAGGGAAGGAGAGGAGAGGTGGAGAGGGATGGGGAGAGAGGGAGAGAGAGAGGGAGAGAGAGAGGGAGAGAGAGGGAGGGAGAGGGAGGGAGAGGGAGGGAGAGGGGGAGGGAGAGGGAGGGAGAGGAGGGAGAGGGGAGGGGAGGGAGAGGGGGAGGAAGAGGGGAGGGGAGGGAGAAGGGGAGGGAGAGGGAGGGAGGGAGAGGGAGAGAGAGAGAGGGAGAGGGAGGGAGAGGGAGGGAGAGAGAGAGAGAAGAGAGAAAGAAAGAGAGAGAGAGAGAGAGAAGGGGGAGAGGGGGAGAGAGAAAGAAAAACAGAGACAGTGAGCCTGCTTTTTCATACAGCTGAATTTAATGTTAGCAATTTAAAACAGTTGTGTGAAAACAAAGGGTTTTTTTTTAAATTAAAAAAAATTAAATGGTTTAAAACGCTCTGCAGGAATTTACTGTTTTAAAGGTACCAAATAAGTTACCTTATAAATGGAGTAAATTTTCTGTAATATTAATGTTTAAAGCCCTAATTTGAGAGTTATAAGTGAATTTCTGTTTACTGTGATTTCTTCAGGCAGGGCACATCCATGGTAAGTCTTCACTGTGATAGGAAAGAATGTCAGTCATATTGGATAACTTCTGAAGATTACACCCCACTTAGATACAATCATATTTCAGATCTGAACCACCTAAAAGCCAGAACTTAATTTGTCACACCACTGTAATATATCTTTCCCTACCACACAAGACCTCTCTCTTAAAAAAAGAATTCCTTTGATGTCTTCATAAAGTTACATTTTTTTCCTTTTTTTAAGCCAAAGAACCTGGAGTGCATCACTGTCACATCAATGACACCTTACAGCTAGCATACACTTTAAATATGGCCTCAAGCAAGGGCCAAGACCAAATTATCTATATGGTAAACAACTTCCAGGGCAGCACTAACTTTACACAACCAAGAGAACCTGAAATTCTCTGCTATATTAGCATTTGCTGCAGAGCAGGCTGCTGTCAATTTGCTCCTGTCACATTATTTTCCTTTGTCTCAGTCAGAAGCCACTGGGGAGGGCTACAGGGTTTGCTTTTGACTTGAAACAACAGCAGAGGTTATGGATTCCCTCCCCTGCCTAACTTGACTCCTGGCTCCTCCCCTGGAAACAGGGTAAAACTGGGGACAGAACATACCAAACAGGACGAGCAATCTGCTATTCCATGAAACTTTTGGTTGGCCACTTGGGGAACATGGAAATGTCTGTCAGAGGAAGGAAAATAAGGAAATTCTGTAGAGCTGGCTTTGACAAGAAGGTCCACTAGCTTCCTGGTTACCCTCTATGTTTCTTTGCTCCACTTCTCACTTCTTTTAATACACATTGTGGAGTCTGACTGTAAATACGATAGCTGAAAAGCAGCTGGTTCCACAACTGTCTTGCACGGTTATTCACCAAATGGACTCTCAGGGTAATCCTAGAACGTATGTTACCCCGGGAAAACAATAGTTGATGGTACTGTACCCATGTCCATTTCCTGGTTTTGATAATATACTGTGGCTATGTAAGCTGTTATCATTGAGGGTCACTGGTGAAGGGTACAGGGAAACTCACTGATCTATTTTCACAACTCCTTGTGAGCTAAAATTATTTCAAAACGAAGTTTAAAAATAAGAAAATAGACACGCATACGTACATCTACACTACTAGTTTCTAAGACAGCATTTAAGACTCTAAGGCTGTGCTTTTCTTTATGGCCTTCAATATCCCATTGTTGTTTTACTTTACTTATGTTTAAACTTCATCACTTAGTTTTTTCCCTTAGTGATAACAAAGTAAATGGTATTCAGTAATATAACAAAGATTTCAATAGGGAAATAAGGCAAACAGAGGCCTTATTTCCAAATGAAGTTAAAGAGAAACTGTAGAAAGGGTCACAAGGAGGAGATTTCTTGTCCTCCTTTGACTGTGGTTTATCTCTCATGCTGAGAATTATAGGTTTCGGCGTGGGGGAAAGATGTAGAAGAGTTAACCAGTTAACCAGCTGCTGAGTTCAACAGCTGGTGGTGATTTTGGACCCAGGTAACTAGAAAAGTAATGGTACCTCATAAAAAAATTTAAGAGAAAAAAAGAATTTTATTTTCGAGAGGAGGGGAAAAGAGTTGGTAACGGTATGGCAGAGGGGGATGCAACACGGAGGCCCCTCAAAAACCTCAAGGATGAAAAAACATGTAGAACGTGGTGGTAGTAGTGGGAAGCACACTAACGAATACTTCAAGCTACAATAATTAGTTATGGAACTAGCATAAAAAAAGGCAGACCGATATACTAGTAAACACAGCCGTGACCCCATCGTATATTAAAACTTCTATACTATACGCTATATTCCAAATCACTGAAGAAAAATGGCTAATTATCTCACATTCTTTACTATAACACACTACAATTGGCCTCAAGAATTAGATATAAAGAAAATATAGGTGAATATTTATGTGACCTAAGGATGAAAAAGCCCTCTAAACAGACATGCAAAAGAAAAAAATCATAAAAAGAGTAAAGAGTGTACAATTTGATAAAAAATAGTTCAAGACCCCAGTGGTTTCAGCCAGAGGGCGAGAGTACTAGGGCTGGGGACAGAGATCAGAACAGACTAGTTTATTCAAACTGTTTTAAGTTTTTACAAGAAGAATATATTTGTTTATTACTTGAGTTAATTTAATTTAAAAAGTATCTCAGAAAGTAAAACCATAGAACACCTGCTACCTCAAAATCATCATAAACAAAGTTAAGTCAAATGAAAAACTAGAAAAATATAATATGACAAGCAAAGGGACAAGGTTTTTACTATACAAGGAGCACTTATGTAAGAAAAAGACAAAATGGCTCAAAAGAACACTGGGCCATTGGGGGAAATGCAACATGGGGGAGATGCAAGTTTTCACCTGTCAAACGGGCCCCCTGAGCCTGGCCCTCAGAGAAGGTGAGGGAGAAAGAGCTGTCTCCCCAGGGTTTCCAAGGGAGGTGCCTCCCTGGGGGAGGATCAGGTTTCAGAGAGGCAAGCAGGCAGGAGGTGGGGCTCCAGGAAGAGCTCCTGGCGGGAAGAGGCTGTTTTTAGAATGCAAAAGAGTTTTCTGACAGGGTGGTGTTGGGGAGGACTGGGTGGAGTGTAAGGCAAGGGGATGAGACCACCAGGAAGGACTGGTGCCTGGAGGAGCCTGCATTCTGGGAGGGTACAGGAAGTTTATGGAGTCACTGAGTCATTTATAGCCTATTCTCAAGGTTTCCGACTTTACAAAATTATTTTGGTGCCAAAATTGCCCAAGGGCTTTGTTTCCTTGGGCATTGACCTTTCTGACCTTCCTTTCCAGTCAGTCACCAAGTCCTGCTATTTTCTTCCGTTAAAATGCAGTTTCACATTTTTTCCCCTATCCAATCTACACACTACTGCCAGACTGTTGTTTCTAAAGTATTACTTGGATCATGTCTCCTCCCTGATCAAAAACCTTTCAGTGCTTTCTACTGTCACTGGATCAAGTACAGACACACACACTCATCCGCCACCCTGAGGTGTCTCCAGTTCACTTCAAAAACATCTGCTCCAGCCAAAGTGGTTCAATCACAGACCTGTCCCTATATGTGACACCACCCCCAAAGCCTTTTTTGTGCTTTTCCTAAGCTGATTTCACACTCAAACACCCTTTCCTTTTTACTTCTCCATAGTCTAGCATCCTTTCACGTTCAGTTTCATTCCCTCATCAGTATACAATGTGGTTAAAGCACAGGTGTGGAAACTCACAGCCCTGGTTATAATCATGGCTCTGTCATTTAATAGTTTTGTGACCTTGGGCTTAGTTTCTTAAGGCTTAGTTTGCCTCAACTCCAAAATGTAATAAATGCTTTTACAACTTTTGTGATGATTCAGTAAGAACTGATGTACGTAAAACTAATACAGTGCCTGGAACACAGCAGATTAGTAGTAGTGCCTGGAAACTCACTAGATTAGTATTCTTTATTATTGTCCAAACACTCTTTTCTCTGAGTGTAAAGTTTTTCTTACTAGCTGGTAATAGCTTTGAGCACTGCTGTTTTCTTATATTTAAACTTTTCATACTTCTTAACACTCAATGTGCCAAGCCCTGTGTTAGGTGCTTTACAAACACAAAACCACATGAGTTAGGTACCGCTCTATCACTTCACTTTCTGGATGGGAAAACTAAGTTTGGAGATATTAAAAACCTTACCTAGGGCTTCCCTGGTGGCGCAGTGGTTGAGAATCTGCCTGCCAATGCAGGGGACACGAGTTTGTGCCCTGGTCCGGGAAGATCCCTCATGCCGTGGAGCAGCTGGGCCCATGAGCCATGGCCGCTGGGCCTGCGCGTCCGGAGCCTGTGCTCCGCAACGGGAGAGGCCGCAACAGTGAGAGGCCCGCATACCGCAAAAACAAAACAAAACAAAACCTTACCTAATATTAAACAGTTAGTAAAGAGTAGAAGGAAGATGCAGGTGATTCTTTGATTGATCTATTTTTAAGATTGAAAATTGCCTAGGATTTTCATGAATGATCGTTGAGCAGTCCTAATGAGTCAGGTCTGGTCCTCCCTCACCTGGAGATTTCTCCCAGAGAGAACTGAGCACTGTCACTAGATCCGGCTTCAGCATCACTCTCCAAACAGCCAGAGCCTGGGCTTTCCTCCAGGGACCACCATGACCCTTTGACTTTCAGAAAGAAAGCATACTAGCAGCCCCATGTTTTGTTATAAGAAGAGAGGAAAATCATTTCCAGAGTCAGAAATCATGCCATAAGGCATCAAGAACAAAAACCAGGTTTCCATCAGCAAAAAGCACCCTTTCTGAGCAGAAAAAAAGAGAGGCTCTTAATAGAAAGAGCCAAGCCTTCTGAGTACAGAAGAGGCCAACTTTTCCCAAAGGTAACATTTAAAAGAGTGTGAGTCTTAAGAGTCAGAAAGACAAAACCCTAAAGGGCAAGGGAAGGACAGACCTCACTATTAATTTATTCTTCACTCTGATGACAGTGCCAGTACCTGCAATTAGAATTTCTTCTTTTTTGGTAAGAATTGAAGAAAGACAAAAATGAACCATTACATTAACTGATACTATAATTATGTTTACAAACTGATTTCCAGTGGAATCATTACACATTAGGCCTCTTTAGGAGCCTATAGTTTCCAGACTGTGAAAAAGCACTGCCTCTGAGTGAAACCTGCAAATTTTATCTCCCTAACTCTAAAGATAAAACTGTTTTGGCTGATAAAGGTTAAAGAACTCCTCTAAAACAACCAGACAAAAGAAAAAAAGCCATACAACAAAACAACAACAACAAAAAGCAAACTCCTCATGTCTCGGAGAGTTAACATACACTGAGCTAAGGCTCAGTGTATGTTAACTCCGAGTTGGGAGACTGGGACTGATGGACGACCAACAGGGGTCCTGAGGTTTCGCCCTTCATTCATCCACTTGTCAAATTCTGCTCAGAGGCTCTTTGCTTGTGGAAGGAGGGCAAAGAACTTTTTTCTCTACAATGCTTTTTGTTATTCTCTCTTGCAGGTCAAAAGAGAATTATGAGGACTGGTCAAATATCGTTAAGGTGGCAATATTTCCCAAATTCAACTTGATCAGTATCAAAATCCCAGCTGGCTTTTTTTGCAGAAATCAAAAGACTGATTCTAAAATTCATATGGCCATCAAGGGACTCAGAGTAGTCAAACAATCTTGAGAAAGAAAACAAAGTTGGACAAATCACACCTCCTGATTTCAAAACTTGCTACAAAGCTACAGTAATCAAGATGGTGTGGTACTGGCATAAGGATAGACATATATATCAATGGACTAGAACTGAGAGCCCATAAATAAACCTCACATTTATGGTCAAATGATTTTCAACAAGGGTGCCAAGACAATTCAATGGGAGAAAGAATAGTCTTTTCAACAGATAGTGCTGGGATAATGGGCTAACTACATGCAAAAAAAAAATAAAGTTGGACCCCCAACTCTCACACCATACATAAAAATTAACTCAAAGTGGATCATAGGTCCAAATGTAAGAGTTAAAATTATAAAACTCTTAGAAAAAATATAGGAGTAACTCTTTGTGACCTTGGGCTAGTTAAAGTCTTCTTAGATATGACAGACTAGAAAAACACAAGTGATAAAAGAAAAAATAAACTGAACTTCATCAAAGTTAAAAACTCTTATGCTTCAAAGGAAACCATTAAGAAAATGCAAAAACAGGGGACTTCCCTGGTGGTCCAGTGGTAAAGAATCCACCTTCCAATGCAGGGGACGTGGGTTCCATCCCTTGTCAGGGAACTAAGATCCCACATGCTGCGGGGCAACTAAGCCCGTGTCCCACAACTACTGAGCTCGTGTGTCTCAACTAGAGAGGCTGCATGCTGCAAACTACAGAGCCCACGCGCTCTGGAACCCATGCACCACAACTAGAGAGAAGCCCATGGGCCCCAACGAAGAGCCCGCATGCCGCAAGGAAAGATCCTGCATGCCTCAACAAAGATCCCATGTGCTGCAACTAAGACCCAATGCAGCCAAAAATAAAAACAAATAAATAATTAATAAGTATTAAAAAAAAAAAGAAAATGGAAAAACAACCCACAGAATGGGAGAAAATATGTGCAAATCATAAATCTGATAAGGGAATTGTATCCAGAATATATAAAGAACTCTTACAACTCAATAATAAGACAAATAACCCAATTAAAAAATGGACAAGAATCAGAACAGACATTTCTCCAAAGAAAATATACAAATATGGAGAAAAAGGAACCCTTTTGCACTGTTGGTGGGAATGTAAATTGATACAGCCACTATGGAGAACAGTATGGAGGTTCCTTAAAAACCTAAAAATAGAACTACCATATGACCCAGCAATCCCATTACTGGGCATATACCCAGAGAAAACCATAATTCAAAAAGACACATGCACCCCAATGTTCACTGCAGCACTATGTACAATAGCCAGGTCATAGAAGCAACCTAAATGCCCACTGACAGACAAATGGATAAAGAAGATGTGGTACATATGTACAATGGAATATTACTCAGCCATAAAAGGGAATGAAATTGAGTCATTTGTAGAGACGTGGATGGATCTAGAGACTGTCATACAGAGTAAAGTAAGTCAGAAAGAGAAAAACAAATATCGTATATTAACACATATATGTGGAACCTAGAAAAATGGTACAGATGAACTGGTTTGCGGGGCAGAAATAGAGACACAGATGTAGAGAACAAACTTATGGACACCACGGGGGGAAAGTGGTGGGGTGGGGGTGGTGGGATAAATTGGGAGTTTGGGATTAACGTATACACACTACTATATATAAAAGAGATAAACAACAAGGACCTACTGTATAGCACAGGGAACTATATTCAACATCTTGTAATACCCTATAATAGAAAAGAATCTGAAAAAGAATATATATATATATATATAATATATATATATATATATATATATATAAAACTTTGCTGTACACCTGAAACTAACACAACTTTGTAAATCAACTATACTTCAATAAAAAAACCAAAACGTATTATATATCAATTCTATCTCAATAAACTTAGAAAAAAAATTTAAAAAACACGAGCGGGAGAGTCTAACACAACCTGTTCTACCTTTTTCTTTTTTTTTTTTTTTAAATTAATTAATTTATTTTTGTGGTACGCGGGCCTCTCACTGTTGTAGCCTCTCCCGTTGCGGAGCACAGGCTCCGGACGTGCAGGCTCAGCGACCATGGCTCACGGGCCCAGCCGCTCAGCGGCATGTGGGATCTTCCCAGACCGGGGCACGAACCTGCATCCCCTGCATCGGCAGGCGGGCTCCCAACCACTGCGCCACCAGGGAAGCCCCTGTTCTACGTTTTTCTTGAAGTTTTATTTTATAAATGACAAAAAAGGGATGGTTTGCATATGAACTCTTTAGATATAGGAAAAGCTTCGTAGTAATTTCTCATGCCAAATCCACCTTCCACCCTGATGTTTTCTGAACCATTGCTTTAATAATAATAATAAAGTACAGAATTAGGCTATCACATCTACTAAGGCCATCAATGAAATCCATCATTCATTTGCGTAGTACCTTAAAGTTCATAAATCACTTTTATAACTATTATCTCAGCTGACCCTCTTGAAGCAGGTATCACCCCCATTTTAAAGATGAAGAAACAGCCTCAGAGACATTAACAGGCACTTAAAGCCTCACAGCTAGTGAGAAGTATAGACAGATTAGAACCCAGGTCTTGCTCTACTAAGCCACCTTCTAAGTTTATAAAGAAATTGCTCTTTTGTATAGAATATTCCTTCAGTAATATTCCTTTAGTAAATACAATTTTTTTCTTGTTGAATTTTCTCTTACATATAGTGTTAGGAACTAATTTGAAATAGCAATTTGGTACATATTGAACATAGTTTAATATGTAGTATAACATATATTCTACACTAATCTCAATCATATATTTTTAAAAAATAAAAAAACAATTACTTTGGGAGTTCCCTGGCGGTCCAGTGGTTAGGACTCAGTGCCTTCACTGCCTTGGCCCCAGGTTCAACCCTGGTTGGGGAACTAAGATCCTATAAGCCTCATGGCATGACCAAAAAAACCCAAAACCACAGTTACTCAGGATGAACAAATTCTAAGCTGGCTATTACAGTGTTTCTGACTAATAGCTAAGAAGTCAAAATAATGCTTTTGTGCAATAATTTTGCTAGGCATCCAAACATCAAACGTGTATCTCATCCATTTAATTTACCTTATATACTAACATCAGTGGCCAGGGAAATACTCTTTTCTTAATTTGTGTTTTCATATCTTATTTAAGAGTTAAGGCACTATAATGACACGTAGTGCAGTATATGCACGTCCTCCGAAACACAATGCCATTCTGAACCTAAATAAATGCGGTCTAAAAATCGAATCCCCAAATTTTGATGTAATTTTAGGTAGAAGTTTTCCTAATTATTTCCTCTTTATTTTCCCTCCAGAATGTCCAGAATAGTCATCTACTATACAGTTGTTAAACAGTTACTGGTGTTAAGTAATGATCAACTTACAATAGGTAAAAAAAAAAAAAAAAAAGTTAATCCACATTTGAATGACCAAAGGGTTTTGGATTATAACATGGCTGACTGGACATTTCATTTGCCTAACATTTACTGAACATTTATGAGTGTTAGGCTCAGGGCTAGGATACACTATGATAAATAAGACATGACTGTACATGCTCTCTGGAGTTCTCCTCCAGGTAGGGAAAACCACCAGGTAAAAGAATAATTACAATGCAATGTGAGAAGTACTATCTGTAGTGGAGGCTTGTACAAAGTATCGTCTTTGGCTTGCTTGTGATCAGGTCTTGTGAGATAAGATAAGTATCAGTGTCTAAAACATGCCTCCGAAGCTGAATATCCACCCACTAACCTGTATCATCTTTCAGTACTGTGCCATACTCAGGTGTCGCCTCTCTTCCTGATTTGCATAACCAGGTAAGGTAGCCAAGGTCGATAGCACTACTGTCTCCGGTTAGGCACGAACTCAGATCAAACACGACTCAAAGGGACACACATCCCCTCATGACCTTAGTCAGTAGGTACTGCTCCTGAAGTCTTTAGGTTGTGAAGTGTTGTGGAATCTTTCTCCTCGAAGAACTGCTACGTTTAAAAGCTCTGTTAGTCAGAACTACAAATCTGTGAATAAAACATGAAGCCTATTTCTCTGAAATTAAAAACTGTACATTTCTGAACCTTTTATATATAGATTCTGGTAGAGAAAAGGTTAAATGAAGTAAAAAGATGACAAGCAGAACTTTTCTCCTGCAGAGTCAGCTACTGTGCATCTTTTAAAAGGTTCCCCAACCGTAGAATGTATCTCCTTTCTTCTGATTGTAAAGAGACCACTAGCAAAATTATTCCTTTCCCATACAATGCAACTGGACTGGGTCAGGAATAGAACAACCAAGAGGAAAAGGCAGATCATTTTTTTTTTTTGAAGCTGGAGGACTGGTTATTTATTCCCGAGTTCAGGAAAAAAGAGGTACTTGACTTTCTTTAATTACAACATAGCCTGGCCAACTATACACCACTGATGTTTTCAAGATCTTGCTCAAACATCTCCAGCTCTTCATATCAAAATGTACACATTAATGCAGAGGAAACTCAAACTGTAATAGATATTAGATGTCTTGAAGCACAATTCCAACTAAACCAAAAATGATTTGAAGAGGAAGTTCAAAAATATAATGCCCTCCAATAGGACACGTAGGTTGCGAGACAAACATCATCAAGGATTCCCTAGGGTACAGCATCTTCTGCGATGGTAAAGTCAAGTTCTATGTGTTAGGTTTAAGTGCTCAGAAAAATGCTGGTACTCAACTGATGACAGTTGCAAAAGCCTCTGGGAAGGTCTGATCTTACCTCACCGCAGTTCTGACATCTCCATTTAAACATCTTCCCTTCTGCGGACAAGGAAAGCTTCCAAACGCTAAAGGTTCCCAAGAGTTAAACAGTCAGTCTCTCAAAAAACTCTAGTCAGTATATAAACATATCTTTTAAGTAAAAATCCAGTCATCCTGGGTCAAGATTCACTTTAAACAATATAAAAGCCTATGTAAATGATATTTAATGGTGTGAGAAAATATTTGTAATATACTGATGTGTGAAAAAGGAGAAACATTTTTTTAAAATGAGGAGGTTTACAAGATACATATAATGTGATCACATTTGTTAAAAAGTATATATACACATATGAGGATTTTTTACCAAAAGAATTCATGGCTATTATAGAAAGTTTGGAAAATAGAGGACAAAAAAACAATAGCTGTAATCCTATAAACCAGAGATTACCATTTAATATTTTAGTGTTTATATTTCCAATTTTTTCTATGTGTATATCTATGTCCCCCCAATAAATGTAAATGTAAAAAAGTCTTTTACTTAGTCATTAGTTTTGCACTGATTTACATATAATGCTATTCTAGGAAACTAGGGCAAATTTTAAGATTCATGCACTAGAGTGGTTCTTAACCTTGGCTGCGTATTAGAATTGCCTGGGGAACATTTAAAATTCCCAATGTCTGGACTACCCCCCAGACCAATTAAACTAGAATCTTTGAAGATGGGACCTAGGCATCAGTACTTTTCAAAGTTCCCCAGGTGATTCCACTAAACAGCCAGGGTTGAGAACCACTACTGGACAGCTTTCCCCCTTTTGAGCAAAACATGATTTACAGCAGTGCTTTCTTAAACTTTCATGTGCATACAAATCATGTGGGGATCATGTCAAAATATAGATTCTGATTCAGGATAGGACCTGAGATTCTGCACTGGCTCAGGGACCATATTCTGAGTAGCTGTAGGGTTCTGGGAAAGAAAACTATTTTAAAGAATGGAAAGAAAAAAATTATAGCCACTGAAGCCCATATTCTATGCCACCAGACAGGGAGGGGTAATCTACAGCGGATGAACAAAGAATTGTTATGAGGAGAAAAAGATGTTTCTAGGAAATAAGATTTTAGGGGACTGAAAGAAAGTTTGGAATAACTACATTTTTCAGGGGAAAACAGTCGCTGGAGCTTATATAGTTTGTGTGCACAAAGGAGGGCAAGCAAGCTTAGAAGACAAGAGAGGTGGGCAGTGTGAGAAAAAAAAATCAAATGTGTAGAAAATTGTTATGGAAAAAATAAAATCTTTGGCTGCCGTGCTGGAAATGGATAGAGAAACACCACAAGAGGACCTGAAGAATATTTCATTGTCAAAAACATGTTTGGGAACCAGTACAGCTAATAAACTGAAGTTGGTGTAGATTAATAATCATCCTCCATCATCTCCCTCCTGGGACATAAGAGACCCCAGGAGCATAAGTCTCCCCTGGCAGTGCTTTAGGAACCAACAACAAAGAGTGGACTATTGGCCCAAATGCTTCTCTCTCTCTCTCTTTTTTTTTTTTTTGCGGTACGTGGGCCTCTCAGTTGTGGCCTCTCCCGTTACGGAGCACAGGCTCCGGACGCGCAGGCTCAGCGGCCATGGCTCACGGGCCTAGTCACTCTGCGGCATGTGGGATCTTCCCAGACCGGGGCACGAACCCGTGTCCCCTGCATCGGCAGGCGGACTCTCAACCACTGCGCCACCAGGGAAGCCCCCAAATGCTTCTCTTTGTGTGCAGAGAGAACATGGGAAGCTCAAACATGGGGTCTCTTTGCAGCTTCTTGGCAATACTCTTCTTCGAATTTCTAAACTTCACTAGAGATATAACAAAAAGGCGGAGGGATTTTTTTTTTCCTGAGGGCTTTCCCATGGAAATTAGAAATGTTTAGCATATTTTTTAGAATGACAAAGTAAGTATTTAATATAAAAGTATTCATAAGTCGCCATCAGACTGTTATTCCTTCAAAATAATTTCTAAAACCAATAAAATAGGAAAACTTTCATATAAAATTATCTGGGGTATTATATGAATCAGCTGGTACACTTTATCAGACATTATCAAATGGGCCATATCTGAGAAAACCTCTGTTTAAATAAACAGAAGAAACTAAAGGGGAAGCCTTTACCAAGAAATGGAAGAATTCTGATGCCAGATGATTCATGTTACACATCTCTTGGATGTAAGAATCTTTGGCAGAATCATGCACAACCATAATAGTCCCCTGATCCTTATATTCAGCACTTATTTACTGTATAATGGTGATAGTTAACATGTGTTGAGTGCCAAATACTGGCTAAGTGCTTTATCCACATCTAAATTAATCCTCACAACCCTATGAAATAGGTATTATTATTAGCCCTTGTATGGATGAGGTATCTGTGGTTTAGGGATGGCAAGTACCATGCGTAAAGGTCACAAAGCCAATAAGTCATAAAGTTGGTTTTTGAGTACTTGATTTCAACATCCATTCTCTTAACATTTATATGACATAAACAGGCCTCCTGCATGCCCAGTCTGTACCAGGGAGAAACTATACTCAAGACTGGGGGACAGAAGAAGAGTAAGTCATGATCCCTAAGCCTGTGGTACAGGACAAGCCGTTCTTCCAGGACACGAGGCTAGAAAGGCACTTCAGACACTGCAGAATACAGGATGCCTTCTGGTGTGGAATGCCAGCTCAGATAATGCTGTTAGTGTATTCCACAGGTCAGAACTCATTTACTTTTGGGGGTCCCTGATTCTTGATCTTTTACATATCCTTGATGGACAGATGACGTATTTACAGAGGATAGGCTCTGTGCCTAGAGACACAATTTTTTTTAGCTTAGGCAAGCTTTCCAGAAATTACTGAACCACTCTAACTATATAAAATCAATAAAGCCACAACAATGTCCAGATAACAGATCTAGTACTAGTTGAGGGGTTGGTCCCTTCTACATTCAAATGGTAAGAGGTAATGCTGGACAATCCAGTCCAGTCAGGATTGGGGGAAATCAGTTTCAGATTGAGGTTCTTGTCTCTCTTCTGAGTTTCTATAAAATCTCCAAAGGCTAAGGGAAACCCCACTGATTATAGTAGCCTAACAATGCTGTAAACGTCAAATAATTCTTTATCTATGATTCATTACCAGTGCAGAGAGATAAAGAAAGTCCTAACTCTTGCCTTTCTCAGAGCTAGCTTCCTAGCAGTCTTGTTCAACTTGATAACTGCAGACACAAGGCCAGGGAAAAGGTGAATAATATTTCCAGCCTTATCTGGCATCTGGCTACATTAATCGCTTAAAGCTGGTCTTCCAAAGAAAGAGCAGGCAGGGTAAAAGAACTAATATCTAAGTACCCACATTCAATGAACATGCTGAGTACTGTCCTAAGAGCCTCTCTTTTCTATTTTTCAATCTTATCTCACTTAATAATGACACTCACATGAAACAGTACTGCTCTCAGAAGTTAAACACCTTTCTCAGGAACTCACAGCTAGTAAACATAGCTTGCATTCAGGCAGAGGCCTGTCCACACTACATACTCTTGGAAAGAAGTGGCTTCAGGCAGCTGCAAGGTGCTGGGTATCTTTGTGAGGACAGGCCTCCAGTGCTAGAAGAGCTGAGGAAACTGATGAGAGGATGAGAAAGGCAGGCAGATCCCCAAATATTCCACAGAAATTGTCCTTTTGCCCCTCCTAACAATGTTCTCTTGGGATATGGTTAGTAGACAATAAGGACTATGTATTGAGTTACTGATGCTGTACAGTTGTCCCTCAGTATCTGCGGGGGGTTGGTTCTAGGACCCCTGTCATACTATAGTCTGTGGATGCTCAAGACCCTTATTTATAAAATGGCATAGTATTTGCATACAACCTATGCACATCCTCCCGCATACTTTAAATCATCTCTAGAATATTTATAATGCCTAATACAATGTAAACGCTATGTAAATAGTTACTGGCATGGCAAATTCAAGTTTTGCTTTTTGGACCTTTCTGGAATTTTTTTTCCTGAATATTTTTGATATGCAGTTGAATCCCGGGATGTGGAACCCACGAATATGGAGGGCTGACTTTACTGATCCACAATGGAAACAAAACTCTGTTTATGATAATAAAACTTCCCTGTTATAAGTTGCATTCAATTAATTAAATATTTCAAATTAATGATCTCCTTGAAATGCAGCTATGTGTTCAAATACTAAAAAGTACACCTCTTGCTTTTCTATTCCCTGAATGATGCCACGAATTCCTTATTTGAAAGGGATTTAAGACCTTACAATTTGCTTTTAAGTACTGAAAATTTGCAGTGTTATAAGCAATCTGAAATTATCTTAATTGACATAGAAGCCTTGTTTATTACAAAGTTTTTGATATAAAGACTTCTTATCCTATTCAGCTAATCTTCTGAGAAGATGCAAAAGGAAATGAGAAAATCTCAGGCAGGGAAAGCATTTGGCAGTATGGTCCACATTATAACACAGAGAAATACTTTCATTTAAAGAGCAGGGGTTAGTATTTGAAATCAATCCTTGCCAACTGCAGAATTGCTCCTAAAACGAAGTTCAGATAAGTAGGTTGACATTTTTTCTGCAAACATTCAGAGTAACTTTTATATTTTTTGGCCAGATCAAAACTAATATTTCTCATAAATTCGCACAGGTGATTTACTAGTGAATATTTGCCTCACTAGAGAGCCAAAGGGACAAAGCTCAGAGCGTGATGACAAAAAGTTTGTTTTACATGGAGGGTAACATTACTACAGTACTCTTTACTTTCTCACTAAATCATTTCCCTTCAACTCTCCAAAGAGAGCTGCCACTATCATTTTTACCCTCCTACTACTATAATGACGCTAACCATTTCATCCACATATTTATTCCCCAAACATGCACTGAATTCTACTGTGTATCAGGCACAAGTTGTACTGGGGATTCTACAGATGCGTTACTCAAAATATGGTCCACAGACTGGTGCTGGTTTGTGAAGGAATTGGTTACCAGTTTGTGACAAGTATTTATTTATTTATTTTAAATTAAATTTTATTTTTTTTAACATCTTTATTGGAGTATAATTGCTTTACAATGGTGTGTTAGTTTCTGCTGTATAACAAAGTGAGTCAGCTATACGTATACATATATCCCCATATCCCCTCCCTCTTGTGTTTCCCTCCCACCCCTCTAGGTAGTCACAAAGCACCGAGCTGATCTCCCTGTGCTATGAGGCTGCTTCCCACTAGCTATTTTACATTTGGTAGTGCATATATGTGACAAGTATTTAAAAATTTTAATAGCAATTTAGCAGAGTAATTTGAATGTTGATTCTAACAATAAAATTTTTGACTTATTTTCTATGTCATTTTTCTAATAATTCATTTTAGTTATTTTATAAAAATATCAGTCTATAAAGGATTAGAAGTAAAAACCTGGCTTGTTACCAGTAATGGTTTAAGAAGCATTGTTCTAGAGGACAGAAAGACCCCTGCTTTTGCTTGACATGGGCACGGTTAATCCTATGTGACTGTCCAAAGGAAAAAAAAAAAAATTCTTCCATCCTCAGACACACACATTTCTGAGGAACATATAAGTTCAGGCTTTGGAAATAGGTTTGGAAATACTGATTTTTAAAAAAGATTGTAAGTTAATAATAGGTTAAAAGAACAATGGAGAAGGGTGAGATAGGAAGGTAGGTCAAGTAGAAAGGACAATTTAATAAAGAACAGGAAATCAACAGGCAACCAGGAGGGTAGCAGGTATAATGAACTGCTATAAGTCTGGAGTGAAGAAGTTAATAGGGTAACTCAAGGCTTACTGGAGGGAGGAAGACACCGAGTCTAGTCTCTGCCATCCTTTGCATTCTCCAGTCACCTCCTACCCTAGCTCCTAGGCACAGCCTATCCTCCAGCCATCCCTAATTGCTCAACTTCCCAAAGACAACGTCTTCTTTTGCTTGAGTATTTAGCAGACCGCTGCTCCGTTCCCACCAGAATGGGCATCCCACCCTCCAGCACTCTCCTTAAGGACCCAGTGCTATTGTCAACCTCTCTGATTACGTTCCCTGATACACCCTGAGGCAAAGTTTTGATTCCCCCTGAGTGCACCTGTACACTTGTTTATAATTGCGTCACAGTACTTATCAGAACGTACCATGCATATAAGTCTGCAAGTCAAATTCCATTGGCAGTATATTATTTATCCTTCTCTTCTCAGTGCTCAGCACATAACTGCCTCTCAAATATGTGTTGAACCACACTGAGCATCAGAGAGCGAGTCAGAGGGGTTGATGAGAATTCTCATTCAGGCTGAGCAACCAGAAATCAAGGCTCACTGAAGAGTGTCTAGAAGCCAAACAAGGAGAGCTGCTCATTCAGGGTTCAGCAGGCTATGGAAAGGCCAGATTAGAGTTGGAGCTCAGTGAAAACCAAAAAGCAGCAAACCAAAAAACCTCCATTCTCCTTAAGGAGAACAGTTGAGTCAGGAAGCTAAAGTGCAGGTAGAAACACATTCGAGTTTAAAAGCCCATTCTGAAGTTGGATTCACGACTTGGCAGAGTACCTGTAAATTATACATGGGCATGTGGCTCATTACCTGTAGTCTGAGGAGTTTCAAGGTAGCTAGAATTTTCAGGCAGAATGGCTGACTAAGCACAAATGACATATGCTAATGTCTACTATGGCAGACCTGAGTAATAGGAGGCAAAGCTCCAATACCATTGTTACAGGCATGAAGAAAAACTTCCCCCTCTCATTCATCTGGGGTGGAAGCAGCTGCAATGACCAGCAGTAAACAAAGGGAGTTTCTGTTTAGTGGTATCCCGAACATTTTCATCTCAGGAATGCCTTTCTTGGCTCTGCTTACATAGTTTTTGGTTGTGTTTTTTTCTTTTTGTTCTTGTTCTCTGTCCTTTAACACTCTGCCTTCATGATCTCTCCCATCTCAAACTCTCTCTTCCTTGTTCACTCTCTGAACTCACTTCCTTCCCCTACTCCCACTTTCATTAATTCTTAAATATCAAAGCCCTCCTCTTAGGCTCCTCCTGCACTAGCATTGGTTATACAGAGCATCCTATTTTTTAGTATATTTTAAGAACCAGTTCTAATTGATAGGTATTTAAACATCTTTCTTTGACCAATAAGTTCCCAGTGATTTTTCCTTGTGGTATTTTTCCTATTTATGGGGACAAGGTGAGAAAATATAAATGGATCCCTGAGAAACCTGGTTTCAGTATCCTTGAAACATAATATGCAGCACTGTAATCAGTGGTGATATGCCTGTGAAATAATACTCTGGCCCTGGCAGAGGTACTATGCTTGGAAAGCATACAATCAAAATTCAAACTGGTCTGGGAAACAGTGGAGGCAAGAAATTTAGTAATGAGAAAAAGAGCGCTATTTGAAACATAACACTGTCTTCTCACTAGCAAAGTCAAACAATGAAACAAACCTTTCTTTTTCTAGTAGGTCTATTATTCTACTGATACATGTGCAGTTATGTGCCTGAAACTGCTCAGAAACAAACTAGAATAGATATAACCAAAGAGATTCATAGAGACTCCCTTTGCATTTTTATTTGCTTCCCAGAACCTCCTGATCGAAGAAGAGATAACAGAAGGCACTTTCCTAAGGTGCATCCCCAAAAGGATCAGCAACTGTTTCTTATACATTATTCAGAGGAATGAGGATATTACCTTAAATCCTATCGAAATCCACATTCCGAGATCCTGAATTTTACCTAGCTTTAAAAATGCTACAGTACTGAGAAATCAACTTCCTCAAATTACAACCATCTTTAAAAAAAAAAAAAAAAAAAGCAAAGCCAAAGATGATTTTGGCTTTCAAATGGGACATACGTGTCATGTAGGGGGGCTTTTTTTTTCTTTTTGCGGTACACGGGCCTCTCACTGTTGTGGCCTCTCCCGTTGCGGAGCACAGGCTCCGGACGTGCAGGCTCAGCGGCCATGGCTCACGGGCCTAGCCGCTCCACCGCATGTGGGATCTTCCCGGACCGGGGCACGAACCCGCATCCCCTGCATCGGCAGGAGGACTCTCAACCACTGCACCACCAGGGAAGCCCTAGGGGGCTTATTTTGCTATCACTCCAACAGCCATAATTACTTCCCAGAATTGTGAAAAAGGCTTCAGATGTCTAATCTGTAGTAAAAAAAAAAAGGATCACTAAGACTCTGGCTTTATCAACACCCCGAAACCTGAAACCTACAAATTTGCAAAATAGCAACCCTGAACTTCAAAACAAAGATAAATAAATAATTTAAACAATGTTATAGTAAGCATAATACATCTATAGAGCTCTAGTTTTTAAAGCTAGTTGGCATATATTATTCCACTCAAAGTTCATAACACCTCTGTAAGGCAGACAGAGCAAGCATCTTTGTTTTACAGGTGTTAAGCAACTTGCACAAAGCTGGATAAGCTTAAATAAGTGACTTCCATCCTTTAGTAAAATCTCTCTACCTACTCCCCTAATCTCTGCTTTCTTAAGTCAACAGATTTCTTGGAAGAGTAATCTATTCTTGCTGAATTTATTTCCTCATCTAGTATCCATTTTTTAATCTTGGCAAATGATAATTTGTTTCCCCAAATAGCTACTATTCTCAAAATCTGCTATTCTCAGAAAGATCACCAGTGACCTACAAGGTATTATGGGACTTTCAGTAGTCTCAAATATTCAATGAGTGAATGAAATTTCCAGCAATTTCAAGGACTTGTTTTTGATCTTCATTCTTCCTCATTCTTGACCCCAACTTCCCTCTGAAACACTCTCTTCCCTCATTTTTCATGCCATCACCTTCCTTCCTCTCCCACTCCCCAGTATCTTTATTTTTACTTATGTATGTATGTATGTATGTATTTATGTTTGGCTGCGTTGGGTCTTCGTTGCTGCACGCCGGCTTTCTCTAGTTGTGACGAGCAGGGGCTACTCTTTGTTGCGGTGCGCGGGCTTCTCATTGCGATGGCTTCTCTTGTTGTGGAGCATGGGCTCTAGGCATGCAGGCTTCAGTAGCTGTGGCACACGGGCTCAGTAGTTGTGGCGCACGGGCTTAGTTGCT
Organism: Mesoplodon mirus; assembly: GCF_964341445.2. NCBI lineage: Eukaryota > Metazoa > Chordata > Mammalia > Artiodactyla > Ziphiidae > Mesoplodon > Mesoplodon mirus. The sequence continues at coordinate 8,109,507 of NC_138984.1, read as the reverse complement.
CTGCAGCATGTGGGATCTTCCCAGACCAGGGATCGAACCCGTGTCCCCTGCGTTGGCAGGCGGATTCTTAACCACTGCGCCACCAGGGAAGTCCTCCCCAGTATCTTTTTTTTTTTTTTTTTTTTTTTTTGCGTTACGTGGGCCTCTCACTGTTGTGGCTTCTCCCGTTGCGGAGCACAGGCTCCGGACACGCAGGCTCAGCGGCCATGGCTCACGGGCCCAGCCACTCCGCGGCATGTGGGATCTTCCCAGACCGGGACACGAACCCGCGTCCCCTGCATCGGCAGGCAGACTCTCAACCACTGCGCCATCAGGGAAGCCCCATCCCCAGTATCTTTAAAATTAAACTGCTCAACAGCTACTCATCCTCCAAGCTCCGATTCAAATGACAATTCTGAAGTCTTCCAGAACACCTCCAGCAGCAGGTTCCACATTACTTCTGAGGTTCCACAGTACTTCATACTACTAGGCACTTATCACACTATATTTTGATTGTTATCATCTCTGTCTCTGTCTCTCCCTCCCTCCCTCATAAAAGTTCTTTGGATATAGAAACTGGCTTATCGTTTCGTATCTCTTGGGTTTAGCACATTACCTGGCACTTACAGACCCTGCTAACAAATGTCTGAATGAACCACCAGGTAAGTGGCAACAGTAAGGCCTCTGCCTTTATCCTTCTCACAGAAGGTGGCTCAAAAGCAAAGGCTTTTAAATTTCTTACTTCTTATTCCATGAAAGTAAGTGATCAGGCTTGATTCTCACATTTAGTCCCTTAAAAATTTTTTTTCTTTTCCTTGCAGCGATCTATGAACCACCCTTTTCAAGTGGAACAGTCAGACAGGTGGCGGTGCCACACATGGTATAACAGTTATGACTCCTACAATTTGCCCATCCACTCTCTACCATGTGAGGACACAGGGAGAAGGTGGACATCTGTAAGCCAGGAACCAAATCAGTCAGTACCTTGATTTTGGACTTCCTAGCCTCCAGGACTGTTGAGAAATAAATGTCTGTTGTATTTCGGTATTTTGTTGTGGCAGCCCTAGCAGAAAAATACATGCTGCTTAAATAGGTTCTGGAAAATGTCTTTTTTTCAGCTAACTCTAATTGTTAGAAAATTCTTCCTTATCCCAAGCTAAATCCTGCCCTCTGTATCTGAGAGTTGAGGAAAAACAAAGAAGAATATAGGGGATGTGATCACTATGGAAGAGAATAATTTTCAAGTGAAAAATAAATCTGTGACTTAAACACTGAGGAAAAATTTTAAACTCAAAATCAATAATATGGTAACAAAAATAAATTCTCCAGAGAGGAATCATGGTATACTATAGAAAACAGTAGTTTGTAGGAAGACAAACCAAGGTTTAAGTTAAGGTTCTGAGTGACAACCTCGTCAATCCCTATTTCCCCCATTTATAAAGTGTGGATAATAATGTGTAGAGTTGTAATAATGTAATAATATGTGAAAGTGCTTTGAAAAACTGAAAAAGACTACAAGAATGTCAAATATTATTAGGCTATCCCCTTTCTTCTTGTGGCTATATTTAAACTGTTATTTATATTAGAGTTATTTATGTTTAGTTCTCTAGACTTTATCCAAATTCAGAGGCAAAAATTGCTCTCCCTAACTTTGAAATCAGTGGATCCGCAATACACTGAACAAAATACATCATTAATACTGAGTAGTATTAATCTAAAAAGAGTTGTCTGAAAAACAAAAAGGAAACAATATCATGTTTTAATTATATCAAATCACATACAAAAATGTTCTGCCTATTTTAGGTGTAGTACATACCTTAATAGAAATACTTGCTGAAGAGTCCTTGTTAACTAAGAAAGGTTGTCACCAAATCAAAGAATTGCAGTGTTGAAAGGATTTGAGTCCTTCTGGAGTTTATCTACTCTAATGCCTTATCTGATGCATACATAATTTCCTTCTGCAATACTCCTGATGGACAGGCATCCATCTGGTGCTTAAAATATTTTCTGAAACAATTTTTTTCTTCAGGTAACTCCAATTATTAAAACTGGGCTAAAATCTGTCCCCTGTAACTTCTAACCTTGTATCCTCTGAGAGCCACACAGAACACATTTACTTTTTCTTCTTTAGAACAGATTTTTTTTTTTTTTGGCTGCATTGGGTCTTCATTGCTGCGCGCGAGCTTTCTCTAGTTGAGGTGAGTGGGGGCTACTCTTTGTTGTGGTGAGTAGGCTTCTCATTGCAGTGTCTTCTCTTGTTGCAGAGCACAGGCTTCAGTGGTTGTGGTGCACGGGCTTAGTTGCTCCGTGACATGTGGGATCTTCCTGGACCAGGGTTCAAACCCGTGTCCCCTGCATTGGCAAGCGGATTCTTGACCGCTGTGCCACCAGGGAAGCCCCTACAACAGTTTTTTAAACTTTAGAACACTCATATCCTTTGCCCAACTCATCTTCAGGTTAATCCTCCTCAGTTCTCCAGTTATTGTACTGACATGTTTCAAGTGCCTCTCCTCTGGACCAGCTCCACTTTGTTGTACCCCTCCCCCCCACTGCAGCCTAAGCAAATTCCTCTATAAACAGCGTGCTTATTTAGTCCAATCCACTAAGATCTTTACGGATATTGGACTATAAGAAAATATATTTGCTTTTCCTCTCAGCTTCAAAATTATCAGCAGATCAAAAGCAAAAGAAGAATGTTGCTCCTAAACTCTTGATAATTTGAGTTTTAAGCATTCAAGCAATGGTTCGAACAGTCAGATTACTAGACAAGATGGCCTTGCCTTTACAATATCTTCCTATGATGCTAAAGCTCAGGAATAGGGACAGGTCCATACTTTAAGAAGTCAAGGCCTCCTCTAACATGGGGATTTGTGGATGCAGAGTGCTGACAAGTGAAGCCTGTAAGGCAAAAGTGAGGTCAAGCCTAATAAGAACCTAGAGCTGGCAAACCCCAGCCCTATTGACAGTCCTTTTATCAAATATAGTGATGATACAACCAGAATTTTCCATGAGAGTCTTACCATATTCTGTTTCATTTTTCCAGAGGTTAATATAATATTTCACTAGAAATACAATCCTGGAAAGGAATTTAGAAGGTCTGAAGAAGACTATAAGTATCTAATTATATTCCAAATTCCTCCCCCAAATGCAAAAACCGCAATTCCTGTTTAAAAATCCTAAATAACAAAATCAAGAGGATGTTATAGTCATTTAATCCATTCAGGATAACGATAACAACTTCTCGGAGCCCATGCAGGAGGATTCTGGAGAACAAACTACTGATCACAATCTACATGAAGTCTATTACTAGACAATCTGTGCTCAACACAATCTGTGTATTTATTGGCTGTATGGCTGGTATGTTTTGGTTGCTTTCCCAAAATTTGGGTTGATAAGATAAAAACTATATTTTAGGAATTATAAACCCCAGACTCATTTTTAACACTTGGCCAAGGCACCTCTTAGGCAATACTGACATTCAAGAAAAGTTCAACAGTCTACTATTCTTTTTTTTTTTTTTTTTTTTTTTTTTTTTTGTGGTATGCGGGCCTCTCACTGTTGTGGCCTCTCCCGTTGCGGAGCACAGGCTCCGGACGCGCAGGCTCAGCAGCCATGGCTCACGGGCCCAGCCGCTCCGCGGCACATGGGATCCTCCCAGACCGGGGCACGAACCCGCATCCCCTGCATCGGCAGGCGGACTCTCAACCACTGCGCCACCAGGGAGGCCCCAACAGTCTACTATTCTTAACAAGGAAATCTAAGTCCATAGAAGATGTAAAGCCAACTATTTTTGACTGGAGGTAAAGTTAAACATCAAGGTGCTGTGAGAAAGAGAATGTGGGAGATCCAGAAGCAAACTATGGAGAGGAAATGCAAGAACACAAGTGAAAGGTGCTTTCAGAAACCTTCTGAGCCAAACTGGTTCTTTTTTTGCTCACCTGCCATAAATTGGAATGTGATTAGTTGCTAGAAAACAAGATAAACCCTAGGTACACATCAATGCTTCTCAATTGAATCATTTCTTCAGAGGCAAAACAGATATTACAGTTGCTCAGTTAGAACGAGAATAATAGCATGAAGTCATTGGTTATACCTCAGAAAAATAAGTGGTTTTACAGAAATATTAACGCTATTATTATCGTCAATAATATTAAGTATTAATAAAAAATAATACAGCAGTTAACATTTATTACTGTGTGCGAGGCACTGTACTAAGCATTTTATATGCAGTCTCACTTAATCCTCATATATCAACCCTCTAAAGAAATGAAATGGATAGTGAGGTTCACAGTTTGAGTGCTTTGCCTCGGGTCACAGTGGTGGGGGTAATCAAGTCTGAACCTAGAGTCCATTGATGACAGCTCTCTGCTTTACTGCACTTACACGTAAACTTTTGATAGATATCAATTACTTTCCATAAAGGTCTCTCTCTCTCTCTCTCTCTCACACACACAAACACACACACACACACAAACACACAGACACACACACACAGAGCAAATGAAGCATCCCTTTTCCGCAACAGTTGCCAACACTGAATATTATCAGTCTTTAAATTTTTGTCAGTTAATTGGGAAAAAAGGGATAGTCTGTTGTTTTAATAGGGTTGAACATCTCTGAATTTATTCATTGGTCATTTGCATCTTTCTTCTGTGAACTATTTGTTCATATCCTTTGCCCATTTTGAGTTAAATTTTTATCTTATTGATGATTTGCAGGCAGTCATTTATATTCTGGATATTATATTAATATCTGGAGTATAAGTAAAGAAAGAAATGGAGACAATTAGCTAATCTTTAAAAAAATTAAATCTGCTTCATACCTTATACCCAAGCAAATTCCAGATGGATCAAAAATAATGAAATCATAAAAGCATAATCCTTTCTTATGGCAATGCGTCAGCTTCTTGGTATTAATTTAATAAAATTATGGATTTATGTTGAGGAAAAAGTAATTTGAACAGGCTGAACAGGGCATTACAGCCTATACTAGAAAACTAGTATAAGAAGACCTTCAGTGACAAATCTATGTCACTGAAAGCAACTGAAAGCAACTATCTTCAAAAATTATGAACGTGGTAAATTAATTAAGTTAAAAAGTTTCAAAATAATACTCATGATTCCATTTTAATAAAAGGAAACACATTAAACATTAGCTACATCAGAAGGCTATATTGAAATATTAACAAAGGTCATTTCTAGGTAGCTGGAGTTTGTAAAAGAAAAATTCAGTACTATTTTAAAAAATGCATTGCTTTTGAAGATATCCCTTCTAAACAGACACAAAGATGGTTAGACTTCTGGAAAGAAGGGTCTGTGACTCATTCATTTTTATGTCCTGTAAGCGCACAGTGCCTGTTCAGAAGTCTCCCGAAAGACCTTTGTTGAATGAATGAAATGGGGAACGCAGGATTTACAAACAAAATCTCCATATCAGCTACTTAAAACAAATTCAAAACCTTGCAGGAGAATCATATTTGTTCCCCAAGTAATATTTCATTCACAACTTTAGTTTATAACTACAAAATGTTATGTTTTTAACAAACAGGAAAGAAATGTAAGACTCTTAATGTGTATGAGCTAAAAGCAGTGGGGTGGAGATGATGTGAAAAAGAAATCTTGGGAATTCCCTGGCAGTCCAGTGGTTAGGGCTCCGAGCTTCCACTGCAGGAGGCACAGGTGATCCCTGGTCAGGGAACTGAGATCCCACAAGCCCGTGTGGCCAAAAAAAAAAAAATTCTTTTAAAATATTTTATTTTATTTTATTATTTTTTTTGCGGTACGCGGGCCTCTCACTGTTGTGGCCTCTCCCGTTGCGGAGCACAGGCTCCGGACGCGCAGGCTCAGCGGCCATTGCTCACGGGCCCAGCCGTTCCGCGGCATGTGGGATCCTCCCGGACCGGGGCGTGAACCTGTGTCCCCTGCATCGACAGGCGGACTCTCAACCACTGCGCCACCAGGGAAGTCCTAAATATTTTATTTTTGAAAAGACTTATGACAAATACAAAAGTTTATGTTGAATTCTCTCAGATACAAAGGCTATCCCTGATTTATGAAGTATGTTATTCATACTTACTGAGTATCTATTATGGGCGTATGGGCAAGCTTCTATTTGTATAAAAAGGGCATGAATATTTACAAGGAACTTATGACTTCAAACAGATAACTCTGTTCATGACATATCAATCCTATTGTAAACTGTACTAAATCATACTATAAAACTATAATAATTGAACTAATGCGTGCAGGAAAGGAATGGGAAGAGATAAACAGACCGATGAAACAGAAATATTCCAAAAATAAACCCGTCTTATGGAGACTTAGTATTTGACAAAGATAGCTTTCAAAACAGAGGGGAAAGGATGGCCTAACTACTTAGTAAACAGTAGTGGGCAACTGGCTATCCAAATAGCAAAGGAAGTTAGATTTCTACCACATACCATCTATGTAAATACATTTCAGATGGATTAAAGAGCTAAACATTACAAAGAGAAAAAAACATAGGCTATTTAATTAACCTGAAGATAAGGAAGGTCTTCTTAAATGAGACACAAAATTCAGAAGCCACATGAATAATATTGATGAATTTGAAGTGATAATTTAAAATTTCTGTTCAACAAAAAACAGACAAGCAATACGTTGAGAGAAAACACGTGCAACGTACAATACAGGCAAAGGATTGATACTACAAGAAAGAACACCTATAAAGCAATAAGAAAAATAAACAATTCGATATCAACAAGCAATTCACGAAGAAAAAGAAATGGCCAAACAGAAGATTCCGTGACTTCTCTACTAAAAACAACGACAACCGTAATAGCTAATACATAATGCTTACTCGGCATCAGGAGCGTGGCTACGTGCTTTAGGTATCAACTCATTTCATCCTCCCAACAACCCTAGGAGATACGGTATTATTTTTATCCCTTTTTACAGCGGAGGAGATTGGGCAGCAGTTAAAGAAGCTGCTCAGGGACACACAACCAGGAGCGCAGGGCTAGCATCCCAGCGCAGACAGTACAGCTCTACAGGCCAGTACAGCACTGAACCGCTACCCTATTCGACCTCTCCAGGGACCTAGGCATCGGGGAAACACAAATTAAAACAAGATGTCATCTGTTGTTCACACTGACAAAAATAAAAAAGACCAGCGTAGTCCGTGTGGCAAATGAGTATCATCAACATTGTTGGTAGAAGAATAAAATGGCGATTTCTTTTTGTAGTAAAAACGCTTCAGAAACAGATGCTCTGAAAGTTCAGAAAAACAATTTATGCAATAAAAGGTGGACAACAGTCAGGTAGTTTCTTACTAAAATGTTAATTTTATTTTCTCTTGAAGGTAGTAACAAATGCTAGCACTCCTTTCCTTTTCTCTCTCAATTCTCAGATGCCAATAAAGGCCACCAGAGGATGAGCATTCCTTTGCTCCCATGCTAACTGTTTTTTGGTGGCTGCTTCCCTTGTGATTTCATCAGCCCAGGTCAAATTCTCCCTGAAAACCTGTTTCTCGATGCACGAAACGACACAGATTCTGCTTTCTATTCTTTTCTATATTTGTCCCTCAGCCTCTTTCTCAAGAGCCACAGTTTCTCTTGAACAAGGTTCAAGAGACGAGACTGAAGGTGAGAAGCTCAAACTTTCCCTTTTTGGGGTGTTCCAAAGCCATTAAAAAGACTCTTACTTTCAGCAACAGTGTTAACTCCAGACAAAAACATGGCTTGTGAAATCTCTCAATTCACCATAGTCTCCAGTTTACAGCATAAACGTTAAGTAATAATATAAATTACTTAAGGGAAAAATAAAATCCATGTCATAGCTTTTCTAATACTTCAGCCATGCCTATCTACTTATAGGCCCTATTATGAAGAGAAACACGGGAAGGTACATGGAGCTATAAAAGAGGCTGTTACTACACATCACTGCATAAAAGTACTGCAAGGCAGTATGTAAAGGCCTTTTTTGAAGGCCTTCCCTTAAAAAAAAAAAGCACAGCAGGTCGGCTTCCAATTGAAAAATTTCATTTGTACATCCCAAACTTCCTGTAACTTTTTTGCTGTTGTGTTCTAACTACCAACTTGGTTTCTGATTATGACAAAGCAATTAACATTTGCAGGGGTGGAATGGACACTGTGGAAACACACTGGCAGCTCAGAGAACGGTGCTTGACGAAACCTCCAGGAGAGGAACCCTACATCGTCACTGAGAGACGAATTTAAGAGTGTTCCACATTGTGGCCATAGGATGTAAGAAGAGATTAAGGTCCGCAGGGAAATGTAAGACTGGAATGAACGAGATGGCGTTGTTTCACCTGCATCATATGGTCACAGATGAACATTCCATTAAAACACAAAGCTTCACTACGGGAAGGGGAGGAGGTTGCACCCGCGGCCCCACCACAGGCCTGAGGCAATGATTTCGACATCCTGCTAAATGCTACCGTGTCCCCAACGTCATCAAATAATTGCTGGACAGCTCCACCATGTCTACGCATTAACCACACAAAATCCAGGGAGCAGACACCTTTGCCAGGAGTCCCAGGGCAAAACCATAACTCCTCAAGGCTTCGCACGCACAAATGTAGGGTTCTCATCTCGCTGGAAAGAAAACTGAGGAGCTGAGGGAGAAGCAGCGACCGTCCAGTGCCTCCAAGGGCCAAGACAGAGTTAAGATGAGGTCCACCTCGGACTTCTCACTCCCCACCTTCCTCCGCTCCAACCCTGGAAAGAGCCACAAGTGAGCAAGAGAAGTTGTGGAAACAAGACCGGGGTGGGGTGGGGGTGGGGGGGTAGGAGGGGAGAACCCGAGAGAGTTCAACACCAGCGTCTGCATGTGTCCCACACAAGGTCACTCGCTCCAAGTCACTTTTCCCTGCTGCCCTGGTGGGCTTCCCGGAAAGAGGCAGCTAGGCTTCGAGGCCAGCCCACCGCGCCCCCTCGGCCCTCCCCTGCGGGCCGCAGCCCCTTCCCGGCCTCTCTTCTCGGACCCAAGCGCGCCTCCCGACACCTGTTTCCGACGCCCGGCCCCTCTCTCAGCCCAATTCCGCGGCTCCTCCGCCTCTACCCACGAGGCTCCCATCACCGTCCCCTCCCTCCCTCCGGACGCCCCTTTCCCGGCCTCCCGCGCCCGGTCCCGCCGGCGGCCTGCGACGGCGTTCCATTTTTCCCTTCCCGCCGCCCTCTCCTCGGGTGCCCACCTGGCGCGGCCCGCCCCCGGCCCGTCTCCTCAGCGAGCGGCCGCCTCCCAAGTCCTCCCGGCCCAGCCCCGCTCCCGGGAGGATACAGTTTGAAGCCCCTCAGGATCTCCCTGGCCCGCTCGTCCTTGGTTGACATGATGCGGCGGCCGCCGCCTGCGGCTCTCCCACGCTGGCCCGGCGGAGCCTCGTAGACTGTGCCCAGGAGCCGAGGACTGAGCCGCAGCCCGGCCTGCAGACCTCGGGCGAGCAGCTGCAACGCCCAGACCCGGACCGGCCTCTTTCCCCTCAGCTCCCGCTCCTGATCCCTTCTCCTTCCCTCTAGCCTCGGAGCGCCCGCTCTGAAGCCAATGGAAAGCCCGCCTCGGCGATTGGCATCTTGATCAACCAATAGAAACATTCAGCGGCTTCGCAGGGGGACGAAGAGCGTCAATGGGAAGGGCCCTCCCCGGGAAGTCCCGTAGGACAAAATTTTCATTTGGTGGTGTTGCCTAGAGTTTGCCCCTGCGGAAGGTTGGCTTCAGATCTGCAGAGGCTCGCTTCGAGCCCGCTCCTGCCGCTGGGCACAGTAGGGCTCTGAGATAACTGCGGGTTGCCCTGTGCGATGTGGCGGAGACTACACTTCCCAGCATTCCAGGGGAGAGCCCGGGGGACCACAGATCCCAACACGCAACAGAAAGCCCAGGGACTACAAATCCCAGCATTCCCTGCACTCAATTCCTCTGTAACTTCGATTCCAGTGTGCCGCGCAGTGCGCGCAAGTTCATAAACCTGCTTCTAGGTTTCGTGGTTTCTGAATCCCTAGACTTGAAACCAGGCGGGAAGATCCTCTTCAGCCTCAAAAGATGACAGCCCACAGAGAGGTAACTTCTGTTTGCATGGAACTCAGAAATCTCCTGCAAATCATGGTAAGGACGAAACAACAGACACAAACACTGATTAAATTATGAAAGATAATATAACAAATGACTCCTTCAAGTCGTACTTGTTCGTTGGCCTGGGGCGCCGTTTAGGTGTTTTGCAGGGCTTTCTGGTGTGCTCCTGCGTTGGACTGAGAGAGATATCGATTGTATACTCAGAATATCAGTACAGTCAGACTTCAGAGAATTTGCTAATCCAACCCCTGTTATTTTTACATATGAAGAAACTGAGGCCCAGAGAGGCAAAGAGATTGTTGAGGGATCACAGCAAGTTGGGGCAGAGTTAGAATTCGGCTCTAAGTCTCTTGCAGTCTGGGCTTTTTCCACTACACTAGGGTGATGATATTTTTAGCAGCATGGCTATGCGATCTTACTCTCCTTGGTGAAGTCTTCCCGTCAAGGTCGAAACACCCAGAGGTGTTGTCTGCCATTTCAATAAACAATGTTGCCTGCCATTCCAGTAAACAACAACAAATTTTGGCCACCAACAAGCCATCAGCCACTGAAGCCACCCTTGAAGATGGGCCCAGAGGGGAATTCAGGATGGAGAAAAACAGGATACTTGCCCCAGATAATTAAGATGCATATCTAAGGAATAATTTCAATGAGCTCAGACACTTGCATCTTCCCATACATAGAAAAGCACTAAAATCATTTATTTGAGATGTTTGTTTTTTGTTGATTAGCAGTAATCTTTTGATGTTCAATTACATATTTTCTTTTCAGCAAAAACTCCTTTGTACCCTGGTTCCTCTGTTACCTCTTCAGAGCAGTTCCTCAGAGCTATCTGAGAGGCTGTCTCCTGGGCTATAGTCCTCAGTAAGGTCCCCAAATAAAACATAACTCACAACTTTTAGGTTGTGCGTTTTTCTTCAGTCGACATTAGTTAAGCATTTATTTGGTGGCTTTCCTGCAAGTGAAGGAGTGCAATGTTTGTTTATCCTCAGTCTAGGTAAGACTTGGTGTTTTGATTTGTTCTTTTTTACTCAAGGCAACATTTAATATGATTTCAGAAACTAGGTAAATTTGTAGCTTAAGGTTTCCTTGGAGATCTGCTATCTCTTTTACGAGGCCTTCCTTCCTCTTCCTGTACTCCTTTCGCCTATCTGGGCACCCACCCACGTTTTCCTTCCATGTAATTCAACAAACACCCTTTTCAGCTTTTGTTATTTGCCAGACTCTCTGTTGGTAGAAGGTGAAAGGCATGGTCACTGCCACAAGCAAGATAACCATCTAGTTAGGGAAATAAAGAGACTCTACTGAAATTCAAGATGAACTGTGATGAATGGCACAAAAGAAAGGACATTAGAATGCTACAGAGGCCCCCATGGAAAGATGTATTTCAGCTGGCGAAACTTGATTGAGGAGGTGGCATGGGTAGCATTTTTTTCTGTGTTAAAAATTTTTATCTGTATATCTTTTTTGTTAATGAAGTGTAACACATACAGCAAGAGCACAGTTTTTGCATATGTATACACCTGTCACCAACCCCCAAATCCAGATATTGAACATTTCCAGCACCCTTCCCAGGGTGCCCCTTCCCAGTTAGTGCTGCATCCTTCCATCCTGATAACTACTCTTCTGACTTCTATTACCATAGATCAATTTTGCTGTTCTTGAATTTCATTTAAATGTAATCATACAGTAAGTACAATATGAGTCTGGCCTTTTTCGTTCATCAATATTTTCGTGAGATTCATCCATGTTGTATGTAGCAGTAGCTTTTTTTTTTTAATTGCTAAGTAGTATTCCATTGTATGTATGTAGCACCATTTATCTTCTCTACTGTTCATGGGCATTTAGGTTTTCATTTACCAGTTTCTGGCTTTTATTAACAAAGCTGCAATGAACATGCTTAAATGTTTCTTTTTGTGGACTCATGCATTTATTTCTAGGAGAGGAGTTGCTGGCTTGTGTGGAGGGCATACGATCAGCAATAGTAGATACTGCCAGTTTTCTAAAATGTTTGTACCAATTTTCACCTTCACCAGCAACATGAGAGAGTTCTAGTTGACTCTTACCCTTGGCAATAGAGGGTGGTGTCAGTTTTTAAAATATTAGCCATTTTGGCTAAATGTGGTATCTCATTATAATTTTCATTTACACTGTCTTTGGTGTTGAGCCCTTGTCATATGCTTGTTGGTTACTTGATGTCCTCTTTTGTGAAGTGCCTGTTCAAGTCTTTTGCCCACTTTCTTAATTGGGCTAATTATCTTATTGATGTGTTGTCCTTTATATAGTCTGGATATGGAGTTCCTTCTCCGATACATGCTTTGTAGATATCTTTTCCAAGTCTGTGGCTTGCCTCTTTAGTCTTCTACTGGTGTCTTCTGAGAAGAGAAATTCTTCATTTTAATCACGTGCCATAGTTCAATGCTTCCTTTTTATGATTAGTGCTTTTTGCATTGGTTAAACCTTTGTCTACATGGTTGGTGGAATTTGAACAAATATGAGGGAAGAGCACTGTGAAAAGGAAGAGAGAGCAAGTTTGAGCATAGGCCCTGGTGTCAGAGAGGGAAGATGTGAGTCCTGTTAGGCCGGGAAGGCATGGAATTTGGGCTCTAATGAGGTGGGGAGAGACAAAGCTGGATAGGTAGGAGGGAGGCATACTGAGAAGGGCTTTAACTGCAGCCTTGGAGTCTGGACATTATTCTGGAGGACGTGGAGGCACAGCTGGAATATTTATGAACTTAAACAGAACTTAGTTGTTCTCCTTCCACCACCGAATTTGCTCCTTCTCCTCTGCAGCCCTGTCCTCTAACACCACCTCCAGACAGCTCTGGCCTCCCCAGCCAGAATCCTGGGGGATGTCTTCCTTTTCTATCCCTGCATTCAACTGGTCACCAGGTCTGATAGATTCTAAGGTATCTAAATGTCTCCGACAATGACCCTTCTATTTCATGCCCAGCTGCAGCTACCTTTGTTCAAGATCTTACAATCTCTTAACTGGAATACATCAGTCACCTCAAGGGTTTCCCAGCCTCCAGTTCTCTCCACATCCAATACATTCCTATAGCAGCTAGTGTCCAAAATGGCAATTATTCAGACCCCTCCACAGCTTAAAAACCCTAAATAGCTCCCCCGTGCCCTTAAGGTAAAACAAACAAACAAGCTCTTTTACGTGGCTAGTATTCTTTCTGATTTGCTTGCTCATTCTTCCAGGCTCAACTCAAGCCTCATTTCCTCCAGAAGCCTTCCTTAAATCACCTCTCTCCAGGACACAGCCAGGAGAGACTTATCTGTACCCCTGGGGCTCGTTGTGGCATCATCTGTCCTAGTCAGATGGACCTGTCTCTCCCAGGAACCTTGAGCTCTCCCAGGTAGGAACTTTGCTGTATTTAGGTTTTTACTGAGTATAGGGCTGTGCATGTGGTTTCCAAGAACCTTGATGACCCGGCTCCAGCTCTGTAGCCCTCATTTCTTACCCTTGAACCCTGGGTTCCAGTCACTGTAGGTTTCTTCTCTGCGTTCGTGTATGCTGCACAGTGCAGGCCTCTGTGACTATGGTCACTGCCCTCTTTTCTTCCCCTTTTTGCCCATAAGATGCCCACTTTCTCTTCCCTAACACGTTCTCTTCTGTGCTTCCAAAGTGTTGTCATTTCTCTCTCAGAGCACTTAACACATTGAAGCTTTTTGAGGGCAAGAGCCTTGTCTTATCTTCATATAAACTTCTAGAACGTAATACGTGCTAAAGAAATTTTTTAAATAAATGAATGCGTTTGTGCTCAGCTCCTTTGCATCTGTCGAATTTCTGCACCCAAATGCACGAAAGGTAAATAGGGTTTTTTTCTCATCTTCAAGACCTGAAAGTCTGTGGTGTATACTTTAAAGGAACCAGCCTAAGTGTTCAGTTACGTGGCATTCTTATCCATCTTCCAGGGGAGTTGGTAAGTACCAAATGCAACGCCACGAATGTCATTTTGGTCACAGAACCATTGTTGGCTCAACCCATCTTCTGCTTATTTTAAAATATTTTCTGAATAAAGATGAAGAACATGGTCTTTGGCTTCAGATAGCCTGGGTTTCAAAGCAGACTTTTTTTTTTTAATTATTTTTGGCTGAGTTGGGTCTTGGTTGCTGTGCGTGGATTTTCTCTAGCTGCGGCGAGCAGGGGCTGCTCTTCGTTGTGGTGCGTGGGCTTCTCATTGCGGTGGCTTCTCTTGTTGCGGAGCACCGGCTCTAGGTGTGCGGGCTTCAGTAGTTGTGGCACGTGGGCTCAGCAGTGGTGGCTGGCGGGCTCTAGAGCGCAGGCTCAGTAGTTGTGGCACATGGGCTTAGTTGCTCTGTGGCATGTGGGATCTTCCCGGACCGGGGCTCGAACCCGTGTGCCCTGAATTGGCAGGCGGATTCTTAACCACCGTGCCACCAGGGAAGCCCTCAAAGCAGACTTTGATACTTACCGGCTTTTGGATTTTTTAATTAATTAATTAATTAATTAAAGGCCGTGTTGGGTCTTTGTTGCTGCGCAAGGGCTTTCTCTAGTTGCGGCGAGCGGGGGCTATTTTTTGCAGTGTGCGTGCTTCTCATTGTGGTGCCTTTTCTTGTTGTGGAGCACGGGCTCTAGGTGCACAGGCTTCAGTAGTTGTGGCACGCAGTCTCAGTAGTTGTGGCTCACGGGCTTAGTTACTCCATGATCTGTGGGACCTTTCCAGACCAGGGTTGGAACCTGTGTCCCTTGCATGGGCAGGTAGATTCTTAACCACTGCGCCACCAGGTAAGTCCCTGGCTTTTGGATTTTTAGGCTTAGTTATGTCACCTGAAAAATGGGAATAATATTACAGGCCTAGAGTTATTATGAGAATTCAGTGAGACAATGTACAGCACATGGCACATGGAAAAACGCTCAGTAAACGGTAGTTATTAGGCTTAGTATGTCTCTGTACCCCGAGGGTAGCCACAGTTGCCCTACGGAAGTTCTGAGGGTAAAGCTCGGCCAAAGAGGATGGATTTAGGGCCCAGGATGGTGATGGCGATGGTTGGGGGGCCAAGTACTACCTAGGCTATATTCCTCTCCTCAGGGCCCCCACCCTGTCCTGGGCTACAGCCCGGCTCGGGACCCACTTTCCCCGGCCATGGCCGCACTGGAGGTCTGCGGCGGCAAACGCGGCGGGGGAACCTAGTGTGGGCGGAACTCGAGTGCAGCGGCGGGAGGCTTCCGGGGGAGCCGCAAGGGCAACGGGTCGGCGGAGGCAGAAAAGCGTCGGACGCCGGGCCGATCATGGATGCTTGACAACCTGCGGGCAGGCGCCGGGAGGCCAAGCCAGCGACCGAGAGGACGGAGAGGCGGCGAGGACAGGTAGGGGCCGGCGAGAGGGTGGGACCCGGCGTGCCAGGTTCGTCTGGGCCTTCAGGCTTAGCGCCAGCCGTGGGAAAAGCCCTCGGCCACACCGCCCCGCCCCCGCTCCAGGGAGCGCGACCCGCGGCTCATCACCCTGCACCCGCGGCTCTGCTTGGAACACGCCACCCGCCCTGAAGTCCACCCCAGTCCGCGACTCTCAGCATCCGTACCGCGGTTGCTCTCGCTTCCCCACCCGTAAAGGCTGCTCCTTTGCCCCTCTGCCGTCCATCAAAATAGCGCCTCCCCCTAGGATGGGAATTCATCTCCCCTGAGTTCCTAGCCGCCTCCTCGGGCTCTCCCGCTGCAGAAGAAAGCGATTATCGGCGCCTCCTCATCTCTTTGCCCCCGCGGGCTTTGCTCCTTAGACCGAGGTTTTTTTGAGGGACCGAAGTTCTGTCCGTTTTTCTACCCCTTCTCCATCTCCACGCCCTGTCATTCAGTGTCTTCGCACGTGTCCACTTGGAAGCGAGGGTTTTGTTTTTCCTCTCCTAACCATCACCTTCCCCCGACATCTCCTTCCTACCCTCTCCCGCCAGTTTCCCCTTCCCTCAGCAACCTTTATTCCCTAGCACTTCATTTTTGCTGTTTCTGACAAGAGCTTCTTAGGTAACCCTGGATGAAGCGACATACTTGCTTTTGTAATACTGTGAAAGGGCTGCCACTCTTGGTGCTTGCCTCCAAAGGAAAACTTAGTTTCTCTTGCACGAAGCTAACCTTTTTTGATTTATTGTCTTTTTCACTCTACTATACTTCTTCATTTTGTCACACTGCCCAGTATATATCATTTTTGGAGGAGTAATCTTTTCTCATGGAGAACTCCTGTAGAATAGATACGCAGTGTGTGTGTTCACACACCCAGCTTGTAGAAAGTAGATTATACAGTTGAGGGACCCTCCTGTCCTAATGTCTTGAGGATGGTAATACTATATCTTCATTGTTTTCTCAAGTCTTTTTATTGTTTTCTTGAGATTTTGTACAAATTCTGAAGTCGTGTTTGGTAAAATGTCACATATCCGTAGGAGGCCAAATAAAGGGATTTTCCTCATGGACTTACACAGCATGTATGTGTGTATTTTCTTAGTTTGAATATGTTGCTGCTTATCTTTCAAGACGATTTCCCCCTTTTTCTATCTGATCAATGACTTATTTGATAAATGGGCCATCTTTCTTGTCTGCTTTTTGTCTTTCCTTATCTGTATCTGGCTGTAGGTGGGATTCTAATGACACACCGAAGCTGTAACTGATTACTTTTGCTTACATCTGCTGCCTCTGTGTTTTGGCAAGATTCTCTGCTTCTTAACCAGAGTCTAAAAATGAAGTAGATAGAAGATACCTACTGAGATACTCCTGTGTGTTTCTTTAGGTCCTGGTTAGGTTAAAGGTCTTGGAAGGTGCTGCCTTTGGCAAAGGGCCAGATGGAATGAAGTGGCTTTTACTAAATGTGTTTCAAACCTCTGAATAAGGACAAAATCCCTTTAACTCCCAGTTAAACGCTACCCATCTCACAAAGTGAGATCTGGACTGAGGAGCTGTTTTTTTCTTTTTGAATACTGTAAAATTAAAGTATTCTGATGTCTGATCCAGCATGAACTAGGCATAGACTTTGCAAAGGAGAAGGAAGAATGACTGAAATACTTTTCTTTGGACAGATCTCAAGACCAGAGAATGGCAGGTGAACAGAAACCCTCAAGTAACCTCCTGGAACAGTTTATCTTACTAGCCAAAGGTACCAGTGGCTCAGCCCTCACTGCTCTCATAAGCCAAGTTTTGGAGGCTCCTGGAGTATATGTCTTCGGAGAACTGCTGGAGCTGGCCAATGTGCAGGAGGTACAAGCCGTTTCTAAACAATTTTTCCATCTTCTTTGTTCTCAGCCTTCCTGTGATTCTCCAGGTTTCCAAGGAATTTCAGTGCTGAAGCATTGTGGACCCATGAGATATCCTTTTGAGGAATTGGTGAGGCAGGGGAAGAGGGCAAGGATGATGTCCTGGGCTCCTTCTGGTCAAGGTTTTCATCTGAATTTGGGGCAAATTTAGATTGGGTTGCTAGTAATTTGAAAGATAGGGGAAAAATCCAACTGAACCTGATAAATTAGAAAAGTAGAGCATAAGCATGGACTGATGTTTAACAGGGGTAGTTTCAGTCATTCTTAGGAACAAAAAACCTCCAGTGCAAATATAGACATTGAAAATTGGTCAGGTACATACATAGCAGAAAATGTTTGTTATTGAACGTGAGATGGGCATGAATGAAGAATATATTGTTGGGCTTCCCTGGAGGCGCAGTGGTTAAGAATCCACCTGCCAGTGCAGGGGACATGGGTTCGAGCCCTGGTCCAGGAAGATCCCACATACCACAGAGCAACTAAGCCTGTGTGCCACAACTACTGAGCCTGCACTCTAGAGCCCACGAGCCATAACTGCTGAGCCCGCGTGCCACAATTACTGAAGCTGGCATGCCTAGAGCCCGTGCTCGGCAACAAGAGAAGCCACCGCAACGAGAAGCCTGTGCGCTGCAATGAAGAGTAGCCCCCACTTGCCACAACTAGAGAAAGCCTGCACGCAGCAACGAAGACCCAAAACAGCCAAAAATAAAAATTAATAAAATAAATAAATTTATTTTTAAAAAAAGAATATATTGTTCCTGTGAAAAGGGCAGTATTGTGCTGAAGAAGGTGTGTAAAAAAGATATGACAGGGCTTCCCTGGTGGCGCAGTGGTTGAGAATCTGCCTGCCAATGCAAGGGACACGGGTTCGAGCCCTGGTCTGGGAAGATCCCACATGCCGCAGAGCAACTGGGCCCGTGAGCCGCAACTACTGAGCCTGCGCGTCTGGAGCCTGTGCTCCGCAGCAAGAGAGGCCATGATAGTGGGAGACGCATGCACCACAATGAAGAGTGGCCCCTGCTCGCCGCAACTAGAGAAAGCCCTCACACAGAAACGAAGGCCCAACCCAGCCAAAAATAAAAATAAATTAATTAAAGAAAAAAAAAAGATTCCACATCTTCCCCCAACATTGGCAAAAAAAAAAAAAAAAGATATGACATGAAAAGCTGGGAAGTAATCCTTTTTGCTTTGTTTGCTTGTTTGATGTTGTTATTAAAACCTTGGGTATCACTTTTGGTTGTTGTGCCTTAAAAATGAGAAGATCTGGTGAAGAGTAACCAGGTGGAACAGACATGTAAAGCAACTTATACTTTTTCAACCTCTACTTCCCATTTTGGATATTTTTATATTTATTGATTGATACGTTTATATTGATTGATCGAAAAGTCTGGTGACATCTTTTTTACTTTGGAGGATGTGCTCAGGAGCTCTTGGTGGGGTGGGTTGGCTTCCTCTTCACCATCACAGCTTCTTCCTGGCTGCCCAGGGTGGTGCCTGCTCTGCTGACGGCCACCATGTGCAGATCTGGGCAGTACTTGTCCTTGAGGATCATGTGCACGATGCTACTGAGCGTCGCC
The DNA here is from genome assembly GCF_964341445.2 of Mesoplodon mirus. Lineage (NCBI taxonomy): Eukaryota > Metazoa > Chordata > Mammalia > Artiodactyla > Ziphiidae > Mesoplodon > Mesoplodon mirus. The sequence goes on along the minus strand of NC_138984.1, from coordinate 8,090,621 downwards.
CAGGCATTCTTGTTGATGGTGGTCCACACGTGGGGTGGCTGACTTTTGCTGGCCAGTTCTTCTCTTCATGACACTAGGACACCTTTGCCATTGGCTGCCGGTTCCATGCCCGTAGCCCTGCTGTGAATCAGCTCGTTGTAGCAGAAGGAGTGTGGGTCTTTACGTTACTGGACTCGCTGCTGTACGTCTGCTTATTCCTCTTAGTTAGTAAACTTGAGCAGTTCCCCATGATCATCCATTGCAGATGTGTGGATGTGGCATCACTTCCTCTCCCTGCAACAGCTGGAAACAGGAAGACCTAGTTTTATTTATTTTTTTGTGGTACGCGGGCCTCTCACTGTTGTGGCCTCTCCCGTTGCGGAGCACAGGCTCCGGGCAGGCAGGCTCAGCGGCCATGGTTCACGGGCCCAGCCACTCTGCGCCACGTGGGATCTTCCCGGACCAGGGCATGAACCCATCTTGCCTGCATCAGCAGGCGGACTCTCAACCACTGCGCCACCAGGGAAGCCCCTAGTTTTATTTTTTAATTGTAAAGTTTTATTTAATGTCAGCCTGGCTTGCTAGACTGTAAGCTTTGTGAGGGTAAGGTCTGTTGTGCTCACCATTGTTTACTTAGAGCTTATTATGTAGCCTGACACACAGTAGGCTTTCAGTAAAAATTTAATTACCAGAGATAGAAAAGGAATCCTGTGAGGGAAATTTAAGAAAACTGAGGGTTTTTTTAATAGGCTTTATTTCTTTAGAGCAGTTCTGGATTCACAGCAAAGTTGAGAGGAGGGTACAGAGAGTTCTAATATACCCTGTGCTCTCATACATGAATAGCCTGCCCCATTACCAATATCCGCCACCAGTGTGGAACTACACTGGCACGTCATTATCACCCAAAGACCGTAGTTTACATTAGGGTTCACACTTGTATTTCACTGCCCTAAAGGTCCTCTGTTCTGCCTCTTCATCCCTTCCTCCCCTCTAATCCCTGGCAACCACTGATCTTTTTACTTTTTCCAGAATGTCGTGTAGTTGGAATCATACATATGGAGCTTTTTCAGATTGGCTTCTTTCACTCAGTAATATTGCATTTAAATTTCCTCCCTGTCTTTTCATGGCTTGGTAGCTCATCATTTTTCAAAAGAAGAGATGACCAAAGGGTAGTGTGTCTCTTCAGGTTTGTGAAAAGCCTGAATGAATATGCCAGGTGGTTGTTTCATATGGAAGTTTGGGTAAGAGGAGATGGATGAAAATTAAAGCCAGAAAGACCTTGTTGACGTAGTCCAGTGGGAGAAATTTTGGAGTGTCTGCTTTAGAGAAAATAGTCCTTTATGGCTAGTTTTGTAATCGTCTGTCTGAAAAGCAGGGGCTAGATTTGATGGTCTCTTCCACTTCTGATTCAGGGCCTCAGGAGATTCTTGGTAACCTGAGACAGAGGCTGGGCTATTCAGATGCCAGGGTTCTCACTGGAGTGCTTAGCGAATCACCCTTATCTTCCCGTAGTTTGTTTTTTTCCATATGTGAGCTGGGAATAAGCTAGCTGCCTTTCAGTGGTCAGAAATTACAGACGTCGTTTTTGGAAGCTTTTTTAAAAAGATGGTTAAAATCAAGTGGTATTATTGTTGGTGTCCACAGAATACCACTTGGTTCCTGTTTAGACTTTATTGAGTTTGGTACATTGGAAGAGTAACAGGTACATATTTGTGAGTAAGGGAAACACCCAGTTACGGTAACTGGCAGCAGAGCAGGGTACAGCAGTTCCTGGCAGAACAGTGTCTCTTATGTTTTTCTTCTGCAGATGGCTCTTTGCCATTAGCATTAGCGAGGAATAAGTAATTTTAATGAAAATTTTTATTTGGGGCTGATATCCTGGTTTCCTGTCCCAGCTGGGCTGTTCTGTCACACCTTATGCTGTGCTAATCTCCAGCATTCACAGTCCACATGTAGTCCTAAAGCTTGGAGCCAACCCTATACTTTTTTCAGTTTGGATTGATAGTGGCTTGTGCTGTACCCACCAAGCTGGTATATTGACAAGGCTGCTCCAGTCTGTTTTTTTTTAAACTTATTTATTTGATTTATTTTTGGCTGTGTTGGGTCTTCGTTGCTGTGCACGGGCTTTCCCTAGTTGTGGAGGGCGGGGGCTACTCTTCGTTGTGGAGCGCGGGCTTCTCATTGCAGTGGCTTCTCTTGTTGTGGAGCATGGGCTCTAGGCGTGCGGGCTCAGTAGTTGTGGCACGCGGGCTCAGTAGTTGTGGCCCACGGGCTTAGTGCTGCGCGGCAAGTGGGATCTTCCCGGACCAGGAGTTGAACCCGTGTCCCCTGCATTGGCAGGCGGATTCTTAACCACTGTGCCACCAGGGAAGCCCCTCCAGTCTGTTTTTTTTTTTTTTTTTTTTTTTTTTTTTTGCGGTGCGCGGGCCTCTCACCACTGTGGCCTCTCCCGTTGCGGAGCACAGGCTCTGGACGCGCAGGCTCAGAGGCCATGGCTCACGGGCCCAGCCGCTCCGCGGCATGTGGGATCCTCCCAGACCAGGGCACGAACCCATGTCCCCTGCATAGGCAGGCAGACTCTCAACCACTGCGCCACCAGGGAAGCCCCCTCCAGTCTGTTTTGATGGCAAGGGAATCCTGAGCAAACCTGAACTGCTCCCAGTGCTTACTGCTTTGTGTGTGTGTGCGTGCATCTGTGTGACAGAAGTAGCTCCTGGGCATGCTTTGTGTAGTATAAAGCATGTATTCCTGAGAGAGAAAAATTAAACTTGGGGCCTTATTTATTTTTTCCCAAAGACTCAGTTGGAAGGGACCTCAGGGACCAAGCAATAAAACGGTACAGAACTGTGGCACGTGATCACCTGCCCTCTTCTTGAACACTGCAGTGATTGGTAGCTCGGTCTGTGAACTGCTTTTTTTTTTCCTCCTCAGCTTGCAGAAGGAGGTAATGCTGCTTATTTGCAGTTGCTGAACCTGTTTGCCTATGGAACATACCCAGATTACATAGGTGAGTTGGTTAAGGTCCTCTAAAGACTTTTCTTAATTATGTTGCTCTGTCTGGATATGTTGCCTTCATGAGAGTCACTGAGGTAGGGGATATAAAACATGGGGTGGTATCTTCCTAACCTGGCTGTTTCTCATTTTACTATGCTCTGTAGGTGACCTCCCATGAGGACTTTCGTTCCCACCTTTTATTTCCCAGTGGGTAAATGGGGACTATGTTTATGCTCATCCATAAATATAGCCCTTGTTTATTTTCCAGATGAGATTCTTGAGGACTGGTGTTTGTAGAACACTTGGAGTGTTGTGAAATGTCAGAATACTTTGTAAAGTATTTAAGCATTGTAAATTTTATCTAAATACTATCATCATATTGAAGAAAGTTTGGAAAACAGGGAAAAAAGTCACTTGTACTCCCATTAAACTACTGTTAGCATTATGGTGCTGGACTTTTCTTCCTTGTGCTTCTGCTTTCTGATATGTAGGTGTAATTAGATTATGTATACCATTTTATATCTTTATTCACTTATTTCATAAGAATTTATCCATGTTTTAAGTCTTTGTAGTCATTTTTAATATTCCATAATCGAATACTCCATAATCTACTTACCCCATTCTCTTTTGTAGATCATTTGAGTCATTGTATTGATAAGTTAGAATCTTAAATATCAGGAATGAGGTGCATGAATGTCCAAACACTAACCTACCTTCCACCCAAGCCATTTTTGTCTGGCTTCCCTAGTTTATTTTAGTGATATGACATAGGCCTGGCAGTTTATTTTAGTGGTATGACTCAGGGTCTTCTCTACTATGTCCTCGACTTCCCCTTTTTTCTCATTTTCTTTCTCCATGGTCACTTCTACTTACTCGGTGCTGCTGCCAGACTGGACAGGTTGCCACTTGCCAGCTTTTTCTGACCTTCACTTTGTTCCAATGCGTGTATCCTTTGTTTCCATCCTCACTAAAGAGCAGCATTTTACAGACTCTAGAACCAGGATTCTTGCATTATATTCTGTGTGCACCTCAATAGTTGTGTGTTCTTTGGTAAATTAAATGATCTTCTGTACCTCAGTCTCCCTGTCTGTAAAATGGGAGTAATAAAAAGGTCCACAACCCCTTATCTGCACTTCTTGGGCTAGACGTTTCATAATTTAGAATTTTGGGGACTTTAAAAAGGTAATATGATGCATATACTTTTTAATGTAACACCCTCGAGAGATGTGGGCAGCACCGGTAGTCAAACACATTCACAGTTTTGCAGCAAAACAAATGAATATTCCCAACAAGTGGGATAAAAAGCCTAACTCAATTTAGGTCAGGAATTGCCACCAAATGAATTTCAGCACCGTGCTCGAGGGAGAAAAAGCAGTGTGGATTCACCTCTTTGGAATCCAGCATTATGGATAAGGAATTGAAGACATTGGGAATCTGTCTTGTGGGGCTGTTGTGAGGACCACCTGGATGTGTGTACATATGAGTGGGTCTGTGTGTGCACTTACACTAAGTAAAGCTTTTGGCTTATATGTTGCCTTGGCTGGTGACATTACTGTTGCTCTTATTGTTATTGCTAAAATCTTGCCTGTCCTTCAAGGATCATCTCATAGTCCACCTTTCTTTCTTTTTGCCTCCTGTACCTCCCCAGTTCCCCAGTGTGACTGCACTCACTTGCACTCTCTCCTTTTCCTCTCCCCCTCTCTCTTTTTCCCTTTCTGCCTCTCCCCTTCCTCCTCACCCTCTTGTTCTCTTCTGGTAGTTTGTACCTTTCTTCTGGTAGTTCTCTTGCATTTGTAGCTGTTGAAACATTGGATGGTAAGACTGAGGACAAGTCCAGGGCCACTGAGTTGCACAACTCTGGGTGGTACCTGGTGCTCCTGGAGTTGCGGAGTGTAGCAGCCCTGACAAGGCCCGTCTGTTCCCCTTGAATCACTTAAGACAGTGCATTGCACAAAACAGACGCTCAGTGAAGACATGTTGAAAATAGAACTCCAGTAAGAGAACTGTCATATCGTTTTGTGCACTCATGCCCAGCTTCTTAGGAGACTAAGCTTCTTGTGTGTAGAGATTCAGTTTTGTCTTCTTTGGAAGGACGTGGTATTTCAGAGAAGATGGGAGGTGCTTATGGAACATTTGCCTAGTGAATAAGTGCAGAGTCATGACAGTGATTCAATAGTAGGTTTGATGTGGGGAGTTGGTGCGCTTATTCCATGAAGAAATCCTAATTTTATTTTGTGTCTTGATTTTTGTGGTGGGTGGGACTGAGCAGCCAACAAGGAGAGCCTGCCAGAACTGAGCACAGCTCAGCAGAACAAGCTGAAACACCTTACCATCGTGAGCTTGGCGTCAAGGATGAAGGTACGGTCCAAATCCTTTCCTGTCTTCCTCCTTACCTCGAGGCAGGTGTCTCATTGGCATCAGTGTGGGAACTCCCAGCTACACACAGTAGAGTTGCGTCATAAATGCATAAAATTTGCCTGGCAAAGGACAAAAGAGAAAAATATAACAGTTAAAATAGTGTAGATAATTACTCACCATTCCATTTAGGAAAAGTATGCCCAGGAGTGATTGTGAATCAGCAGGTCTCAGTTCTGGCATGCCGAGGTACCCCACGTGCTGTGAGCATTTTGCCATGCTTAAAGGAGACTGCTATTTCAAGATACAGATTTTTCAAACAGCAAGACATCTCAAGGCAAGTTAACTGCTTCAGCTGTTGCTCAGTGCACAGTGAACTGTTCCCGTGCTGGAGGAAAAACTTGCTATGTTGAACTTACTGAGAGACAGATTTTTTAATATGCTGCCTTCCTCTGGGGATTTTCAAGGTTAATTATACTAATTGGAATTTTTGCCTTCTATGCTAACTTCTGACCCTAACCTTCTGTAAGATACCACTCCACTATACCTCTGAGTTCTTTTTAGAAAAAGACGTGCAACCAACTGCTCATAGCCATTAACAAAGAAGATCCAGGTTTGATTAATTTATAGTTGATTTTTGGCTCTCTGCCCAATCCCAGCCTAAATGTCTCAGTTTTTGTGGGGCTGTGCCTTTGAAAAAGTTTGCTTTTTGCGTTTCCCCTCTGTGATTGAGCTGGAGAGATGTATATTTGATCTTGGATTGCTGTTTCACTTGCTAAAATTATTTTATCTGGCCTAATCACAAATTTCTGATTCTCAGCTGGGCACTTCAGGTGGGAGGCCTATTTTGTTAGGAAATGAGGACCTGAATTTTTTTTTGGTCCTGATCATGAACTTCTCAAGTGTAGCAAAGAGTAGGAGTGACTTTTTCCCTCGTTTCTGCAACCTGTCCTTCTTTTTTTTTTTTAACATCTTTATTGGAATATAATTGCTTTACAATGGTGTGTTAGCTTCTGCTGTACAACAAAGTGAATCAGCTATACATATACTTATATCCCCATATCTCCTCCGTCTTGCATCTCTCTCCCACCCTCCGTATCCTATGCCTCTAGGTGGTCACAAAGCACCGAGCTGATCTTGCTATGCAGCTGCTTCTCACTAGCTATCTGTTTTACATTTGGTAGTGTGTATATTTCCATGCCATTTTCTCACTTCGTCCCAGCTTACCCTTACCCCTCCTCGTGTCCTCAAGTCCATTCTCTATCTCTGCATCTTTATTCCTGTCCTGCCCCTAGGTTCTTCAGAACCGTTTTTTTTTTTTTTTTAGATTCCATACATATGTGTCAGCATATGGTATTTGTTTTTCTCTTTCTTACTTACTTCACTCTGTATGACAGTCTCTAGGTCCATCCACCTCACTACAAATAACTCAATTTCGTTTCTTTTTTATGGCTGAATAATATTCCATTGTATATATATGTGCCACATTTTCTTTATCCATTCATCTGTCGATGGACACTTAGGTTGCTTCCATGTCCTGGCTATTGTAAATAGATCTGCAGTGAACATTGTGGTACGTGACTCTTTTTGAATTATGGTTTTCTCACAGTATATGCCCAGTAGTGGAATTGCTGGGTTGTGTGGTAGTTCTATTTTTAGTTTTCTAAGGAACCTCCATACTGTTCTCCATAGTGGCTGTATCAATTTACATTCCCACCAACAGTGCAAGAGGGTTCCCCTTTCTCCACACCCTCTCCAGCATTTATTGTTTGTAGATTCTTTGATGATGGCCATTCTGACTGGTGTGAGGTGATTACTCATTGTACTTTTGATTTGCATTTCTCTAATGATTAGTGATGTTGAGCATCCTTTCATGTGTTTGTTGGCAATCTCTGTATCTTCTTTGGAGAAATGTCTATTTAGGTCTTCTGCCCATTTTTGGATTGGGTTTGTTTTTTTGCTGTTGAGCTGCATGAGCTGCTTGTATATTTCGGAGATTAATCCTTTGTCCAACCTGTCATTCTAAGCCCCTGTATCAACCCTGGATTTCAGACCTTTAGTCATAGAAAACTCCCCAGGTATGTTTGCCCTCTTCTCCTCATACATCTTCCTCTTGTTTCTGCAGATTTGATTGCTGTGTTAATTTTCAAACTAATAGTGATGTATCATAGGATTTACAGAAAACTGGTATTTAGATATCTAGTTGTCTTGGAGTCATGCAGAATGTTGGTACAGTCCATTACAGGACTACTGTTGGGGAATTGACATTGGTTGTAAGAGACCCAGAAAACATGTAAACTTCAGGATGACCTCTGAGCTTGCAGTATCCACTGGCCACCTGTAGGTGGATGCGTTAGCCTGTAAGTTTTTTTAATTGTGCTCTGCTGGGCAAGCAGCCAGTTTGTTCTCCAGTGTCTGAGATTCTTGGGAGTTTTTTTTGATGATCTGGCATTTTATACAAATTCTGCAAGCTTCCAAAAGGCAGCAGAGTGCCAGATACTGAGGATATCCCTTTCTCCTCTAGAAAGAGTCTTTGGGATCTCTAAGAGTATGCTTCAGAGCATGAAAGCTGGAAGCTGAGCAAAGTCCAGGAGGCAGAGGATGGAGGAGAATGCGTTCCTAGATGCTGTGGGTCTTGTTTGGATCCCACAGGTCTCACAGCTCATTTATCCATCTCTTGTTGCCATAGATGTTAATAATTACCACTAGACTGCATTTCCCAAAACCCTGAGGCATATGTTGGCTATCTGAGTAATAACCTGAATTTTCTTTAATGTTTACCAATGGTTTTTGTAAACATCACATGTACCTTATCTGTAGTGTATCCCCTACTCCGTGCTGCTGAAGGACCTGGAGATGCGGAATCTCCGGGAACTGGAAGACCTCATCATCGAGGCTGTCTACACTGATATCATCCAGGGCAAGCTGGATCAGCGAAACCAGCTGCTGGAAGTGGATTTCTGCATTGGCCGTGACATCCGAAAGAAAGATATCAATAATATTGTCAAGACCTTGCATGAATGGTGAGGCTCAAAGAAGGAGGTGCCCCCCTCTTTAGGGAGGGGATACCTAGCATCCCCTATGCCTCTGTTTGGGGAAATGTGGTCTCCAGGTATCAGCTGGGGCTGCCTGGGAGCTGGGGCCTTGGGACAGCAAGCTAGGGAGTGGGGCTGCATTTGTGACTACAGCTGTGTGGCAGTAGGAATCACTTGAGGTTTCCTAGTGCCATGGTTGTAAAATAGTTCTTGTTCTATGCAGTTGGGGGCCATTTAGTAGCAGGCTGTAAAATGCCCAGAGTTGGCAGGTGGAGCCTCTGAAGCCTCGCTGTGTGACACTGATCCTGTGCTTTGCAAACTCATCCTCAGTGTTTGACCAAGCTTGGGAATTAGTGTTGGTAAGATTCTTTGGATAAGAGAACCAAGTTCGGCATCAGTAACATTGGGCTAGTGTTTGTAAAATATTGTGACGGATATTGAAGACAAGGAATGCGTTATTCTAAGTTGGAACACAGACTCATATACAGAATATTTGATAACCATATTCTGGTATATAAAAGGAAGTGGAACATTTGCATGTACTCTATTTTAATGGAATTTGATGTTCGCAAGAGCTGTTGCACATTCTACACGGATTTGTTATGGTGTTATTCAAGACTGAGTTGTGAAGGAGGGCCAGGGTGAGAGTATAACTGGAGGTGAGGAGAGTGTGTTCCCAGGCAGCACATGGCACGTTGGAGGTCATGAAGCAGAGTAGGCAGACTTTGTGCAGAGGGCTGGGGTTCATTTTGTCTTTAAACAGACTGACTCTCTGGCTTAGCCTCTAGAGGTGTGTATCCAGGGATGTACAGACTGACTCTCTGGCTTAGCCTCTAGAGGTGTGTATCCAGGGATGTACAGACTGACTCTCTGGCTTAGCCTCTAGAGGTGTGTATCCAGGGATGTACAGCCCAGCTTTGACCCTCTGGGGCTCCACAGCCCCTAAGTTTCCCTCACTTCAGCTACTCTTGGATCCCCAGGCATGTACTTGCCCACGCTTTACCCCAGGTTCTGTCCCAAGTGTGACTCCAGACACCTTCCCTTTACAACATCTGACACAAGCAGGAACTTTCAAAAGATTTTAAAATAGTGAAGTCAGACTAAATGGGAAATAAACTTAGAAAACACCCCTAACATGAAAATGGTCTGGCATACAAAATCTAGGTTTCCAGTCCCACTAAAGTTGGCTGTCTTTTTCCGTTTTTGAGATGACTGACGCCGTTTTTCACCTCCATAGTCTGGCTTCAACGTGTTTGCACCCAGAGGGCCTATTCTAGCCCCCATTCCAGGATGTTTACTAGTACAAATTCTTACAACTTGTTTTTATGCATTGGAGTTAGATTTGAAACAAAATTGGTATGTAGAGTGGCACCACAAATACACAGAATGTTCCCCACTGTTGACTCTAAAGTGGAGGGTACGTGGCTGTTTATTGTACTATACCTTCAACTTTTTTTTTAACGTATTAAAATTTTCAAAATAAAAAGTGGGGAAAATGATATAATGAGGAGGGGGTGGCAGTTGGGAAGTAACACACTTCTGAGAAAAAGGGCAATCTTCAAAATAGGATGCTTTTAGAAAATAATTTTTTCTGTTGAGAAAACTGATTAATCAGTGCCACCTGTGAAGTCTCTCCTAATTCCTTTAATTGCACAGTCTGTGAAGCTTTCCCATGGGATACAAAGGTTGGCACTTAAAGCTGTATTCTAAGAAACCACCCCACATCCTCCACGTTTGTGTCCATATGCCCTATGTTATGTATTCAAAAACACCTGTCTTTTGAAGGAGTGAAGGGGCAAGAGCCCTGGCAGATGGAGTGTTACAGGAAGTCTCTAAGGAATCGGGGAGGGAGATTTGGGAGGCTGGAGGACAACTACCAGGCTTTTCTGGGGCTCAGGGCTGGTTATCTCTTATATAGGTGTGATGGCTGCGAGGCAGTCCTGCTGGGCATCGAGCAGCAAGTTCTGAGAGCCAACCAGTACAAGGAGAACCACAGCCGAACTCAGCAGCAGGTAGAGGCCGAGGTGAGGAAGAGAACGCCTGTCCCCACTCCAGGCTATCCCTGTTTGTCCCTTGTCTTGTGATCTTGGCGTAGATGAAACAGCACTCACTTGCTAGTGGGCACTGGGTGAGGTGCTGGGGTAGAGGTGAGTGCGACCCAGGCCCCCCTCTTGGTGCTGTCCGTCTCGTTTCTGATTCCTGGTCACCAGAGCGTGAGCGGGCTCCGAGAGAGGACTGTTGTAATTCCTCAGTTTACACGCACTTTGCAGCTGTAGAGCAAAAGAAATGAGTGTGGGGATGGGTCTTAAAGATGGATGCAGGGATGGTGGTTCCCAGGCGGGGCAGAGGGAGGGGTGCGGCTGGGCTGGGGCACGTGGGGCTTCAGGGCCCCGGTGCTGCTCTGTCCCGTACGTTGTGTGGTGGGTGCATAGTGTTCACTGTGTTCTTCTCTAATCTGTATGTGTATGTTGTAACCTTTTAAAACGCATGATATGTTTCATCTTGAAAAAGGAAAAACTTCGGTGGGTGAAATGCAAGTGAAGATAAAAGTGTGTGATTGTGGTGGTAGACGCCTGGTTGTTCAAGACATGTTTAGCCTCTGGGAGAGACTCAGGCTCCAGCCCTTGAGTTAAGGGGCGTTTGTCTGCCTATAGCCTGGACACCTGTGGAGCCATCTCCCAATTTGTTTGGAGCCCTGAAGATCAGAATTTTAGCACTGAAAGTCCTTTTCTAGCGTGATGGAGCTTGAAGCATTAATGGTATTTAATGAATTTTAGAAGTCAGGTATCCTCGAGTGTAGCAGAATGGGACCCAGAGTTACAGCTAAGGAACATAAGAAATAAGTAGTTGTGCCTTTCTAAGGGGGATTTGTAAAATTTGAAGATTTCCCCTGCTCTGTTGTATGTACTCCTTGAAAAGAAAACCTGGTCTTTGTAAGCGCAGCTCCTTGTCCCGTGCCTAATGAGCACATAATAGGTGCTCAAATGAGTGTTTATATTTCAGGCACACCCTCTAAGTGTCAGTGGACTGCTGAACTCTGCTTTCATGAACTAGAGTGCATTTATTTCAGATACACACATCCCTGTATATATATGCATACCTACTCTGTGAATGTTCCATCCACTGTAAATTTTTTTTTTTTTTTTTTTGCTGTACGCGGGCCTCTCACTGCTATGGCCTCTCCCATTGCGGAGCACAGGCTCCAGACGCGCAGGCTCAGCGGCCATGGCTCACGGGCCCAGCCGCTCCACAGCATGTGGGATCTTCCCGGACCGGGGCACGAACCTGCGTCCCCTGCATCGGCAGGCGGACTCTCAACCACTGCGCCACCAGGGAAGCCCCCACTGTAAATTTTTAACTCTACTTCTAGCCAAAGAAGTGTGAACTATATTTAATTTAGCATTAGTCAAAGAGAGATGCAATTAGGAAAGTAAGCCTGCAGCTTCTCTAATAAGCTCTGTGATCCCCCTCTTGAATATTTTGGTCACTTCTCTGACCTGGGATTGATGTCTGAGCAAAGTAGGACAATATTCACTGATTCTTCCCTGTACATCAAACCCTGGAAACAGTAGATTTGGAGGCGAAACTCCCACCTGACCTGGGATAGCCTGACACACACTTAAACCTGGTTGGTGGCCCAGGAGGAGGAGTCTGATCGCTACTGGCTGCCCCATTGTGCTTGGACTGTTGCTAATTGTGTGGCAGGTGGTGGGCTTGACTGTGGTCGTTTGCAAAACTGAATGATACTAGTTTTAGAATTTTGAATGGCTCAAGTTTATTTCCAGAAAAAATGGCATCTGATGAAGGAAGGCACTGCCTAATGTTGAGGCACGACCAATACGTAGACAACAGTGTGGGCTCCTTAAATTACGGTTATTAAATGAGAGCCAGCACACCTGGATTGCTCTCAGCGGCCCACTGCTGGAAAACACAGCTGCTCCTGCTGGCAGAGCCTGACGCTGCCACCAGGTGGCAGTAAGGATCTGATTAAGGTTGAGAGAAAGACATTTGAGGAAACCTCCAAGGTCACCTCCACTACCAATTAACACAGTCTACTAATTTAATAATCTTCTAGGAAATCTAGAACAGACAAGTATGAGAAGAGTGGGAGCATGGTCAAAGCCCAGAGCCTTGACAGTTTTTCCATTCACAAATGCATGATCTGGCTACTATGTGTAGGATGCTGACCGTCCCCCAGCTGAAGGCATGTGGAAGGTGCTCACTAAGTATTTGTTGACCTGAAAATAAAACAGATGAACCACAAACACAGCTGTAATTCTGTCCTATTCTGCTTGTCTTTATGCTTCCGTTACTCTTGACTTAACTTTTTTAGTCATTTTCTTAACTGAGTTGATCTTTTCTTTATTTGTCCTTAAGTTAGATTGCTTGTTCCCAGAGGGGAAAACTTGACGTTTTTCTCCCAGCCTCTTATAACAGCAGCTATCTTCTGTTGACTATTAGCTTTAAGAGTCTTCCCTCTTAACGAAGTCAGCCCTATCACAAACTGCCTAAGAATATTCTCTCCTTTTAGTTTTTCACAGAAATAGCACATAATTAGTTACAATTCCAGCGTACCTGGAGGAGATAGAACAATAACATTATGAGCTGTTTCTTCACCTCTGAGCAGATACTCTGGAGGGGAGGTAATGATCACCTCCACAAAGCACCTCCTCATTTACATTTGATTTTGGAGTGTATTTTTCTTCATATTTCAGTGTGCTTATAAGTCTGATGTTCTCTGGAATGTCCATCTGTAGTTCTTGCTGCATTCACAAAATAGGCTGTGTTCCAGTCAGGTAGGTAATAGAGCATAATTGGACAAAGTAAGCTCTGTTTTTCTTTATGTAGAAAATGCCCCCGGAGTTAAGTTAGTGACAGATCTTGAGCCTGTTGGCTGTATGCTGCACCAAGAGTGTGCTGCTCGGTGCTTCCTGGAGAGTGCTTCTCTCCATCCCCCGTCCTTCTTTTCTATGTAGCCCTTTCCCCACTGTGCACTCTATTTCTGTTGTCTCCCTTTGCTCTGCCCTCATAGCTCAAAGAGGTTTTCCTACCCTAAGACTCTCTTCTTTCTCCTTTTGCCTGAATATTTAAAGTCTCTAGTAGAACTAGGCTGTGATTTTGTTAGCAGGCGCAGTCCCACCTGAAAATTCCTGAGGCCCATGATTTGAGGGGCTTGGCAAACTCTAGGTCATCTGGGGTAATGGGATGGGGATGGCCTGCAAGCCAGACTACTCAAGGAAGAAAATTAGAAGGGTCAAGGGCATTTAGGCCAAAGAAAAGTCTGCGGGATATTAGTCATCGTTTAAAGGGTGTCTCTGTGAAAGAGGAGTTACACTTCTCAGGATGGTTTCTTGAAGCTGAGATGGGCTTAACTGGTGGACCTACATGAGTGGCCACTCTTGGGTCCCGGAAGGAGCTATCTGCAGGTAGACCTGCACAGCTATTACAAAAAGCTAGTTGACTCTTAACTCCCCTTCAACTATGAGAGTCCGTTATTGGCTCAGCAGTCTACTTCGTGAGTTCCCTGTGTTTAAAATGCTAACAATCAAACTGATTGAGCACGACATATCCATAATAGTACCCACTGTGAGCCACGTCATTCCCCCCATCCAGGCTGAGGCCTTGTTTAAGATAAAGGACCTCATTTCTTAGGCTAAGAGACACTTGCCCAAGAAGCCCTCTTTTTCCCTATGGCATGTTTACCTGACTGTGGAGGACTCAACTTTGTCAGTACATAGTCTTACTGGAAGCTAGATGTGAACCCCTGAAACACAGAGGAGACACAGCACACAGGAGGCCACCATCCGAGAGTGAGAGGGTGCTGCCAGGCAATATAGGTTATGGGGAGGTTAGTGGTCAGGACGGGTTTGTGGAAGAGGTAGGGTCAGAGGTGGCCAGCGAAGGAGGAGGCTTGCCCAGGCTGGAATAACAGGGTGCAGGAAAGGCAACAAGGCAGAAGAAATGACTGCTTCCGGGTGTGAGGCCGGGGACTAGCGTGGCTCAAGTGGAGGGCACATGTTGTGGAAGGGAAGGAAGGTACAGGGTCTTGAGTGGCGTGTCAGAAGTGCAGAATAAACCAGGTTTTTCCTTGGGGTAAGTCTCATTTCTTTTCCTGGCTTACCAGGGTCACTGAGCACCTGAAATAATAGCTTATTGGGAGATAGTTTCTATAAGAAAAAGCTACTTGAGGAGGTAAATAGGCATTTGAATGAATGCTTAGAAAACATATGAAACTGGACAAACCTTGTTATTTTATAAAGCGGTGACAACGGAGAAATCACATTTCTTAATCTCTCCCCCAAGGCCATCAAAATACACTGAAGTAAAACAAAAACAAGTATCTCTTTTATTTATTTATTTAAAAATTTTATTTGTTTATTTTTGGCTGCGTTGAGTCTTCGTTGCTGCACGCAGGCTTTCTCTAGTTGAGTCGAGCGGGGGCTACTCTTCGTTGTGGTGCGCAGGCTTCTCATTGCGGTGGCTTCTTGTTGCAGAGCACAGGCTCTAGGCACATGGGCTTCAGTAGTTGTGGTTTGCGGGCTCTCGAGTGGAGGCTCAGTAGTTGTGGCGCACGGGCTTAGTTGCTCCGCGGCATGTGGGATCTTCCCGGACCAGGGCTCAAACCTGTGTCCCCTGCATTGGCAGGCAGATTCTTTTTTATTTTATTTTATTTTATTTTATTTTATTTTATTTTATTTTATTTATTTATTTATTTATTTATTTATTTATTTATTTATTTATTTATTTATTTATTTTTGTGTGTGTGTGGTACGCGGGCCTCTCACTGTTGTGGCCTCTCCCGTTCCGGAGCACAGGCTCCAGATGCACAGGCTCAGTGGCCATGGCTCATGGGCCCAGCCGCTCTGCGGCATGTGGGATCTTCCCGGACCGGGGCACAAACCCGTGTCCCCTGCATCGGCAGGCGGACTCTCAACCACTGCGCCACCAGGGAAGCCCTGGCAGGCAGATTCTTAACCACTGCACCACCAGGGAAGTCCCCCCCTTACTTTCTTACCGACAAACATACACCTCACTCTGCACCAATACACCTCAGCTAGCTGAAGGGCAAAGGCATGAACAATCCATTAGAATTGGTGTTGGGGAATGTGTATAAATACGGGCACAGGAGTACGCAATTGCTAGAAGGACAAGTTGGTGCAATCATTTTTCAGAAGGCAGTATAGCAATAGTTACTAAAGTAAAATGTGCAAACCCTTTGATGTGGAAAGCTCAGTTCTAGGAATATGTCCTCCACAGGTGTTCACAAAAGTATGCAAAGGTAAACATGGAGGGCTGTTCACAGGAGCACCATGCATAAGTGAAAAACAAACTGGGAACTAATTAAAAAATGGTAGAACATTCATCCTAGAACAATACACAGATATTGCATAGGATATGTTTAGGAGTTGCTTAAATATTTTGGAGCCTCTCTGTTAATTGAAGAAAGGAATGCTGAAAACAGTACTGTGGTCGCATTTTTCTTTTACTACATTTTTTGTCATTTGTCACTTAGTTGGCTGAAGTTTATCCTCTAGTTGCTTATTCAAGAAGGGCTCATGGGAATTTGGGAATTGTATTCCCAAAGTTCTGGTGAAAATATCTGTGGTTTCATATGTGAACAGTAATGAGCTGAGTATAGCATCTTGTGTCACCCTTTCTTTTTCTATGGCCATTTTAACCAGTGCTTTCTTTCACTTGCTGTGTTGTACCTTTTTGCCAAATGGTCCACTACCACTTGGCTTATTCCCCATTTTCAACCAAGAAAGCAGTAGTTCTACTTTTTTGCTTGACTCATTTGCATGTATCTTCCATGAGCAGCCCCTGCTTGTTTCTCATCTGAGTTTCTGAAGATAATCTCAGATTTTCTTGCAGAGGAGTCTGGCTTCTTTCCTGCATGGCCCCCCTTATAGCGAGAACAAGTTGCAGTGAGTTTCTGGCGCTTACAAGCTGATCACACCAATTCTGTGTCTCCCTCCAGGTTACCAACATCAAGAAGACACTCAAAGCTACCGCGTCCTCCTCAGCTCAGGAGATGGAGCAACAGTTGGCTGAACGAGAGTGTCCCCCCCACGCTGAGCAGAGGCAGCCCACTAAGAAGATGTCCAAAGTGAAAGGTCTGGTCTCCAGCCGCCACTAGGGCCGGCTGGGGCAGCTGGCACTCACCAGGCCTGGGTCAGGTGGGGAGGGGACACCAAGGGCCTATTTCCTCCCCTCTCTACCTTCCATGAGTTCCAGACCTGCCCGTCCCCTCACCAGCGCCTCCCCCCACATTGGTACTGTTCCAGAAGAACCGTTAACTCCCTTCCCTCTCCCACTCCCTCTTCCCCAGCTGCTCCCTTCAGACTCAGGGGCTCCACGGATGCCATCCCAACAGGGCCAGACACTGCCCAGCTTCCCTCCAGGAGGTTCTTGTCTCTGTCTAAGGGCTTGTATCCCTCCCATTTTTTCTTTTGCTTCGTGTCATTTTGTCAGGCTGGTCATAAGCTGGAAGCAGCTTTAACTGGCCCACAGGGATGACTGCAAAGGAGGCCCCTCTCTGAGTGACGGGAGGCACTCCTTCTCCAGCCCCATGTGCCACAGTACCCACAATGGTGCAGGCGCCCTAGCCAGGTATCCAAATGCTTTGTTTTCCCTCTCCTGCCTTATCCCTTGTTGGCAGCTCAGATCAGGCCATGGAGGGATGTGATGCTGGGCTGTGTTTACTAAACCTGCGGGTTTTCAGCCTCTTATGCCCAGCTCCGATCTCTCGTTAGTTGCGAGCACCGGGCTGATTAACCTCTGGAACCTGAGCACCCGTGGGGGTCGCTGCGGGTCTGCTGGGTGGCGGAAGTTTCTTCCGGCTTGGTGTTCCCCGCCGGCCTCGCTCCCTGCCGCCTCTGACTACTCAGACTGGTTTTTGGTGGGAAGGCCCCCGGCTGCCCACTGGGGCTGTCTGCCAACACTTGTTCTCCCGAGATCTTTAATTCTTCCCGGCTGCATCCGTGGTGGGGATGGTGGTGTTGAGGCCCCTCTATCTGGTGAAGGATCTGTTGCTGCTTCTGTTCCTTTCTTCCCACCCTCCCTGGCCGGTGACCCAGAGCCCTCTGATGATGGCATTCTCCTGGCAAGAGAAAAGGACTTGACTAGCCTTTCTGAACTTGAACAGTTTCAGGTTATATTTTAATTTTTTTTTTTTTGTACAGGTTCTGATTCTAATACATTTCAACATGCTTTTTTTTCCCCCTCGTGTCAATATTTGTTATAGACTAATCGCCGGGGAGTTTCACCTGGTTGGAGGGTGGGGTGTGTGTATGTGTGTGTGTGGTGGTGGTTTGTTTTTTTTTTTTTTAAGGGGAGGTGGAGGTCCTGGACTGATATTAAAGAGAGAAAAAGCACATTTTAGAGAGAGAGAGAAAAAAAAGTAGATTTAATGTATGTGACTGTGGAATGTGAGGTTGCATAGCTGGTAGATCTTGAGGGGCTAGAATTAGGGTGGTTCAGGGAAAATGTGATACTGTTTCAGTGCCATGGTTAAAAAATGGATTTCTCCTTTTTCCAAAATGTCCAACAGCTGCCTACCATTGATCAAATGTTAACAAAATACTCTTGTTTCCCTTTTTATGATTCATGTCCCCATATAACATTATGCCCAGCTGGAGGGTTTAATTCCCAAAGTATGTTTCATGAAACCCTTTGATAGATGCTCTGTGGAAAAGGGGTTCTGTTGTTAAATAAATTCGGCACATCCTGCATCCCATATCCTCACTGGAAATTCATTGTTAAGGTCTCAAAGAAGGCCTGGGGGAGGAAGCCTGTTCCCAACACTGATTTCACCACCAAATCCTTTTTTGGTAATATTTAGTAGAACACATTTTGGGGAAATTTTTGGAAACGTATTTCTCAAAAACACCTCCCAGCCTTATAGGTTTTTCCGACTATTCTTTCTAGACACAAAGCCGACACTCTCACTCTTGCAAGTGGTCTTCCATCCTTCTCTTTCCCACTGGGGAGCAGACTAGGTAGGAAGCGTGACTCACTTGTATGAAATGTGTGACCACTAGTTGTTTGACTGCCCCAGGCCCTAGGAAGCTCTAGGTTCACCTTCTCCGTGGGTCTGCTGTTCCTTAAAAAAGAGTAATGACAGTAATAAGAACAGCATTCATAAAGTGCCCTACAGAATGTCTTCATCTACAATAAGTCACTGAATCCCTTCCAGCAGACCATCTCCTGAGGTTGGTAAGGGTAAGTATTGTTACAGTCATCCTCACTTTACGTGTGAGAAGGACCCTGGTGTTCAGTGGTAAAACGAAGACTCCTGGATCTCCTTACTTATGTGCCCTGCCATCTTCTCTGTGTTGCATTCTGATTTAGAGTTTGCTCCCCAGACTGACCCTTGGTACCCTTCTAGCTGCTTATTCCTCTGAGGGCTCATCTTGCTCTTAACTGACACCTAACACATCGCAGCCTCTGCTTCCCAAACCCACCCAGCCCCTTTATATGGACGCAGAGAGTGTGGCAGTGGGGCTCCAGCAATTGTGGAAACAGCTGGAATGTTCTTTGCTCTGTCGACTCTGGTAGGAGGCCTGGCCTCCGAGCTCTGCAGTTTCCCGTCTAGCATGCTGTGACAGCTGGGCTTGGGTCTGAAATGTGCGTAGGTGTTTTACATAAAAATACAGTGTTCAGAAGAGGTGTCCTCAGCGACAGGGAAGCATCTTAGGTCAGGAAGGAGACACTGCAGTATGAAACAATTCGCTTGGTAGCAGTGCTTTTCGCCTGGCTCTGGCTACCTTCTTTAACTCTAAGCTGTCTGCTTCCTGAAGTCCTCTTTGACCTTCTTTACTTTCTTTCCAGATGAGAGGCATTATGGTTCTTGGGTAACATTAGGGAGGTGGTCAAAGCCCCCAAGTACAGGCTGTTGTGTCCCAAATCCAAGATGACCACCACTGGTCAAGAATTTCCATCCCCAAACTTTAGAGTGATAGGAAAGGGTAGTTATCAAAGAAGCTTATATGACAAACAGCTTGTGATATTTTACGTATTTGCTGTTTTCTCTATCTTTCATGTGCTGGGTTGCCTGAAACCAAACCACATTCCAGTTTTTGTACTTAAAAGTCATTATTCTAATAGCTTGAGACTTCAAAGCTTTTTGTTTTTTTAATGTAGCAATTGGTTGATTTTTACTGGACCTGATGGAATGTCACAGTGCTCCTGTGTTTGAGTTTCAAGTATAGCATACCCTGCTCAGTACTTGATTGTACCTGTCTTCCTGGGGATCTGTATACAGCCATGAACATCTGACTGCTTTATTAATTCTTTTCTTGTAGTTATGATTGAAATATATGTATATATATTTTAAATTTATTTAATTTATTTATTTTTGGCTGCATTGGGTCTTCATTGCTGCGCACGGGCGTTCTCTAGCTGTGGCGAGCGGGGGCTACTCTGTTGAAGTGTGTGGGCTTCTCATTGCAGTGGCTTCTCATCGCGGAGCACGGGCTCTAGGTGCGTGGGCTTCAGTAGTTGTAGCACGTGGGCTCAGTAGTTGTGGCTCGTGGGCTCTAGAGCGCAGGCTCAGCAGCTGTGGTGCACGGGCTTAGCTGCTCCACGTTATGTGGGATCTTCCTGGACCAGGACTCGAACCCGTGTCCCCTGCGTTGGCAGGCAGATTCTTAACCACTGCGCCACCAGGGAAGCCCTGAAATATATATTTTTTATTATAAATTTCATTTTACATTTCCTTTACATTACCCTGAGGGCATTAAATGGATCTTTTAAACCTATGTCTGTTAAGCAGGTTATTTATAATGACCTCAGGGCAGTAAAAGTGGCTATAATGCGTGTTCATTATAAAAAAGGAACGTTGGGTCTATTAGGAATGAGAACTGTTGTCCTTTGGTTAAGGATGAAACCCACAATGAAGTGATGGGGAGAGCAAAGATAGGAGGCAGCCCAGATCTTCTTGGGGTCCTTTGTGCCTGTCTTCACATTGCTTTTTCCTAGCAAAACCCTACTATGGATTTCATCCAGTTAGTTACCTTTACAAACTTTCGAGTCATAGGAAATGGGCTGGAACCATGGGGGTGAATCATATAACCCATGGAGACTGTATAGAAGTAAAATCAGAAGGTCACAGCGGACCCCTAGCAAATACCTTCAGCTGGGTTCTAAAGGAAGTGACGCCCCTGAAGAAACTTCAGAACAGGCAGGGAAACACAGGAAGATCTAAAGAGATTGGGGCCTCATACAACACCTCATACAACCGCTGGAGAAATCACACAACCGCAGGGTGGTGCCACTACACTCATCTCTAAACTGGCTCCTCACAGCTGTTGGGCCATTCCATCATATGCCCCTTGTCAGCTCTCACTCATTCCCTATAGCTGTTAAGTTTCACTGTTCTTTTGTTTTTTTAAATTAATTTATTTAATTTTTGGCTGTGTTGGGTCTTGTTGCTGCGCGCGGGCTTTCTCTAGTTGCGGCGACCAGGGGCTACTCATAGTTGCGGTGCGTGGGCTTCTCGTTGCGGTGGCTTCTCTTGTTGCGGAGCATGGGCTCTAGGCACGCGGGCTCAGTAGTTGTGGCTCATGGGCTCTAGAGCACAGGCTCAGTAGTTGTGGCTCACGGGCTTAGTTGCTCCATGGCATGTGGGATCTTCCCGGACCAGGGTTCGAACCCGTGTCCCCTGCATTGGCAGGCAGATTCTTAACCACTGCGCCACCAGGGAAGCCCTCCCTGTTCTTTTAAAACCAATTACTCCATACCTCTCACATACCTCAGCAGTATTCCTACTTCAGAGTGAAAATCACACTAGGTGGGGAAACCCTCAGTTTCTTGTCTTCCACCTACAGAATCATCTACATCCACCCTTTGCACTTTTGTTCTTATCACAGTGGGAAAGGCAACCCTCCTTCCATGGGAGTGTCATTTGTCCACCTGTGTGGTATTGATCTGCCTCACCTCTTCTCCCAAGGGTTTTCACTCATGTCTTTGGCCTCTCCTTCTCTAGTGGCTGTATGTGATGGAGAACTTTACACGTTAAGGAGACCCTCCCTGAGCCTGATGTCCCTTTGCAACCACCACTTTTTTTCTTCTTATCAAACAAGCTTCTTGAGAGTTGTCTACCCTTTCTGTCTGTACCTCCTCCCTCATCCACGCCTGAATCCTTTGCCACATGACTCCTACTGCCAGCCATCTGCTGATGGTTTTCTTGTCAAGGAGACCATAGATCTCCAACTTGCTAACCTTTTTGGTCTTTGTTTGGCTTGATCTTTATGTTACAATTGGCAATGTTGAGTCCACTTCTTTATGTGTTCCTCTCTTAGTTTTCATGGCCCCAATAATCTCTCTAGGTATTCCTTGTGTTTTTCTGCCTATTCTAAAATTTCTTCAGGGCATCTCTTCCTTTAGAGTCCTGTGGATATGTTTGCTGGAGTTTCATTGTGACTTTCTTATTTTACTTCTGTGTAAACACCCCATGGTGTTCCACTTCCATTTATAACACCCAAATCTCTATCTCTGGCTTATTCTGCCAACACGTATAGTCAGCAGACAACAGGGCATTTCTACTTGCTGTCTCCCAGGTCTGCTTACAGAGTCAGCAAATGGTGCCCACAGTTCACCAAGTGTATTATTTTATAGGGCTTCCATAACAAAACACCACAGGCCAGGGGGCTTAAACAACAGAAGCTTATTCCCTCACAGTTCTGGAGGCTGGGAAGTCCAGGATCAAGGTGTTGGCAGGTTTGGTGTCTCCTGAGGCCTCTTTCCTTGGTTGCAGATGCCACCTTCTCACTGTGTCCTCACATGGTCTTTTCTCTGAGCATGTGCATCCCTGGTGTCTCTTCCTCCTCTTATAAAGACATCAGTCATATTGGATTAGGGCCCCACCTTTATGACTTCATTTAACCTTAATTACTTCTTTAAAGGCCTAGCCCCAAATACAGTCGCACTGGGGTTAGAGCTTCAACATATATGAGTTTGGGGACAACATAATTCAGTCCATAAAACAGTTACCTGAGCCAGAACTTGGGGTTCATCCTTAACTCCTCCCTACCCCGTGTCTGATTTTCATTATTTAAAAAACCCTCTTAGACTAACTTTTGATCTTGCCAGTTAATTTGTTTCTGTGTTTATCTTTATCATTTCCTTCCATATACTTTCCTTAATCTTATATTTTTTAGCTTTCTTTGGCTGCCTTCCTAGTACATAATGGGTATCCAAAGGGTATACTGAATGAATGAATGAATTTTTTTTTTTAATTCTGGAAGAATGTATTGCTAAGTATTTCCATTAGAGGACCTTAATCAATAATTCATGAAGAAATGTCAAAACTCAGTAATTAGAACAACAAATCAAATGAATAGAAATTTCAATAACAGTATATGGCTGGAAATTAACACATGGAAGACCACTCAGCATCATGTCATTAGGGAAATGCAAATTAAAATCACTTGATACCACTATACACCTATGATGTCACAAAAATTAGAAACCCTGCACATACCAAGTGTTGGTAAGAATGGAAAGAATGGGAACTTGGGTTCTGGTGTTTCTGGCAAGACTGTAAAAGGATACTACCGCTTTAAAAAGTTTGACCCCACATAAGTTAAACATTCACCTACTCTACAACACAGGAGTTGTGGTGCTAGATATTAACTCAAGGAACTCAAGTGAAGGAAGAACCACATCCTGACAATTCTATTTTTATATTTTTTGAACCCATCCTTTTTCCATTTTTCTGCCACTTCATGTCTTTGAAAATTCATTCATTCATTCAGTATAC
This sequence comes from Mesoplodon mirus, assembly GCF_964341445.2. Lineage (NCBI taxonomy): Eukaryota > Metazoa > Chordata > Mammalia > Artiodactyla > Ziphiidae > Mesoplodon > Mesoplodon mirus. The sequence continues at coordinate 8,067,497 of NC_138984.1, read as the reverse complement.
TCTTTGGATACCCATTATGTACTAGGAAGGCAGCCAAAGAAAGCTAAAAAATATAAGATTAAGGAAAGTATATGGAAGGAAATGATAAACGCAGAAACAAATTAACTGGCAAGATCAAAAGTTAGTCTAAGAGGGTTTTTTATTTATTTTTTATTTATTTATTTTTTTTTGCGGTACGCGGGCCTCTCACTGCTGTGGCCTCTCCTGCTGCGGAGCACAGGCTCCGGACGCACAGGATCAGTGGCCATGGCTCACGGGCCCAGCCGCTCCGCGGCATGTGGGATCTTCCCGGACCAGGGCATGAACCCGTGTCCCCTCCATCGGCAGGTGGACTCTCAACCACTGCGCCACCAGGGAAGCCCCCTAAGAGGGTTTTTTAAATAATGAAAAAGATATATACCTGGAAAATCTAATTAATAAAAGACAATAAATGAATAAAGGGAACAGTTAGGATTTTAAAACTATAAGATGTTACCCACTATCTATCTGAAATTCAATGATAAAAAGAATTTTCTGGAAAATTGAGTGACTGTAATTCACTCAAGAAATAAAATACCGGAACTGGCTAAAAATCAAGAAATGAAATTTAAAAGCTACTGAGGATGTATCTCTAACAAGGCTCTGGGTTCATATTGTTTACTGGGTGAACTCTTGTTATTAAAGGATTCAGTGAGTCCTTTCATCATCATAGGCTGAACAGGTTTTTGTAAAAAAAGAAGGAATGGAAAACTCAATTTAAAAAAATGTTTCTAGGGAATCCCCTGGCGGTCCAGTGGCTAAGAAACTGCCGAGGGCCCGGGTTTGTTTGATCGCTGGTCAGGGAACTAAGATCCCGTAAGCTGCCTCATGCGGCCAAAAAAAAAAAAAAAAAAGTTTCTAGTTGAGCTTTATTACCAAAATCTAACAAAGATAGGTTTTTTTCTCTTAATCTGGTTTATGAATATAGATGAAAAGAATTCTCTAAAATTAGATATACAATCCTAATAAAATCTTTTAGGAAGCTAAGAAAAAGATGCTTCCTTAACATGATAAAGTACTATATATATAGTAATATAGTAATATATATATATATTAAGTCCAGGGACCACATTGTCATTTCAGTAAATACAGCAGGGTGTTCCCACCAAAGCAGTGGTCATGCTGTGCTGCTGGCCATTCAGAATGAGATGTGAATCTGAATGGTGACTGATGGTGCAGGGAAAGCGCCCTTCAGTCACCTGACAAGTTTCTTGAACAGCTGAAGTCTTGGGTGAAGCAGAGCCAGTGAGAGGCAGTGTGCCCTGGCGGTTAGGGGAAAGAGACCTGTAGCAGGCAGTGTGACCTGCCGCTCCGGCCTCTTACCTCTTCTACAAAGGGAGCAGAATAGTAACACCCCTTATTAGGGGGATTGTGAGGATTACAGGAGGCAAAGCCAGACTTGCCATGAGCACAGGTGTTAGTGGTTGTTAACTGATGTTCGTGTTTTTGTTGTAGATGTTTGGGTTCCACTGGTGGTCAGGATCTTAGCACACTTCGTTTCAGAACCCTCTATCTCGATGATTTGGGGTTAGAATGGAGATCTTTCAACAACATGGACCCCAGGAAATAGGCTGATAGCTCTGCAAGCCCAAATCTGCCACGTCCCAGTGTTGTGTCCCTGTGCTGGCTGGTCCTCCCTCCTCCCCAAGCCCTGCACCCTCACCTCCTTGCCTCTCCCTTCCCCCGCTTCCCCCTGTGCCTCCCTCGTCTCTCAGCCCCTCCGTACTTCCCTGCTCTATGGCGGCAGCCTCTCCTGCAGTCAGTGCAGCCTCCCACTGCCTCCCAAGTCCTCTTCCAATGTTAGTCCTTGTTGCACACTCTCCAGCATCCTCCCCTCCATGAAGTCCAGGTTTGTCAGAGCTTGAGAAATCCCTCAAGCTGTGTGTCACGTGTCCCTCTTCTCCTCACCCCAAGTCTCCAGGCTCCCTGAACCGTTGTTCAGAAAGCACCATGCCCATCTGCCCCGTGTGACCTCTTTGCCTCTGTGCTGTTTGCCTGGGTTTCCTTCCTCCCCTCCTCCGCGTTCTCCTGGCACATGCTCATCCATGAAGCCCTATTGTAACCTCTCGTTGCCGAGGATGATGCTCCCTCTGCACCATTTGGTGCCCCACGTCTTTTTCTGTGCTCCCGCCTCTTGCCTGCAGTATAGTCCTGTGTTCAGTCATCTGCACCCGCTGCCAGAGTGTGAGCTCTTCCAGGGCAGGGGCTGTGCTCTCCTCTCCTGTCTGCGTTGCATGGTGGGGTGCTCAGCACGCAGAACAGTGCCTGTCCTATGGGAGGGAACTAGCGGACGCACAGTCTGGTCCTGCTGTGGGTGGAGGGTGGCGTCTTTGGTTGCCCAGAGCTCCGGGGAGTGGGAGTCGCACTTTGCTGTCTGGGGGCTTACAGCAGTGGCGCGGCATCCTGTCATTGCCACAAGCTGTTCACGAGGGGCTCGGCTCCAGTTGTGTAGCCTCCACCAGGTGAGGCTTGTGCAGGTGGAGCCACAGCACTTGAGCACTTGTTATGTACCAGGTGCTGGGTTAAATGCTTTTGGGGTAGCTCACTGGATCCTCACAGCAACTCTAAGGTCGGTTCTGTTATAACTCTGGTTTTACTCCTAAGGAAACAGCTCTGAGTAACAACATGGTGGACCTGGGTTTATATCCAGATCCCACTCAGAGACTAAGCCAGAAGCTCAGGCATGGCCGCACCTCCAGAGGCTGGGAGGCTGGGAGGCTTGAGGTGGCCGGGTTTAGGTCCCGGGACTGGCTGTGGTTGGACAGCAAAGGGGCTACTATCTGTGCCAGGCTGTTCACACTGTTCTGTAATTTGCTTTTTTCTCTTAATGTATTGTGAATGTCTCTCCATGCTGTGGTGGTTTTAAAATATGTCTACAAATTTTTGGACACTCCTCCCACAAAAGAGAGAGCCCAATTCCCTTACCCTTGAATGTGGGCCTGTCTCAGTGACACACTTCTATCGAATAGAATGTGGCAGAAGTGATGCTGAGTGACATCTGAAGCTGGATTAGAAAAGGCGACGCAGCTTCCATGCAGCTCTGTCTTTCATGGGATGCATGCCTTGGGATCCCTGGGCTTTGCTGAAGCTACCCTGCTGGAGCGTCACGTGGAGGGGCAAGGGCTGGAGCAGAGGAGAGAAAGAAGGAGGGAGAGAGATGCCCAAAGGGTCTTCACTTTCACAGTACAGGTGCCGCCTGGGAGTGAGTGAGCCTTCAGGTGATTCCAGCGCCCAGCCTTCAAGGCAAGTGCCCAATGGAGCAGAGACGAGTTCTCCCTGCCCAGCCCTTGAGGAAAATAAATGCTGCTGTTGTCTAAGCTACAAGCCTGGGAGCGGCTTGTTACTCAGCACTGGCTGCCTGGAATAGTTGTCAATACGGATCATGCCACTCCCTCGCCTTGAATTCCACCTGTGGATGTCAGTTTGTAAAGGGTCATCCAGTATTGTCTTTTATTATACATAACCCTGTGAAAAAAATCCCTGTTCACGCAGACGTTTACACACAGATAACACAGAAGTCACTCTTCTGTTTTCGCAGGTTGTCACCTTCCTCTAGCATGTTTGGGAGGCGAGCGCGTGGTCCTTCACCCACCTGGGTCAGTCTAACACTGTAGCTCCTCAGCGCTCATTTAGCTCCTGGGGCCTCAGGTCACTGTCCCGCTGCTGGTCACCCCTTGGAACTCCTGGACTGCATCTCTGACTTCATAGAGCTTTTGTTCTGTGGGGAGACGGACAATAAATAAGAGAAAAATAACTAAAAACTGGCCCCATTCCTGTGAGTGTGGAGGGAAGGTGGGGGAAGGGTTTCAAGCAACAAAGACAGCGTCTCGGAGGTCAGCCTTAAAGAAACCACAGATGTGGCAACAGATGTATATGTATGACTGATTCACTTTGTTATAAAGCAGAAACTAATAAAAAGAAAAAAAAATCCAAAAAAAAAAAAAAAAAAAAGAAACCACATGCCTGGTTGTGAATTTTGACATGGCTTCCTGGTTGGCTTCTGGGAGAATGGGGGCACCTTGCCTGAGAGCGTGGAGGCATGAAGATGGGCTCTTCTGGTTATAATTTCTTCACTCAATTGTCTGATAACTGCTTTAGGAAAAATTCCTTGAAGTGGAATGTTTGAGATTCAGAGTAGTTTGGATTTTAAAGGCCATTGCTACAGGGAACCAAACTACTCCTCCAGAAAGCTTTGCTCAGTTACATTCCCCCAAGCTGTGCAAGCCAGAGCTTTACAATAGGGCGCCAGGGTGCCAGAGCCCGAGCGAGTTACAGGTGCCAAGAGCATAAACGCTTCCCACTCCTGAGCCTCAGTTGGGCCCAGGGTGCCCTGCTGAGGTGATCACTTCTGTGTGTGCCTTGTGACGAACCATGTGTTCCCAGCCCTGGGCAGCACTAGATGGACCTTGTCATTCTTTTCCATTATCCACCTACCTGACTGAGGGGAATATTATCTCCTTGATGTTGTAGTTTACATCTTTTTAATTACCAGTGAGGATATTTTTCATATGCTGATTATACCATTGCATTTATTCTTTTGTGACTTTCTTGTTCTTGTCCCTTACTCATTTCTCCACTGGGGTCGTTACTTTTTTAATATGAATTGTTAAGTACTACCTAGAAACAACCAGCAGAGGGCAGCAGTGCATCAGGGTGCCAAGGGGATAGTGCTGGAGCCTGAACCTGAACAGTGTATTTTGGACAAAGACACAGCCTGGGCCCTGGGGCCTTGGCATCAATGCACTAGGGGAACTTAGAACAGATAATGTGGTTAATTTCCTCTCCAAATTGAGTTATTTGTCTGAAAGTCTGTAGGTGGGCTAGGGACAAGAAGATGACTTTGAAAGGATAAAACTGTAGGTCCCAGAGTGGTAAATGAATTCTGTCTGATGGTAGACCCAGGTTGTTGCCAGAGTATGGGATGTGTGTGTGCATACAAATGTGCACCCCACCTGCCAGAAAGGTATCTGAATAAATTTCACATATGCCAACCTCTCTCTTTGAGCTGTCTTGTTCTCTGTCTCATTGGGAAATTGAAGCAACTTAATAGGCAGGGCCTGGGTGGTAATGCAGGAATGTGAGGTTTTAGAGAGGAGAGAGCCAGTGAATGCTGCCCCAGCCTTTCACTGTAGGAAGCTAGGTGAGCCTCAGGGAGATGCGAAGCCCCTGAAATCATACGCAGAGTCGTCTATGCACTTACATATCTTATTTTAAAAAACATTTAATTTTGAAATAATTGTAGATTCAGAAGTAGTCTCAAAAATAGAGAGGCTCTGTGTACCTTTCACCCACTTGCCCCCAATTGTAACATTTCACATAACTTTAACCAGGAAGTTGACTTTGATATAATTCAGGCCTTGTTCGGATTCCGTGTGCTCGTGCGTGTGCGTGCACGCATGACATTGTTGAGCTATACGAGCGGCTCTGGATCACCATCTTTTGGACTTTGTGTTCTGTGCCAAAGATGTACCCATGTTTGCTTAAGTCATCATTAGTAGAGTTTTCTGTTACTTGAAGCCTCAGCATTCCTAACCCTAACGTCCAATTACAAGGTGCAGAAAACCTCATGCAAACCGGTTCAATTAAATTAAAAAAGAGGGCTTCCCTGGTGGCGCGGTGGTTGAGAGTCCACCTGCCGATGCAGGGGACACAGGTTCGTGCCCCAGTCTGGGAAGATCCCACATGCTGCGGAGCGGCTGGGCCCGTGAGCCATGGCCGCTGAGCCTGTGCGTCCGGAGCCTGTGCTCCGCAACGGGAGGGGCCACAGCAGTGAGAGGCCCGCGTACCACAAAAAAAAAAAAAAAAAAAAAAAAGTAAAGGAAGGGGAGGAATATTGGTTCATGTAATAAAATCCAGAGGAATGACTGAACCGATGCCAGCGGTTCAGGATGTCATCAGAGAGCTCACTCCTTTTCTCTGTACCGGCCACTGCTCTGCACACCTCTGAGTTCTGGCTTTTGTCTCAGGCTCCCTCCCTCAAGATCCCAACAGTGGCAGTGGCGATTCCAGACCTTTCATCCTCACCCCACATCACACAGAAGAAGAGAGGGAGTGGGGGGATCTCATCATTCCCTATAGAAGTTGTAAGATTCATTCTGATTAGATCAGCCTGGGTCAAGTGCCCATGTCTCAACCAATCGCAGGGCCAAGAGAATGAGATACTTTGGTTGGCTCATGCCTGGACTCCTAAAGCCTCCATGAACACCTGGTGATTGGGATACTTTATTGGTTTAATCTAATCTCAGATGGGAAGTGTCCACGCTGACCACATGGGACAGGGGAAGTGTCCGAAAAGGAATTTGAGGTGATGTTACCAGAGAGAGGGGAAATAGATGTTGGACAGTAACCACAGATGTCCTCCATCTTTGGCATGGAGTCTTGAGTCCCTCCCTGGTCAAATCAGCTATGACCAGGAGGACAGGACCATATAGTAGAGACATGACTACTGGGATGGGTGTGCAGTTCTTGCATCAGGGGGAGTGATTGCTGGACAGGAGGTCTCTACCACAGTAGCAGCTTATGTCTCTAAAACACTGTTCTGCTGCAGATCTCCACACGCTTCAGGATGTTAACCTGGTCACGGCATCTCTAGTCACTCCCACTGGCCTGGTGTAGGTCTGCAGGGGCCCAGTGGGCAGCAGAGGAGATGCTACGGTTGAAGCAGGATCCTGGGTTTCAGCTGCATATGTTCGGTAGGGCTGGGGATGTATTTCGATAGGACCCCCCCCGACCCTACCACACCATGCCCACTGGCTGCCCCTTGTACCCTCCTGCTCTCCAGTACAGAGAGCAGTTTCCTGCTGTACTCCTCCCTACTCACCACCGTGAAGTCCATCCATTCCAAGTGGACACAGAGGTCTTCAGAGAGAGACTCTCCTGGGGCAGGGTGGCTTCTAGCACCCCGAGATACTCAGGTTTATGGAAAGGGTCAGCATTTCTCCAAGCATGCTGTTCATACCATTGTGGTATGCGATGTATTTTAATAGATATGCATCAATTCTTAAACATTCCTTGTTTTAAAAATCTTTTTATTGTGAAATGAAGTAGATACAGAAAACTCTACAAGACAAATGTAGAGCTTAATGAGGTATAATAAGGCAAACACCCCAAATGCTCTTGTAACCCAAGAGGTGGAACGTTGCAGCCCCCCCCGCCCCCACCAGCAGCTCCTCCACATTCCCTGTCCCAGTCCCAGCCCCTCTCTGCCACTGCAGAGTAACCACTACCTGGCGCTTACTGCAGTTACTTCCTTTTGTTTCTTTACAGTTTCATCATCCAAGTGTGCATCCCTAGACTGTGGTTCAGTCTTGCCCCCTTAAAAAAAAACCCCACATATTTTACCTCTTTTAATCCACAGGTTCTTCCTTCATCCCTTTCTTTTCCTTTCGTTTTATTGTTTGATGACTCCAGGCCATTTGACTGCAGTGTTTCCCACAGTCTGGATTTTGCTGGCTGCCCACTCATGGGACCTCTCAGCATGCTCTGCTGCCCCCTGTGTTTGCTGCCCACTGTCAGCTGGATCTAGAGGCTCGACCAGATCCAGCTTCTATCCTTTTGACGAGACTCTATTGTGATGTGTTCCTTCATCAACTGCCTCTCTTTCTGGGTGTTCTTAGCCTTGGAGGTTCAGCCCTTGGATCCATTACTTCACTGGGGGTCCAAAATGGTGACATACATTGTTTTCACTGTGCTGTGATTCACATTTTATTGCCTATTAATTTTGTCACTCCACACAATTTATAACAGGCTTTGAGGAAATATTACTCAGTTAAACAGATGATGGCAACATTGATGAGTCTGTTCCCACGTTTTACGTAAGGTAATGAAAAGAACCACAGCTGCCACTGCTACAAAATGATCATGATATTCTAATTCCATCATTTGTTTTTCATTTATTTGCTGGAATTCTTTATAAACAGATGCTTTCTTTCATCTATCATGAGGTTACCCCATGGTATAGCTCATATAGGAGAAGCAGGATAAATGCTTTCCTCTTCCCCTATTTTTGCCAGTTTGCAAAATAATAGACTGGTTCCTTAGTATCCTCTGGAGGTGACCAGTTCATTTTTTCAATATCATTGTGAACTCATGGAGTTAACTAAATTTGGTGAGTTTTATTAGTTTGTTGTAATTATTACTATGTTCAAAGCTCAAATTGTCCTGTCTCTGGCCAGTGGGAGCATCTGTGGGTGGGCTCCTGTGTTCTTTTGAGACTACCCTAGTCTACACATAGCCTACCTGTGATAGCTTGTGTGCTGTCCTTTATGTCAAGGCGTTCCAGGTCCTTTTGTACACTTTCTCCTCAGACTAGTAGTCAGTCATTTATCCACACAGCCCTGACTTTTAGTGGGAAATGGCATTTCCTGACCACAATGTGTACTCCAGGGATGCTCACTGCTACTGGCTTGGTCATGGTTTCTAGGTTGTTTCAGTGGTCAGAGCTAATAGGTGTAGATAGAATGGTAGATAAAATACCTTGTAAGGTCATACTGTTATTTCCAATTAAATTTCAGGACTATAGATTTTATATTTAATCTTTAAAAAGATTACAGCTGCATCTCCTTTATTCCACACTGAGAATCCTGATTTTTAGGACACAGGGGATGATAGTTAAAATATCCCATAATTATTCATTTGTTTCAGGCAACATTACACACACGACAGGGAATACTAATGCTGCCACCACCAGAATGATAAGTGAAAATAGTTTTAAAGTTCTCACCCCCATTTTTTTTTTTTTTTTTTTTTTTTTTTTTTTTGCGGTACGCGGGCCTCCCACTGTTGTGGCCTCTCCCGTTGCGGAGCGCAGGCTCCGGACGCGCAGGCTCAGTGGCCATGGCTCACGGGCCCAGCCGCTCCGCGGCATGTGGGATCCTCCCGGACCGGGGCACGAACCCGCGTCCCCTGCATCGGCAGGCGGACTCTCAACCACTGCGCCACCAGGGAAGCCCTCACCCCCATTTTTATAGCTTTTCTATATTTACATCAGTCGAGCTTATAGCCCTCTTATACCATATTCTCCTCCATTTTATTTTGTTTTTTATTGAAATATAGTTGATATACAATATTATGTTAGATCAGTTGTACTACATAATGATTTGACATTTGCGTACATTATGAAATGATCACCATGGTAAGTCTAGTAACCATCTGTCCCCATCAAGTTATTACAATATTATTGACCATATTCCTTATGCTATATGTGACATCCCTGTGACTTATTTATTGTTTAACTGGAGGTTTGTACCTCTTAATCCCTGTTGTCTCTTTTTCCCCCACCCACCTCCCTTCTGGCAACCACCTGTTTGTTCTCTGTGTCCGACAGTGTGTTTTTGTTTTGTTTTATCTATTTGTTTTGTTTTGTTGTTTTAGATTCCACATTTATATTTTCTTCCTTTTAAGCCTCATATAGTTTTTGTTCTCCAAGTAATTATGTATATAATGCTCTCCACTAGTTCTTATGCTTTCTTATGCTGAAGTGTTAAGTAATTTTGTCAGTCTGAGGCTTGTTTTCTAGTAAATTCTTCAGGAAGAGTTCATAGGAACAATATTCCCTGAGTTCTTGTACACTGATAACAGTTTGTACCTTTTATACTTGATAGTTTTCCTGGATATAAAGTCAGTTTTCTTTGGCTCACACTTTTGCCCTCTTAGATGGGTCACACTATTTTCTTCTGGTACCAAGCAGTGTTGTTGAAAAGTCTGATGATGATGTAATTTTCGTCCTCTCATAAGTCACTTGTTCCTTTCCCCATCGATGTTTAAAGGATTTTTCCCCTTTAATATCCAGTAAATTTACTAAAATATGTCTTGGTGTTGCTCATTCTGAGTCAGTTTTCTCTGGTATATCATGTACTCTTTTAATACCTGATATGTACATTAATATGTACAGGTTATTAATCTATTGTGTCTCAGCTCCCAAAGCCGTCCTTTACTCTGTGCAGTCATGGAGGTGGACCCTGTACCTATTTTTCCTTTTGAGAGCTGGCCCAATGTTAAACTTTGTCAGTAGAGGGCGCTCTAGGAGCAATGGAGGAGGAAGGGGTTTCCCTTCTTCACTCTAGCGTGCCTCATGCACCAGATTGATGCAGCGCATGCAGCTCTTAGCTCCAGCTGTGCCTGGTGATCAGCAACACAGAGCACCTCCCCCTGGGGAGCTTCCCTTGGCATCCCGTTGGGTGGCTTCAGAGCCTCAGCAAACTTCACCATTCAGTGAGCCACAGCTGTGTCCTCTCCCAAGGTCTTAGTCTCAGCCCTGGGATGAGGGACCTTTTCTTGGCTCCTCTGTCTCAGACCTAGGTGTAGAGGCTTCTGCCTTTATCTGCTATTTTGTATTCTTTAGAGTTCCTTTTACTCTCTACTAGCCATTCCCCCGTTATTCCAGTCTTCTGTTATAGTTAGTAATTCTTCATGTGAAACTTTCCCTATTCAAATTACTTCGTGGTTTCTCTCTCCTAAATGGACCCTGACTAGTACAATGTAGGTATCAAACGGGTTTTTTTTCTTTTTCCTTTTTTTTTTTTTTTTTAATTTCAGGAAAGTTTCCTAGAATTTTAGTTTTTAGTATTTGTTTTGTTCCCTTGTTAGGAATTGCATTTTCAGGACTCCTCTATTTCCGATATTGATCATTTTCTCTTAAATCCCTTTCATGTGTTCTTTTCTTTGGGATTTGAATTTTTTTCTACTTTTCGCATTCTGTTTCTCATGAGGCATCGTTTGATTCCCTCTTGTGTTTCTTCTGATTCTTTATATCTGAGTTTATTTTTCTGATTTGGTATAGTTGGTATAGTTTCGCTCATTGTATTGATGTTATTCTGCTCCTTATTCTCTCTTTTTTTTTTTTTTCTTACAGACACTTTGGATGATATTTGACATTGATACTTTGTATTCCTCGTTTTTTATGTGGAATTAGTTCTTTGGAGCTTTTGGAATGAGGTGGGTTGAGGAAGCTTTCCTAACTTCTCCTTTTGTTATCATACAGTGTTAAAAAAAAAAAAAGTATGGCAGACCATTAGAACTAATAAATAAATCCAGCATGGTTGCAAGATACAAGATCAATACACAAAAATCAATTGTATTTCTATACACTTACAGTGAACAATATGAAAATGAAATTAAGAAAGCAATTTCGGGGGCTTCCTTGGTGGCCCAGTGGTTGGGAGTCCGCCTGCCAATGCAGGGGACACGGGTTCAATCCCTGTTCTGGGAAGATCCCACGTGCCGCGGAGCAACTGGGCCTGTGCACCACAACTGCTGAGCCTTCACTCTGGAGCCCGCGAGCCATGGGTGCTGAGCTCGCGGTGCCGAAGCTGCTGAAGCCTGCGAGCCTGGGGCCCGTGCTTCACAGCAGGAGAGGCCACCGCAATGAGAAGCCCGCGCACTGCAGCGAACAGTGGCCCCTGCTCGCCGCAGCTAGAGAAAGCCCGTGCGCAGCAACCAAGACCCAACACAGCCAAAGATAAATAAAATTAAAACAAACAAAAAACAATTTCATGTACAATAACACCAAATTATTAGGAATTTAGGAATAACTTTGACAACAGAAGTGTAAAACTTATACTCTCAAATATTATTGAAAGAAACTTTAAAATTCCAAATAAATGGAAAGACATTCTATGTTCATGGATCAAAAGATTTAATATTAAAATGCCAATACTCCGCAAATTGATCTGCAGCCTCAGTGTAATCCATGTCAGAATCCCAGCTGGCTTCTTTGCAGGAGTTGACAAACTGATCTTAAAAATTCATATGAAAACTCAAGAACACCAAAACAATCTTGAAAAAGAAGAAAGTTGGAGGACTTCCCAATTTCAAAATGTATTAAAAAGAACAGTGATTAAGAAAGTGTGGTAGTGGCATAAGGACAGAAATATAGATCAATGGAATAGAATTTAGAGTCTATAAATAAACCTCACATTTGGAGTCAATTGATTTTTCACAAGGGTGCCAAGGCAAATCAGTGTCTTTAACAAATGGTGCTGGGACAACTGGAAATTCACATGCAAAAAAATTAAAGTTGTATACCCACATCACACCAAATACAGAATTAGCCCCAAAAGAATCACGGACCTAAATATGAGCTAAAACTATAAAATTTCTAGGAAAAAAACCCATAGGGATAAATTTTCATCACCTTTATTTGGTAATGGCTTAGATGTGACACCAAAAGCATAAGAAACCAAGAAAAAAATGGGTAAATTGGACTTCATCAAAATTAAAAGCTTTTGTGCTTCAAAAGATACCAACAAGAAAAAGACAACCCACTGAATGGGCAAATTTTATACCTGATAAGGGACTATATAAGAACTCTTACAACTCAATAATAAAAAGGCAAATAATCCAATCCAATTCCTGGCACAGAGCTCCTAAAACCCTTGAAATTTCCTGAGTGATAAGGGTAATAGAAACATCTTTTGTCACTAATGAGGTGACTTTCGGCGCACCTCTACGTAGCTCAGGATGGGAGCTGGTTCCCAGAAAGACCACGCCTTGATTAGAAACTTGGAACTTTCAGCTTCACGCGGAACCCTCAGGGAGGAGAGAAGGGCTGGAGACTGAGTTAATCACCAATGGGCACAGTTCTCCTTAAGTATCCCCTAAATGACGGCATTTGGAGAGCTGCTGAGTTAGGTGAACACATCCACATGCTAGGAGGGTGGCACCCCCCATCTCCACAGGGACAGAGGCCCCTGTGCTCAGGACCCGTTGGCATTCTCCTGAGTTCTATGGGTCATTCTATCAAACCATTGAACCTGGGGCAGGTGGGAGCCTCCAACTTTGTAGCCAAGTTGGACAGAATTATAGGTGACCTGGGGACTTGATACTTGTGGCTGGTGTCTGAAGTGGGCCAGTCTTACAGGACTGAGCTCTTAAACCTGTGGAGTCTGATGCTCACTCAAGGTAGTTAGTGCCAGCATAGGATTAAATTGTAGGACACCCAGTTGGTGTTGGAAAGTTGGAAACATGAGATTGGAAAAGACACCATGTGTTTTGTGTCAAAAAAAAACCACTCACGAGAAATGGGCAAAGGATCCAAATAGACATTTCTTCAAAGAAGATATATAAGTGGCCAATAAGCACATGAAAAGATGCCCAACATCTTTTATTGGGGAAATGCAAATGAAAACCACAATTAGATACCACTCCACACCCACAAGAATGGCTATAATCAAAAAGACATAATAACAAGTGTTGGTGAGAACGTGGAGATATTGGAACCCTCACACACTGCTGGTGCAGCCACTCTGGAAAACAATATGGCACTCCTCGAGGAGTTCAACATGGAGTTCTCATTGGACCCAGCAATTCCGCTCTCAGGTGTATACCCAAGAAATAGAAAACTTACGTTCGCACAGAAGTCTGTACACAAATGTTAGCCATTCTCTCTGTTGAGGATGGTGGTGGTCAGGGACGGATCAGACAGAGTCCTGATTGGGTATTCTTTCCAGGCGCTTTTTTTTTTTTTTAAAGTATTTATTTATTTATGGCTGTGTTGGATCTTCGTTTCTGTGCGAGAGCTTTCTCTAGTTGTGGCAAGCGGGGGCCACTCTTCATCGCGGTGCGCGGGCCTCTCACTGTTGTGGCCTCTCTTGTTGTGGAGCACAAGCTCCAGACGCGCAGGCTCAGTAGTTGTGGCACACAGGCCTAGTTGCTCCGCGGCATGTGGGATCTTCCCAGACCAGGGCTCGAACCTGTGTCCCCTGCGTTGGCAGGCAGACTCTCAACCACTGCGCCACCAGGGAAGCCCTCCAGGCGCTTTTTGATACCACTTAGAGGACAATCTTTTCCCCGCTGTCTTCCACATTATTGGGGAATTGGGAAAAGCCTTATTGTAAGCCCCGAGGAATGCTGTCAAACACTAATCTGTAACTAATCTAGCACTATCGCAGGGCCTCTGGGTATGGGACCTGAAATGTGACTTTAACCCCATGAAGACAGTGAGTATGGTCACAGGCATGTGCACTTCTCATTGTTTGGTCCATCATCCCAAAGGGACAGGAGGGTGCTTACCAGTCCTTTTCTGCCATGAGGAGTGAGTCCATGGGTGTCCACATTGGAAGGTAAGTTTTTAGCAAGTTCTCTAACACAAGAATGGCAAACAGTGGGTGGCTGTCCTCTCAGAGAGCTTTCCTCTCAGAGGCATCTGGGAGATTAAACTCCATCCATGATATAGTTCACCAGAGACATTAATCTTCCCTGACATTCTGTGACATAAAAATGCTAACACCCTTTTTCTCATCCATATGTAACCCTAGAAAAAATTAACCTGGCCTCAGCCATAATTTATATGGGCATACAATATCGCACTTATGCTTGAACCCTGTCATTGAAAAACTTCATTATCTTTGTCACTAAATGGCACACTGAAAGTTTGTTATCTGGCACTGAAGCTTTCCTTTTATAGCTCTTTGAAGATGTACGGCCCTCAGTGCAAACAGGAGATTCAGAGTGCTACAAAACAAACCAGCCTAACTTTCACCAAGCGTGTGCTCCCTTCGGGCTTCCCAGGTGGCACAGTGGTTGAGAGTCCGCCTGCCGATGCAGGGGACACGGGTTCATGCCCCGGTCTGGGAAGATCCCACATGCCGTGGAGCGGCTGGGCCCATGAGCCATGGCCGCTGAGCCTGCGCGTCCGGAGCCTGTGCTCCGCAACGGGAGAGGCCACAACAGTGAGAGGCCTGCGTACCGCAAAAAAAAAAAAAAAAAAAAAAAAAAAAGTGCTCCCTTTGTAGCTAAATTCCTTTACAAATAATATGCTTCCACAACAATGATTCTTCTTTTCACCTGTCCCCTGGGGTCTGGTGTTCAGGCCCCCAAGTGGAGGCCTAGGCAGGGCAGAACTTACTTTTGGGCAGTGGGCTTGTGGCTTGTCTGAGGTCTGGAGGTTCCTTTGCAGGACAGGGAAGGGTTGTTTCTTTGGGAACTGGGGCCAGGGTGTGAGCTTGACCCCGCCTTACACTCTGCCCCACCCCCAGTGTGAATGTATGCCCTGCAGTACGGCAACCCCTCTCTCCAGCTTTATCTCTCACAACACTTCAGCCCAAGCGAATATACTCCTGTCATCTGGCTCTTCCTCCTCTGCTAGTCTTCCCTGTCCATGAATCACCTTCCTTCAAGGCCAAGTCCTCCCTGAAAACTTCTCCCCACAACTGAACCTCCACCCAGGGCATCTCTCCTTCTGCACCCCACCATGGGGCCTCTCTTAAGGCGCTTACCTAAATTCCTAGATGGCACTTGTCTGATCCCTTATTCACCGCCCTCTGGATGATAGGCATGTAGAGACGCACTAGATTCCATTCCTCTCTGTATTACCTCTAGCACGTGCCCTTCACAGGGGCTCTGTTTGATAAGAGGTGAGAAATAGTCTCTCATTGCTGGATCAAGTTGCAGATGTTTTTATTTCTGGGTGGAATATATTTCCTATACTGTGTTTTCTCTTTTGAGAAGGGTCTGTTTTTATCCCTTGCCCATTTATTTTTAAGGGTTTAGTGTTGTTTGTTTTTTTAAATAAATTTATTTATTTATTTTTGGCTGTGTTGGGTCTTCATTGCTGCTCACAGGCTTTCTCTAGTTGCAGTGAGCGGGGGCTACTCTTTGTTGCGGTGCGTGTGCTTCTCACTGCGGTGGCTTCTCTTGTTGCAGGGCACGGGCTCTAGGCGGGCTTCGGTAGTTGTGGCTCGCAGGCTCTAGAGCGCAGGCTCAGTAGTTGTGGCGCGCGGGTTTAGTAGCTCCGCGGCATGTGGGATCTTCCTGGACCAGGGTTCGAACCCATGTGCCCTGCACTGGCAGGCGGATTCTTAACCACTGTGCCACCAGTGAAGTCCCGGGCTTAGTGTTTTTATCAGCATTCATGAACCCTTTATATAATCTTGCTGTAAATATTTTCCATACTTGGATAAGTCTTATAATTATGGTAAGGTAAAAGAAAAATCTACAGAAGTTGTAAATTCCTATATAATCACATCTGTTCATGTTTTCTGTTGTGCTTTCTTCCTTTGTGTCTTAGCACAGTGTATTCCTTCTGCCAGCAGAGTTTACAGTCAATCAAGTTTTCTTTTGGTCTTTTAGTCTTCATTCTACCTGTATTCCAGGGAACATTTCCAGTGCTGATCTGCTCATAACCCAGGAGAAGCTCTCTTGGTAACAGGCCCCCCCGCCCTTCTCCCCCAGGAAAAAGGGCCTGGATGGCCCTGGGAAGAGGGGCCTTCTTATTGTTCAGGGTTGTCCCCATACTTAACTCTATGTTCACTTCCTCAGTGTTTAAAGGTTGTCTGCATCTTGCCTCAAACCAATAGATTGGAACCTTCTAAAAGCATGGACCATTTTTGCCTTGTTCACTGCTACTTCTGTAGAAGAGAAAGAAAACAGTTTTACTATTGAATAAACATTGAACCAGGCTGCTATGGTCTGAATGTTTGTGTCCCCCGGCAAATTCATATGTTGACACCTAACCCCCAAGGTAACGGTAATAGGACATGAGGCCTTTGGGAGGTAATTATGTCATAAAGGTGGAGCCTTCAGGATTGGAATAAGTGTACTTATGAAAGAGACCCCAGAGAGCTAGCTTGTCCCTTTCACCATGTAAGGACACAGTGAGAAGTTGGCAGTCTGCAACCTGGAAGATGGTTCTCACCAGAACCTGACCATGCTGTACCCTGATCTTGGATTTCCAGCCTCCAGAACTGTGAGAAATAAATTTATGTTATTTTGCTATTGCAGCCCAAATTGACTAAGATACCTGCCAACCCAGAAAAACTCTCCACAAAGGTAGAAGAGAAAGAAAACAGTTTTACTATTGAATAAACATTGAACCAGGCTGCGTGCACATTACAGGCATCCAGCAAAGAGATTGCAAAGACATAAGTCTCACCATTTCATGTAGCCAAGCAGATACAACCTATTACATATGTTAGCTGTCTTTATCTGAAGGAAAGATAAAACAGCTCAGATCTTTTCAACCAGCAGGGAGTTACATCTGGAGCCAAGCACCTAGGCTAAAACTCCCACAGAGACAAATAGAAGGGGGCCACCCTTCTTGATGTTCATATTTCAGGGATGGCTTCAAGACTCCCTGCAACTGCAAAACTAGCAACAGGCTCATTTGGCTTTTAAGAAGATTTACATACATCTCAGAGACAGAGAAAGCATTCCAATTTCACGTTTTCTAAAGGGAATGCTAAAGAGGATGGAAGTTCTCTTTTCCTTTTGGTACCAAGGGAATTCTAAAATTAATTTTTAAATTAGATTTGTATTTACCCTCATATTGTAGAAGCACCTAGTGGAATATATGGCACATAGTAGATGCTTGATGAATGAACGAATGCATGATGCGTCCCTTCCTTCTGGAGAGCAAGACTTCCCCGAGCTGTCCAGGTTCAAGGAACAAAGTCCTGGCTCTGGCTGCCGGTGTTGCCCTTCTCTAGGGGAATGTGATCCCCTGGCCTCCAAGCTCTTGTCTCCCCACCTACTGTTCCTGGCTTTTCCTCCAGGACTCAGAAGGCAGGTCAGACCAGGAGTGACAGAACTTCTGGGAGGGGGAGTCTGGGTTGGGTGGGCGAAGCCTCTCCAGTGGTCTGGGGGCCTGGTGGAATCTGGAGGCTCAGGTATGGGCCCAGCAAAGAGAACTTGTTGCCCCTTCCTCAAGGATCTTGGCTTCTGGTCACACAGAGTCTCCTGGGGGGATGCTTAAGGATTTCCAAACAGCTGACTGTCAGCGTGTGGGCAGCCCGGCCAGACCCAGGAACAAAGCCCATGTCCCCCAGCCTGAGGATTCCAATAGGGACCAGCTTGGAACTGGAGGATTTTGGGAATCTCCACCCAGATGTTGACAGTGGTTTCTCACTTTGGACCAGCATGAAGTCAAAAGCTGTTCCTTGAGCATTTTCTTCTATTGAGAGGGGGCAATGGAGGTAGCAGTTCTCCTAGAAACTATTAAAAACCTACCATTTTAATACTTTTCTCAGACAAAAACTGTTTTCTGAAAGAATTTGCATCTTCATATCACATCACTAAATTGAGAGCATTTCAAAGCAGAAACCAACGTGGATTTTTAAATTAAGACATAACATGGTTTCTGCACTTGTCATTATTTGCTGAGGACAGTCACTTGTACTAAGACATCAGGATCCACGTGGAGGCCCCCACGCTGCCCACTCTTTTTTTTGCAGGACGCGGGCCTCTCACTGTTGTGGCCTCTCCCGTTGCGGAGCACAGGCTCCGGACGCACAGGCTCAGTGGCCATGGCTCACGGGCCCAGCCGCTCCGCGGCACGTGGGATCTTCCCAGACCGGGGCACGAACCCGCGTCCCCTGCATTGGCAGGTGGACTCTCAACCACTGCACCACCAGGGAATCCCTGCCCACCCTTTTGACCCGACTCGGCCATCACCAGCCCCTTTATCTGCAGGAGAGAGAACACTGAGGGCAGGTGACTTGACGGTCTTCCATCCACTCTGTTCACTCTCAGAATAAACCTGCATGAGATTTTGTTGTTCCTGCCAGACTTTCCACTTTTGAAGCTATACTACGGGCTTCTCCCACCACTTCTTTTCCCTCCATGACAGGACGTCTTCTTCCAGTCAGCCTGCTTCTTGAGAATATTAACGGCACACGATTTTGGCAGTCACTGCCTTTGTTTTGGGAATGCACATCTCCAGGTTTAGCGTTTGCAGATTGGATTTGAAGGAGGCGCCTCAAACGCAGTAACGCTGCCAGAAGACATAGCTCCTTCATTCCTTTGGAATCTGTGACGTGCGTGACAGGAGAGACTAGGTGCTGGCCATAGGGCTTGATATATGTTTCAAGAGCGAAATCGCAGCTGCCCTCCCATCGTTAGCAGCTGTAGATCACTAAACCATAGGATATTTTAAGGAGCAAATACTCACTGGGCATTGAGGGTGCAGGCCAACAGGCTCTGCCAGACATTGCTGGTGTAAACTGGTAAAATCCCTTTTCCCCAAGTGGGGAAGTCCTCTGGCATGAGCGTTGGTGTTTTAACTTTCTGACCCACTAATTTCTAGGCATTCTATCCTAAGAAAATAATTCTAAACATGGTGAAAGCTCAAAGCCCAATTATATCTAATGTAACATTATTATAATAGAAAGAAAAAGCAGAAACAACCTAATTATACATGTGCGTGGGGTTAGGTAAATATTTCATTTGCTTGTGCTCTACTTTGGTTTTTCCAGCTGCAAGGAAGAAAGACTCATATGGGGTTTGTTGCAAGGCGGCGGGGGCCTGGACAGGCCTCTCGCCCTTCCTCCGGCGCTTCCTGCAGGCGGCTCTGCTTTCCACGTGTGTCTGCTGTAACCCCCGCTTGCTCCTGACGGCCTTCACGTGCACCTAATATCCATCGCCCCTTCCTCCGTTGCTCACGATTCTCCTCCCCTCCTTCCGTCCTAGCCTCCCTGGTCTCCTTTCTATTGTCTCTCCTTCTCTCCGTTGCCCCGAGGCAGAGGCAAACTGAACGTTCCTTAAAATGCCATCTGAAGACAAAATCAAAACTGCTTTCAAATCTTTTTGAAATACATAAAGTACAAATTATTTTGTTCCATGAAATACAAATTGCTTGTCAGCTTTATAAACAGTGAGAAGCAATGGGTCTGGTACATCCGTACATTTGCTAAATTCATCAAACTGTCATTCAGAGAAACTGGCACAAGAATCCTAAAGATGCTAAATATTGGCAAAACAGAAAATAACTTTTAAAAGAATTCAAGAGAAATCAGGGTAAACTGAAAATTCTTATATGAAATGTTATAAATTTGAAATATCGTAATATAAAGAGTGAAGTCAAAAAGACTACTTTGGCCTAGTTTTCAACAATTTGAACATTTCTTAAAATTCTGGTAAGATATTAAAGAAGAATATTAAATATTTATTTAAAAAGCATATTCCCTAAAACAGTACTTGGAAAATCAGTGTACTAGCTACGTTTGGTGAATTGGTCACTTGGGGACCATTGATAAAAGATGGATTCTCATGGAATCTATTGTGAGACCCACAGAGCTGAGTGTCAGGGCCCCTGGAAAGTCATGGGTGGTCTCTCTGTCTCTCTGTTTCTGTCTCTCTCTTGTCCCTGTCCCTGTCTCCATCTTTCTGTCTTTCTGCCTCTGTCCCTCTCTATCTGTCTGTCTCTGTCCCTCTCTGTCTCTGTCCCTCTCTGTCTCTCTGTTTGTGGCTTTGTCTCTCTCCTGGGGACAGTCAAGTTTCTGCTTTCCCCTGAACCCCAGCTCCTGCCTTCAGCTCCCCACTCCTCAGCTGGCAGGTGGTCCAGCCTGCCCACTGGCCCTCTGACCCTCACTCCAGCCCCCCATCCCCCCACCCCCACCACTCAGTGCCCCTTTACTCAAGGACTCTGCTCAGTCAGTGGGTCTGATTTCAAATTCCTGGAGAGAGAGACTGCCTGGCTGCCGCAGGTCAGGCGGCTCCGTAAGTGGGCGTGGCCACGCCTTCCAGGGCAGCAAGGCTTCTGTAAACAGAGAGTGCAGCCAGGAGGAGAGGATGGCATCTGGGGTCCAACCCAGCCCCTCCGCTGCCTGGCTGCTGCCCGTTCTTCTCATGGGTCCAGTTCTGGAGATGCCCTCACCCTGCACGACCCCACAGCAGCCATCCCCTCTCCCACAAGTGGCTCCCCTGCCTACTCCCCTCCTCTGGCTAAAAGTCCTCACAGCACCTTGATGTGCTAACACAAGTTCGTTGTCTGTTGTCGCCTCCCCAACGAACATCCTAAAGCTCCTCAGAGCAGGGGTTTTGTCTTGTTCAGAGCTCCAGCCCTGGTTTCTACAATCGTGCCTGAAGCTCAGTGAATATTTGTGGAACGACTAAAATAAACTCGCGTGTTCCTCAGGGGGAAACACCCAAGTCTCCTCTGAGCTTTGAAAGCTCAGGCACGGCAAAGCCCCACGTGGTGGCCAGTCCTCTGTCCCAGCTTGTCCCCCCACCCCTGCCCACCTCCCACCCAGGCCATCTAGGCGTGCCTCACCCAGCCCAGCAGGAGAGGTAGGGAAAGGTATGTCTCTTGGTCTCTCTATTTTTCCAGATGAGCTTCAGAATCATTTGGGCACGGTTCCCAAAAGCTTCCACTGAGGTTCTGATGAACATTGCTTTAAATACATACATCAATTTGAAAAGAAATGACATCGTTACAACATTGAGTCTTCCCAGGAACAGGACATGTCTCTGTATTTCCTTGTCTTCTTTGATGACTCTCAGCTTTCATATAGTTTCTGCATATTTATTGTTAAACTCGCTTTGAGGGTATTTTACTTACACAGTTGTTATCATGGAGGTGTCTTCCCCCAACTCTTTTATTTTCTAACTGTTGGTATAGAGGAAAGGAATTGAATGTTTATTTTGTATCCATTCACTTTAACTAAACCCTTGTCAATCCTAAGAATTTTTCGTTTGATTATCTTAGGAATAAAATCACATTATCAGCAAATGACAATTTTATCTCCTTCCTTTTCCTTCCTCTAGTTGAACCTCTTTTTCAGCTGTTTCTTATTGCATTTGGCAGAGCAGATCCTTTCTTGAATAAACCTTTCATTAGGGAAGACATTTAGGACACCACAGAATATTTAAAGAACAAAAGCATGCAAGTGACATTTCTCGATTTCTGGGATGCTGCCAATGCAGTACTTAGAGGAGATTTATTGTTCCCAGTGCTTATATTAGGGAGGGAAAAAAAAAAGAAACAATAAATCAAGTCGATACCTGATGAACTTTGTTCCCTTTAAGTTAGGAAACAAGAGAAAGGAGAAAAAGGAAGTAATAAATTTAAACAAAATGGAAGAAGAAGAGAGAGAATTGATAAATTTAATAGCATGTGGGAGGAAATGGTCCTTCTGCAGAGTGGGGCAAAGTGGGACAGGATGGAGGAAGGGGCTCAGGTCCCACCAGGCAGCCCGGCTCTCATCACATGCCTGGGGGTTCTGCGGACCTCTTGGCCACCCACTGGACATGGACTCCTGACTGGAGTTCTTGCCCCGACCAGTCCCCGGAAGTACTTGGGGTGGGGTAGAGAGTGCTCAAGATCAGGAAAGCACCCAGCAGACCCTGTATCCGGGGAGAGGGAGGTGCAAATCTTGCGGTGAGCAGTGAGTGCACCCTAGCATGGGGCTCACACCTGTACTTTATAAACCCATCTAGCCTCACACTGCTTGTTGTGTCTTACTTTCCCTCTGTCTCGCTTGTTTTCGATAACAATTTAAAAAATTTCACCCTGATGGAGAATAGGTTTTGCCTGCTCCCAGGCCAGAGCATTTGGGGATCAGGTACCCTGGGCTGGGTATAGTTGGGGCACAGAGAGGGGAGATTGGCTATGCTGGGCTCACAAGTTCTTTTGGGGCTGGTTCTTTAGAGGATTTAACATTATGGTTATTTGCAGGGAAAGTTCCCTTACAGTCAGCCTTACAAAAATTAATGTCATTAGCCAAATTCTAAAAAGGACCAAATGCAAATTAATATACTCTGGAAAGAAGAATGAACTAATCCAAAACATGTTTTACAAACAAAATGAGGGGATCAGATTCTCAGCAGTCTGCTTGCATGTTTTTGTAGCAAAATGGAAATAAATATCTTCCCAGGGGTTCATCATCCATTCCCTCAGCTCAGTGTAATGTGCAGCAATTTTTTTAATGGAGAAGAAAAAGCTCCCAGCTGCTTTTTTGAACAAGCCGAGACAGAAGGACATCTTGGAGTAGACCTGGGTCTGCAGAGAGTCACTGGGTGGCCCCTTTGTTTTACGATGGAAGGAAGGTGGGCTTTCATTTTCCAGGTGGGGGTCGGTGAAGAACAGGCTTAAGAGGTGCTGGTCTCCCTGGTGTGCAGAGTTCTGGCACAAGCAAACCAAGGGCCTCCTGAGACCCCAGCCCCTTCTCCCTGAGACTTGAAGTTAGGGAGGCCTGTAGGGTCATCTAGTGTGCTCTGGCCAAGCTTGCCTGGTTGACAGGACTGTGTGGTTCCCGGCACAGTGTGGGCTGAGGCTGAAAGTCCAGCACCCTGCTGGTGTGGAGGTTTGGGGAGAATCCCAAGCTGGTGAAGATGGCCTAAGGAAACTGAGGCCTTGGAGACCAAAAGAAGGGTACCCTTGGGTCAGGACCAGCAGGGGCATCACTTCAGTGGCCCACAGCATCCTGCAGACTTTGGTACCAGTTTTCAGCAGTGACACTGAGTGGCAGCCTCAGTGGCAAAGATGGCAGCTGACCGTCCTTGTCTGGTGTGCGGTTATCTGTTAGGGGGGTCTCAAGGTTGAAGTACTGAACTTCCTGCTAATAGAAGCTTGCGGACATGTAATTAGAAATTCAGAGAGATGACTCCCTTTTGTATGCTGAGCTGGTGAAGCGAATCGTTCTGTTCCTCTCCATGCACTTAGCACCACAGACTAATATTCAGTATTTTGCAAAATCAAATTAGTTTGGGCAGATTTTGGAAAGGAAACAGATGTTTACCACAAACACATCTAAGTTTCAAAGTTTTAGAACAGAACGACTTTTTCTCTAAAGATCAAATATATCTTCCAGCGGGTTTAATTAAGATAATGCTAGTGGCTGTAACAAATAAACCTCAAAATACATCGGGCTCAAACATCTAGAAAGTCCAAAGTGGGTGTTGTGCTTGGCATGCTGGTTCTCTTCCAAGCACTGGTTCTTGGACCCAGGATTCTGCTCTCTTCAGCACATCGATTCTGGGGTCACCGTGCTTGTCCACATCGAGCTGACTGAGGGCCGAGGGGCGTGGAGGACCACACATGGGAGCTTTCCGTGGGCCAGGCCTGGGAGCAGCACGTGTCAATTCTGCCCACATCCCATAGACCAGGGCTCAGTCATAGGGCCGCACCTGACTGCAGGGAGGCTGGGCGGTGAACATCAGCGATGCCTGGGACGAAGGGGACATCGCTTGGTGAACAGGTCACAGTTTGTGTCCCAGACAGCACAATGACCGTCACAAGACACCCAGAGCACCCGTCACAAAATCTGGGTTGGAAATGCCAAGTCCAGTGTAAAAATGTCAGAGCCCTGGAAGCACATGTGTTGGATGAAGGAGTAAAGGAGGCATACGTTTCTCCTGTAGGGGAACGAGTCTGTGATTGTGCTCTTTTTAAAAAAATTTTTTTAAATTTGTTTTGCGGTACGCGGGCCTCTCACTGTTATGGCCTCTCCCGTTGTGGAGCACAGGCTCCGGACGCGCAGGCTCAGCGGCCGTGGCTCACGGGCCCAGCCACTTTGCGGCATGTGGGATCTTCCCGGACCAGGGCACGAACCCGTGTCCCCCGCATCGGCAGGCAGACTCTCAACCACTGCACCACCAGGGAAGCCCCTGTGATTGTGCTCTTTGGGCCAAACTCGCTAGCAGTGCTGAAGCTTTTTCTCCCATCCTCTGCCTTGACCACCTTTTCAATTGGGGGTTCTGACATTTTTGGGTCACGGAGCAGAAGGACACGTCCTTTAACGCTCATGTCCAAACCATTGTTCTGGGGATGTTCCACAGCCCCACGAGTGTCATCAGCGCAGTGGACACTTATGCAGCTCTGGCCCTCTGAGGCATCCAGGGCATCAAAGGTCCTGCTGAGGGGAGACGTCAGGGCCTACCTGGTACAGGTGGGGTGGCTGTCACACACCCTGCAGGAGCCACCTGGAATTATCCAGGTGCTCATGTGTGGTAACCTCCAGGTTTGGCTGGAGAATGCCTGCAGGGAACTTTGCAAAGGGGAGGGTCCTTGGGAGTAGATGGACGTTATTCCCATGGGAATACGGGTTACTCCCGGCGTGAGACGTGGGCTGGGGAAACTTGGGCCACGCAAAATCCAGAGCGCGTTTGCCTTTCAGGTGGCACCGTGGTCACTTTGAGGCATTTAGCACCTGATGAAGATGCTTCAGGGCCATTTAATTTTCTCCTGACAAATGCACGTGCCCTCTCAGCCCTTGGGTCAATGAGGCCGTTGCTCATCCCAGTAAGAAGTCCCGTCTTTGTTTGTGTGATTGTTGCGTGTTCCGCCCAGGGGATACTCTGGAACTGGTCCTGGTTGACTTCCGTGTGATGCGTGTGGAGGCACTGTGCTGGCCACTCGGCAGACACTGTTTCCCTGGTCCTTGCAGCCCACGGTGGGCAAGGTTCTGCCACAGACTCTTTGAGTGACAGGAACAGGAGGCTTGCTCCAGCTGCTTTGGGCAGTGGGTGTTCGTCGAGTGATCCAGAAACTCCCAGGCGCTCTGTCTTCTGGGGCATCTGTTAAATGGCTATTTTGTACTATTTTACTGAAGGTGTTGGATGGTGAAAGGGGTTTAACTCACGGTGGCACAAACTGTTTCACTGTGAATATTTTTGTAGTCTTAAAAACCCTCTAGGCTTCAACTGAAATTACCTGGAGCCACATGTAAAAATGTTGTCAGGGTAGTTAATATAGATTTCTTTAATAAAATCTGGTCAGTCTTCAGCAATACTTATTACGCTACTCTGTCTATATGACTTTGGGGTACCTGCTATAGACACAAAGGAGACATACACCTTAGCCCATAAAGCTAAGTAGGAAGAGAAAAAATAAAATGGAAACTACTTATTGCAAAAAAAAAAAAAAAAAATCCTCTAGGTTTCCAGCACCAGGAACTTCGCCGTATTCCTCTCTTGACAGCATGCAGCCTCCCGAGCGCCTGAGCAGGTGCCTCCACCCTATCCTGATTCCATTTTGGGGGTCCCCCTTTGCTTCCCTAAAACTCGGCCTGCTCATTATGCTGCGCAAGTTAACTCCCGCCACACTGGGTACTGGGCCTCCCTGGGCACCCCAAACCCAATAATATTCTCAGCCAAACAGAGGGCTCCCCTAGCCCACATTTCAGAGGCACCGAGGAACTGCCAGAGGCATCACCCTTCCCGTTCTTCTTTCTCCCGTCCCGCAAGCGGGCTGCCTCCTTCACCCCTCCCCCACCCCAGGAGAAAGTGGCTTCTTTGTCAACAGGACAGAGAAGTGTCCAAGCACGGGACCCCCGTGTACCCCCACTTGGAGATGAGTTGTTGTGGATTTAAGGCAACTTCAGCACCAGGCATTCTGTCGTCTGTTCGAAAGAGGAGCTGCGGCTTCCTGGCCAGGCTTCCTCGCTGCACACCAGTGCCTGGTCCCTGGCCCATCTCTCGACCACCTAACTGCACGATTTGCTCCTTATTTTACCAGTTAAGATTTCTTTCTTTCTTTCTTTCTTTCTTTTTTTTTAAGAATCCCACTCTTTTTTTTCTTTTTAAAATATCCTCAAGGTTTTTATTTTTGGCTGCATTGAGTCTTGGTTTCTGCACGCGGCCTTTCTCTAGTTGTAGCGAGCGGGGGCTACTCTTCATTGTGGTACGTGGGCTTCTCACTGCAGTGGCTTCTCTTGTTGCGGAGCACGGGCTCTAGGCATGCAGGCTTCAGTAATTGTGGCGCATGGGCTTAGTTGCTCCGCAGCATGTGGGATCGTCCCAGACCAGGGCTCGAACCTGTGTCCCCTGCATTGGCAGGCAGATTCTTAAGCCCTGTGCTACCAGGGAAGTCCCCCAGTTAAGATTTCTGAAAGGAAATCTGATTGGCTTAATGAATTTCCACTCTCCTTTCATGCCTGGCACTCATGGGTCAGATGCCCACCCTGGCCAATCAGCTGTGGCCAGGGTAGCACAGCACATGGCCACCCTTACTAGGAACTGCTTCTTTCAGAAAGGACCGAGGAAATGGGTATTCCCCTTAGAACAGGGTTCCCTGCTGCTCCTGGGATTGACTGTGTAGTACACTCTCTTATTCGTATAGCTATTAAGTGTCAGAGGCAAGCGGCAAATCCAGGCATGCTCCCGCAAAACAACGTAAGCCGTTGGCCCCTCATTCTACACTGGCCTTTCAAAGGTAGACGTGGGAGATGCAGGAGGGTGGAGAGGAATTCTTCGGCCAAGACTGAAGTACAGCCAGAAAGGTAGAAATAAGAAAGTGATATTTTTGATTCCCTCCTTTAGTAGATACGTTTACAACGCCCCTATCAAGAACAGTTACCAAACCCTCAAACAAACAAAAAAACCTCACACTGCAAGAAAAAAACACCAATAAATCATTACCCGAATTTTGGAAAAGTGTCGTATTGCATATTAAAAAGTCAAGGGAATGGGGTGAGGTCATCTTAAAATGGCAGAAGGCCCCTTAAATTAGAGCCAGCTGTGCTCAGGCTCCACACCTGGCTCCACACACGGGCCTGTCCGTGTGAGAGAAGAGTCAGGAACAGAATACAAACCATCCCGGGAACCCACAGGAAACCCGAGTCCCTCGCCAGGTAGGAGCTGAAGTGGGAATGAAATGATATTAGCGGCTCTCTCAACTCTCCATAGTTCAACACTTCAGAGAAATCCTCAAGGGTTTTTAAAGCTTTCCACCCTTTTGTTTTATTTTCTGAATTTAAAAAACCGTTTTCTCCCAATCTCTTTCTCTTCCTTTGGTCTCATGGTTACTTCCTGTTCCAGGCACCTGCAAAATAGTCCCAGTGTCCCTTGATTCAGACCCCTGAGTATTTATCCTGAGTTCCCGTGGCAACCTCTTTGGAAGAAGGACTGTCCATGGAAATATTAAATGATTTCGACCAAGGCTATCTGGGTTTGAATCCCCATTCTAATTTTCATCACCCTAGTGAACTAGGGTACATGCCTTGTTTTTCTCATCTGTAAGAGGGGGATAAGTATAAGAATAAGATAAGAATCTTAGGGCTTCCCTGGTGGTGCAGTGGTTAAGAGTCTGCCTGCTGATGCAGGGGACACAGGTTCGAGCCCTGGTCCGGGAAGATCCCACATGCTGAGGAGCAACTAAGCTTGTGCATCACAACTATTGAAGCCCATGCTCTGCAACAAGAGAAGACACCGCAGTAAGAAGCCCGCACACCGCGACAAAGAGTAGCCCCTGCTCACCGCAACTAGAGAAAGCCCGTGCACAGCAACAAAGACCAAACGCAGCCAAAAATAAATAAATAAAATACATAAATAAATTTTAAAAAGTTAGAATCTCCTTAACATCCAGCTTTATTCTTCCTTCCTGACACTTTTCAAACTCACTCCTCTCTTTCCATTCCATGCCTGCACTCCTGCACGTTCATCTCACAGGTCTCCTGCCTCTGGTCTCTATCTGATCCAAAGCCATCAGGCTTGTGGCAGATGGAACTATCTGAGTATTTCAGACTCATGACGGCTAGAGCTGGAGGAAATCTTGGGAACCAACCAAAACAACCATCTTATGTGGAGGAGAAGGGAAATGGAGAGTCCTGAAGATGAAATGACTTGCTGAGCTGGAGTTAGAATCCAGGACCCCAGACCTCCCTAGGCACTCCTTTTATTATGCCACATGGCCACTCATGAACCACGAGCTAAAGTTGTTGAAGAAGGTAGGCTGGTGATGGCAGTAATGAGAGTTTTGTTTCCAGTCTCTGACCCATGCTCTTTGCAGGGAGATGCTGAATTGCCCCCAACTAGAGTAGGAAAAGTGTGATTCTCTACTCTATGGCTGTTGGGTTTGGCCATGTGACTTGCTTTGACCATTGGAATATGGGCA
This sequence comes from Mesoplodon mirus, assembly GCF_964341445.2. Taxonomy (NCBI): domain Eukaryota; kingdom Metazoa; phylum Chordata; class Mammalia; order Artiodactyla; family Ziphiidae; genus Mesoplodon; species Mesoplodon mirus. The sequence goes on along the minus strand of NC_138984.1, from coordinate 8,038,936 downwards.
GAAGTCAGTTCCAAAGAGCATATGTGTTGCCACCCACCCCTCTTTCACTTTCTGCTATTTATCATGGAAAGAACATACCCCAGGTGGCCACTGGTCCCAGAATGAGAGACATGGAGGAGAACTAAACACAATCCAGAGCTTGAAGTAGAGCTGCTGCAACCAACTTGCAGCCCCGTGAATGTGAACTAGATGGCTGCTGTTCTAAGCCACTGAGATTTCTGAGTGTGTTTGTTACCCAGCAGGACTCAGCAGGAGTGAGTCTGTGTAGTGAAGTCCACTCTCCTTGGCTCTGGAGGGAAGGCTCCTCTCACTTGAACTGCAACCAGTTCTTCAACCTCATCTCCCTCTTCTTTTCTCTGCCAGCCTTCCTTTCCAGCCACATCTGAACCACCTGCACATTCCTACCTGAGCCCCTCTACTGCACCTAGTTAAGTCCCAGACCTCATGAAGACAACCAACCCAGTCCCATTCATCCTCCTTCCTCTGAACTCGGGTCATCAGAGAGCAGATTGCTCAGCGATGCTTCCACACTCTCACCCTCTCCCTCACCCTGTCTCCCCGTCCTGGGTCCTCCATCCTTCTGTGTTAGAAGCAGCGTCTGGCACAGCCCTACCTGCTCCTTACCCAGATGCCTCTGTTTCACAGTCCTGGCTGCCCTGCATCACCCCCATGCCACCACTAGGCACTCTCTCTGGTCCATCCTCATGTGAACAGGACCAAGGTGACTCCTGGTATGGAGGAGAGGATGTTGGAAGCCAAGGGGAAAAGCCCTCAAAGGGACGACCAAGACAAAGGGAAGAGGCCCAGTGGTCTGGGGGCTTTGACAAGACCAACCTGGATGCCAGGCCATGCCTGCTAACTGAACCTGAGAGCCTGCTGGAGAAGGCCTGGGAAAGCCCTGCCTTGACACCTGGTGGTGGCTTAGAGCTCTTGAAGGCCTTTCTTTCACTGGCAGGTGGGCATCAAGAAGTCAACGCATTCGAAGGAGAGGGGGAGAGAGGAACTGCCTGATCATGGCAAAGGAAAATAGCCCAATGTTTCACTGAAAATATTTTACCGAATAAAAATTTTCCTAACTGGCAAGAGTGCTCTAAAAGTGGAGCACTCGGATCATGGAGGAAGTCCTCTTGAGGCCAGTGCAGCTCCTGACGCCCTGCCACAGAGCATGAAAACCACCACCGGAAAACCTGAACCCTCGAGACCACAGTCAGCAGTGCATTCGAGAGAACCTGCAGCCCTCCAGGGCCCAAAGCCAGAGAATGTGCTGGAGGAGAGTTTTATTGCAGGAACCAAAATTTAACCAGCTGGAGGTCTCTTTAAACAATCATCCTATTCATATATTTAAAATAAATGTGCGTCTATTAGCAGGCAGTCAGCGTTTCATTATTAAGATGGAAGATGGAACAGAGTGTTCTTGGCTGAGTTGGTCTCAGAGTCCCAGGCTCCTCTTCAGGATTCCTCAGCATGTGGTAAAGACATTTATTAAGGTAAATGTGTTTCAGGCCTGACAGACTGGAGGCCCTCATACCTACACAGCAAACAGCTGCCAACCGAGTGGCACACAGAGAAACCTTTCCGAAATGATGTCATTATCTCCTGACGTTCTACCAGATGCCCCGAGGAAGCAGGGAAGGTAGGGAGAAAAGAGGAGTTTTAGAATGCTCAATGGTTTTACCAGAATCTCTTGGTAAGAGATACTAAAATACTTCGTAGAGCTACAATAATTAAAACAGAGTGAAATGGTTAAAAAAGAGACCGTTCCAATAGATTCGTTTTTTTCAAAATAGACTTCAGGTTGCATATGGTGTCAATACATAATAAAGGGGAAAAGAATCTCATTCCTTGACACGATGAAACTTGTGGACAAGTTTTACAAAGAAAAAGTCTGCAGAATTAGGAATAAATATGGAGTCATAACTCCTGAGGCAGCCCCGATACCAAAACCTGGCAAAAAAAACTTTTACCAAAATGGCAAAAAATTACCAAAGAAGACTTGAATAAATGAAGAGATGTATCCTTTTTTGTGGATGGAAAGTCTTTGTGGATGTCCGTTCTACCCCAAATTAATAACTACATTTAACAAAATTCCTATCAAGAGCCCAGTGAAAAAAATTTTAATTTTATATAGGTTTTCTAAAATTCACCTGGAAGAATAATTATGAGCATAGAAAAGCGATTTTCAAAATAGCAATGAAATAAGGAGGAGATTTGCCCTATCATTTTTTTTTTTTTTTTTTTTTTTTTTTTTTTTGTGGTACGTGGGCCTCTCACTGCTGTGGCCTCTCCTGTTGCAGAGCACAGGCTCTGGACACGCAGGCTCAGCGACCATGGCTCACGGGCCCAGCTGCTCCGCGGCATGTGGGATCTTCCCGGACCGGGGCACTAACCCATGTCCCCTGCATCGGCAGGCGGACTCTAACCACTGTGCCACCAGGGAAGCCCCTTTTTCATGTATTTTTAACTGAGATATGCACAATTGAATGAGTTTTGACAAATGTATACACTTTTGCAACCACCAACCCAGACAAAATATAGAACATTTCTGTGTCCCTAGAAGGTTCCCTTATGTCCCTTTAGAGTTAACCTTCCCCCAAATCCCCCCTCCTCCCACACTAGACCTGACACAGGCAACTGCTGATCTGTCACTATAGATGAGTTTAGTTTCACCTGCTCTGGAATTTCATCTGAGTAGAATCTTACAGAAAGTTCTCTTTTGTGCCTAGCTCCTTTCAGCGTGATTGATGTCTGTGAGATTCACCCTCTATCAGATATTAAAATAATTTACTGAGCCTATAGAAATCAAAACAGTGTCATACTAGCATAGAAATAAACAGATTGATCAACAGAATAGAACAGAGTCCAGATGTGACTCCAAGTTCAAGTGGGAATTTAGGAGATAAAAAGGTGGCAATTCAGATTAGTCTGGAAAGTACAGATTAGTCAATTAATGACCTGGGGATGACTGGCTCATCACTGAGGGAAAATGAAGTTAGATTCCCTACTGTTCATCTTATGCTGAAATAAATGACGGATGGATTAAATATTTAAAAATAAAACTAAATCTATCAAAAATATAAGGAAAATACTTCATAATTTTGAATTTGGAGACCTTTCTTTAAGCATTGATCAAAAGCCTATATATATGTAAGATTGATAAACTTGACCTATATAAAAATCTGAAACATTCATCTGGTAAATTAAATCACCTGGGGAAAATAATTGCAACATACAAGACAGATAAGGAGTAAATATGCTAAACAGCTTAAGAGCTACTGAAATCAGTTAGGAGACAAATACCCAAGAGGAAAATAAGCAAAGAATAAGGACAGGTCATTCACTGAGGAAGAAATACAATGGGCCAATAAACAAGCAGTGAGGTTCAAAGAAATACAAATGATAGCAATGGTTTAATATCTAATTATTTTTTAACTATCTGATTGATTAAAAAAATTAAGACATCCATTTTTTGTATGCAGATTCAGATACCCATGCATATTCTTTGGGAGGCTTAGTTTTGAGTGGTGTTTGACAAAATGCTCTCCTGTGTGACCCTACTTGATCTTTAGCAGCTCCATTTAGTAGGAAGGTGAGGTCTTACGTTATTGATTTTACAAATAAGGAGACCTAGGTTCAGTGAGATGTCACAGAAATAGTAAGTGGTAAAATCAGGGGTTCACTTGTAGTTTTTTGAATGTTTATTACATCATGGTTTTCTTAGAGCCAACATGGTTAGATTTTTCTCCAATGAATTTTCATCAGTTCAAAAGTTTCAGAATTATTAATGTTAATATATTATGCTCTCATTTCAGCGAAGATAAATTTAATGCCATAAGAATTTACAATCTTGATTCTTAATAAAACATTACATCCACTTAAGGTAAGACACACTGATAGATAAAATGTCTTAAAAAGAATGCGAGAATGACTGCATTGTATTACTTCTTTAGTACGGCAAGGAAGCTGTGAGTTATGGTGTCAAAGCTATTTTAAATTTGTGAAATTGACTAACTAATTGGTTACTCCACTCCTTCAACAAATATGTATTGAAGGAGTGGATTAACCAATTAATCCACTGCAATGCGACAAGGCTCTTTTCTTGACACTGGGGATGCAAAGATGAGCAAGATAGACAAAAATCCCTGCCTGCGTGGATCTGGGGTTCTAAATTTATTTTTCACATATGACAAAGTAATGTTTGTGCTAGTTTAAGTATAAAATATATGACGACTGCAATGTTTTAAATAATCCAAATGGTATAAAAAGCAGATAATTTAATAAACACAAATTGCAGTTTAAAATACACAAAAATGTTCTCCATTTTTGCCTGAAAATTAAACTTAGAATTATAGGAATGTCAGGGTTCCCTGCTAGAAGTTATGTTTATATTTTGTTCCTCTTCTTCTTAAGAAGGTATCACAAAACCTCCTTAGACTCATTGAGGGCAGCACCCACCCACCTTAGGAGAACAGGAAAGGACACATGTGTCCCTTGACTGAGTTTGCAGGAGGAGAGGGGCCAGGACTCTGACCTTGGAGAAGAGAACATGACAATGGCCTAGGCATAGGGGAAGGTAATCAGACCCTATTGTTTCAAAGGTTTAAAAGAAAAAAATCTAACCAACGCCTTGGAGAATCCCTGAGAAACAGAGGACGTTAGTTGTAGGGCTTCTGGGAAATTGGCTTCAGGACAACTCTGACTGGGCGTCCTGGGCCAGCTCGCCCAGGGGCTGTGGTCGAGCATGTGCCCCAGACAGAGGCCTGCCTGAGGGGGTTCTGCTGGCTTGAGAAGGTGCCAGCCAGGGCTTCAGACCCGGCTCTGGCCTTCCATGCCCAGTCCCAGCAGCAGCCCGTGCCTCTGCATCCCTGGCCATTGCTGCAGGACACGGTGCCCTCCAGGCTCCCAGAGCAGTGGGCCCGGGGCTCAACCCCAGTCACACCCCAGCACTTGACGGTCTCAGGGACCACATGGAAGGGAGTAGATGCTAGGGGTGTGGGGACATCGGTCCACAGGAGGGAGACACGGAAAGGAGCTGGGAGGACACCGGTTACTTGGTGATTTAAAACATTGTCTTTTTTTAAAAATTATTTTTATTTATTTATTTATGGCTGTGTTGGGTCTTCGTTTCTGTGCGAGGGCTTTCTCCAGTTGTGGCAAGTGGGGGCCACTCTTCATTGCAGTGCGCGGGCCTCTCACTATTGCGGCCTCTCTTGTTGCGGAGCACAGGCTCCAGACGCGCAGGCTCAGTAGTTGTGGCTCACGGGCCTAGTTGCTCCGCAGCATGTGGGAATCTTCCCAGACCAGGGCTCGAACCTGTGTCCCCTGCATTGGCAGGCAGACTCTCAACCACTGCACCACCAGGGAAGCCCGAAACATTGTCTTTTTTGACATGGATGCTAATGGTTGGCTCAAGGAAGGCAAACAGCTGTGTGACACACCTAGAATGTTATAGACCTTTCCCCGTCTGTATACAAGTACAAGTGAGCTTGCAGGGGGTGTGCGTGTGCAACAGGTAGCGGTGTCCTTGGCTCCTTGGACTTGATATGAGCTCAGCTCAGGGCCCATTCCACATGCTGAGGACTTTCTGAGGTTTCTGCGCTAGATTCCTGCAGCATCCGATGGGGCCTGCTTTCCCCATGTCACTGCTGAGCGTGGACCCTGGCTTTCCTTAATCCCCCATTCCCCCCAAAAGCCGAGCCGCAGGAGGAGGACTTACGTGTCAGCAGGACAACTTCAAACTGACCCTTGGATGCTGCTTTGCGTCAGTGTCCCTCCTTGTTTCCCCTGTCCCGGTCCCCACCGCGGACAGGACAGTTCAGCCAGCTCTGCCGCCCGGATGCCTGTCACCTTCCATGTTCTCAAATCTCACCTTTCTCTCAAAATATCAATGTGTTTTTCTCTACAAAGGCAGTGCGTCTCCCAAGGGGATCTCTGCTGCCAGCTGTTAAGCTGAGGACAAGTTCACTTCCCTTCACCTAACATCGAACCTCTGAATCAGGAAGCACGACTGGGCAAGGATGAGCTGGTTGATATCAACTGTTTATTTAATAAACACAGATAAGTTACAAAAATATCTTATATAAGCCTCTGGAGATGTACTTGGAGTTTGTTAATGATGGATATTTCAGAGGTTAAAAGGTGGAAGCCACTTCCAGAGGTTGTAAAGTAACCCTTAAAATTCTATGGTGTAGGGCTTCCCTGGTGGCGCAGTGGTTGAGAGCCTGCCTGCCGATGCAGGGGACACGGGTTCGTGCCCCGGTCCGGGAAGATCCCACATGCCGCGGAGCGGCTGGGCCCGTGAGCCATGGCCGTTGAGCCTGCGCGTCCAGAGCCTGTGCTCCGCAACGGGAGAGGCCACAACAGCGCGAGGCCCACGTACCGCAAAAAAAAAAAAAAAAAAAAAATTCTATGGTGTATTGTGCCCTTTAAATGGCAAATGGTATGATACCTCAATAAAACTGCTGCAAAAAATTTTAAATTCCATGGCAGCTCCTGGTGAGGAAGAGGTAGGGACGGGAGACAGTTCCATATTTTGGCCACTTGAGGCCCCCCCAAGAGCTCTGTCCTCCGGCGGGGATCCTCCACTCCCTCCAGCACCTGCAGAGGGAGGGGTCCCTCAGCTCTGGTCCGGTGGCATAGAGCATCTGGAGGCACCCATTCTTGAGCACCCCACCTGCTGCGAGAAGGGGCCATGCAGCCGTGTGCAGAGCCCAGACAGCTCATGTCAGCCACAGCCGGAGGGACAGCCAGCCACGGAGGGAGACTGGGCCTTGGCTTGGGCTCTGCTGTTGGACTGAATTCAAGCTCCAACTCCTGGGAGCCAATGGAATTGTGTGCCACTCCCACCCAGCTGCTGGGATACTCTGTCTGCCCCGCCCCAGGCGGGGCTATCACAAGACCTCTGAAATCCACAATCAACTGGCCCGAGGTGGGTCTTTGACCCTCAGAGTTTTCCTTCCAGAGTGCCCCCACCCAAGCCCCCAGACCTTCTCTGATGGTTGAGCTGGGAGGGGAAAGGTATGGAAACTGCCACGCTCATGGTCCTAGCAGGTCTGAGAGAACACGCTGACCCTTAGAGAGAGCCAGAGGGTTGATAGAGAAAGTCCCTGTGGCCTTGGCAGTGCTAATTCCGAGTCCCGCCCCTGCCCCTACAGCCTGTCTTCTTCCAGTCCCTGAGGTGCTGCTGAGCGGTTTCCTTCTGCAGAGCCAGTGAGAATTGAGAGTCTCCTCATCTGTAGCCCAAACCTGACCATCAGCAGACTGGGCCCGGGGCTCAAGAGCTCCTGGAGGAGCAGCGGGGAGAAGCCTAGAGCAACGGCCTGGGGGCAGCAAGAAGAGAGGGGTCTGGAGTGCCCCAGGCAGAGGGTGAGAGGTGGCTCAGAGGGAGAGGTGCATCCTCCAGGGGCCTGGCCTGTATTTGTGGAGCCAGCCCCATGGGGTTGGGGTACAACCCTCATCCACCCAGTAGGGCCTTTGCAAGAACAGAGCCTTAGACAGAAGGCTATTAGAGTGGCCAAGAAGGGCCAAGCTATGAAGTGCCCAGTCCATCTTCACAAGATGGTCTGTGCCTGCCTCTTGGAAGAGCGATATAACAATTCTCCAACAAGAGTGATGTGCTTTGGGTCTTTTTGTTTTGCTAAAATTAAAAAAAAAAAAGTTATGGCCACATTACAAAATTTGGAAGATTGAAAACCAACAAAAAAGTCACCCATAAACTATGATTGAGATGTTGAAAAATGCTGTTTTAATTAATTTCCTAGCATGCAGTTTAGTATTACACAAGTAAGGTGTTAGGGTGGATAAACCTAAACCAGTGATTCTTAAAGTGTGGCCTCAGGAACAGCAGCAGCAGTGGCAGTGTCACCTGGAAACTTGTTAGAAATGCTGATTCTCAGGCCTCACTCACCCTTCCAAGTTAGAAACTGGGGTGGAGCCCAGCCAGCTCTGCTTTAACAGATCTCATGAGCTCTAGTTGGGGAACCATTGGTTTACACCTTTGTAATCCCATGCAGTCCTGCCACTTTACCACCAGAGGGCACCAGCAGGCTGCGGTTTTCCCCTGCCTTGGTCAGCTTTTTTTTTTTCCATTCTCTAAGGACCTGCAACAGACATTGAGACCCCGCTACACTTTCTTTTTTCTTTTTCTTTCGTTTTTTTTTTTTTTTTTTTTTCTTTTTGCGGTATGCGGGCCTCTCACTGTTGTGGCCTCTCCCGTTGCGGAGCACAGGCTCCGGATGCGCAGGCCCAGCGGCCATGGCTCACGGGCCCAGCCGCTCCGCGGCATATGGGATCCTCCCAGACCGGGGCACGAACCCGTATCCCCTGCATCGGCAGGCGGACTCTCAACCACTGCGCCACCAGGGAGGCCCTCTTTCGTTTTTTTATTGGAATAAAGAAAGACTGATGATATGTTGCGAATTATTGGCTAACCTTAAATGCCACCATGTTTGGGCCAAATTGTACTGTTGTTCCAGTTCTTGCTTACCTGTCGACCCAGTGTTTTGGCAGTGGTAGAATGTACTTGACAGCACTTATTTTAAAAAAAATTGTTTTTTGGGGCTTCCCTGGTGGCGCAGTGGTTGAGAGTCCGCCTGCCGATGCAGGGGACACGGGTTCGTGCCCTGGTCCGGAAAGATCCCACATGCCGCGGAGCGGCTAGGCCCGTGAGCCATGGCCGCTGAGCCTGCGCGTCTGGAGCGTGTGCTCCGCAACAGGAGAGGCCACAACAGTGAGAGGCCCGCATACCAAAGAAAAAAAAATTGTTTTTTGATGTGGGCCATTTTTAAAGTCTTTATTGAATTTGTTACAATATTGCTTCTGTTTTATGTTTTGGTTTTTTGGCCATGAAGCATGTAGGATCTTAGCTCCCCAACCAGGGATTGAACCTGCACCCCCTGCGTTGGAAGGGGAAGTCTTAACCACTGGACCAAGAGGGAGGTCCCTTCACAGCACTCATTTTGTTTGGAACATAAAGAAATGCAGAAGCATATGGGCCAGCAGTAAAGATTATCGCCTAAGAAAAGTTTGTCTTCTGTAGAAAGCTGGAGACAGCGCCTCCCTTCTCCTTCTCCTGCAGTCCATGGGCGGGGCCCCTGGGATGAGGGCCTGGCTGTCATCAGTGTCTCTCCTCCCCGACCTCCATCTGGTTACCTCTTGTTTTCTTATTTATTTATTTATTTTATTTTATAAATTTTATTTATTTATTTATTTATTTTTGGCTGTGTTGGGTTTTCGTTGCCCCGCATGGGCTTTCTCTAGTTGCGGCGAGCAGGGGCTACCCTTTGTTGCGGTGAGCGGGATTCTCATTGCGGTGGCTTCTCTTGTTGTGGAGCATGGGCTCTAGGCGCGCGGGCTTCAGTAGTTGCAGCAATGCAGGCTCAGTAGTTGTGGCTCGCTGGCTCTAGAACGCAGGCTCAGTAGTTGTGGCGCAAGGGCTTAGTTGCTCTGCAGCATGTGGGATCCTCCCAGACCAGGGATCGAACCCATGTCCCCTGAATTGGCAGGCGGATTCTCAACTGCTGTGCCACCAGGGAAGCCCTACCTCTATTTTTCTTGTTGTTATTTTCCAGTCAAATGCACTGAGGTATAATTTACATATGATAAGCCTACCCACTGGAAGTGTCCGATGAGTTAGAGTCAACACATTTTGACAAATGTAGCCACCACCCCCACTGATTTTTTAATTTTTTAATTTTGTATTTATTTTTGGCTGCATTGGGTCTTCGTTGCTGGGTGCGGGCTTTCTCTAGTTGTGGCGAGGGGGGGCCACTCTCCGTTGCGGTGCACAGGCTTCTCATTGCCGTGGCTTTCCCTGTTGCGGAGCACAGTCTCTAGGTGCGTGGGCTTCAGTAGTTGTGGCACGTGGGCTCAGTAGTTGTGGCACGTGGGCTCTAGAGTGCAGGCTCAGTAGTTGTGGCGCACGGGCTTAGTTGCTCCGCGACATGTGGGATCTTCCAGAGCAGGGCTCGAACCCGTGTCTCCTGCATTGGCAGGCGGATTCTTAGCCACTGCGCCACCAAGGAAGCCCTGAAGGGTTTTTAATAGGATGTACACATGAAAGAGCAGTCTATATTTTCAGAACTGGCTAAAGGCACTTCCATTAATTTATGTATTTTTTAAACTTGCTTGTAACTGAGTAGTTATCTAGGACTCAGCTGTACACATGATTTACTCATTTGACAAATATTTATTGAGTACTTATCGTGTTCCAGAGTCTAGATGCTAGACTTTCAGTGTTAACAAAACAAACCTTGCCCCTACAAAATTTACATTCTAATGGGAAAGGCAAGCAATAAACAAAGAACCACATAATATAATGTCAGAAGAAAAATAAAGCAGGATGAGGGGGTAACCAGTGTGTGGGTGGTAAGATGGGAAGTTATTCCAGGTAAGATGGTTGGGAAGGTCTGGCTGAGAAGTTGGCATTTGAGCAGAGATCTGAATAATAAGTGACTATATCATGAGAATATCTGGGGAAATGGCTGTCCAGGCAGAGAACTGCAAATGCAAAGGCCCTGGGGTGGGAATATTACTTGGGCTTCTATGGGGAAGAGAGGGGAGTAACACTAGGAGCAGGGAAACCCACTAGGGGTCTCTTGTGGTTGTCCAGGCATGAGACAGAGGTGGTTTGAGCAGAGTGGGAACAGAGGAGGGGCAAGATGTGGTCAGATCGAGGATGTCCTTGTAAAGTAGATTCGACAGCATTTGCTTCTGCATTAGATGAATTAAAACCTCTCTACTGAGATGGTTTCAGGTACACTTCTGAAAATTCTGTTTCTGTGAAATATATTTTTACTTGGAATAATTATCACCTAGGAAAGACTATAGCTTCATATTCACCCCTGTATTCAATGCACTTTACCAGAGTAGCCCATGCACATTTTATTGCTCTTCTTGCCATTTATTAAGTATTAACTGAGACAACAGGTAAGACATCACTAGGGCAGCCAGTCTTCTCACAGCCCTCTGAGTTAGGTATTATCCCCATTTTACAGCTTAAGAAACTGAGGCTCAGAGGGGCAAAGATATTTGTTTCACCACACATCTCCGAAGATGTTTGTCATAAGTGCAAAGGGTCAGAGAGACTTTCTCATCACAGGAAAAGACCACAGACTGGGAACATTGCCAGAAGATAGATGGAAGCTGTGAGCCAGGGTAAATGGGCTTCTCAGGGTCATAAAGGAAGTCTTAAAACTTTGATGGCATCAGTGACAGAGATTGAGCAGCCATTTCTCTTGCTTTTGAGCAGAGATGGGTAAGGAGTAAGCCCAGTTCTGAGAAGGGCTTTTCCTGGAGGCCTCTCTCCTTTACCACGTGCTTTGCATGAGAGCCGCCCTGAGCACTCTGTGATTCTGGGACCATCTCAAGGGACAGAAACTCACACCCCCAGGCCAGCCACTTTGGCTTCATTTACTGATAACAGAATGCAGCCTGCTCACAGCCCCCGCCCCTTCTGTGAGTGGCCCCCCAGAGTCACCCCAAGGGTCTCACCCATGAGAGTCACTCAACTTCCCATCTGCAGGGATCAGCGCAGGAGCCTTCAGCTTGCCCTTCGCTGCCGCAAACTTTTGCTGAGCATCTGTGACGTGCCAGTAACTGGGCTGGATGCTGGGGACATTAGAACAAGAAAGACCTCATCCCTGCCCTTGAGAAACTCACAGCCACTTTGGGGGAGCATCCTGGTTCTGCCCACATGGGATTGCCCTCGTGGACCGGGGAGCTAATGACCCCTCTGGCCACCCATTAGTAGGTGTCAATAGGCACAAAGACATTTGCTGCTTGGCTGAAGGAGAAAGGAGTTTTGGGGGAGTGTTGGGAGGTGTTGGACTGGCTGTAAGGACAAAGTAAAGGACAGACAGAACAGTGTGATGAGGAAGGAGGGGATGGCCTGGGGTCACTTGTCACCCTCCACCCCTGCCCCTCCCCACACGGATTGACCTCAAGGCCCAAAGGCCAGAGTGGCTGGTGGCAGCAGCTGAAAGAGCAGCTCACGAAGACCTGACCCAGCAGCATTGCTCAGGGCCCAGAGCCTCCCCGAGCCCAGCCCCAGAGAGCTCAGGTGGCCTCAGTGGGGGGGTTCTGTGCCCAACAAAGCAGCGTTCCTGGGGGGGCTTCGACAGCATGGCTTGGCCAGTGTCCCATTTGAGGGCTGGTGTGCCATCGACTGTCCACCTGGAGGACAAGGAAAGAAAGTGTGTGGCGCCTCTGGGGATTCCCTGAAATTAGTGGGGTGATTGTGGCAGGAGGCACCATCCTACAGGCTGCGGTAATTTGGGCATCACTGTTCATAGGACTGGGCTTTTGATGGCAGTTTGGGGAGCCAGGCACTCAGGTGGTGGAGTGTGCATGTGCATCGTCTTGTAATCATGACTCTTCATGTGCCAGGCAAAGAGCAAAGACCCTGAGACGCATCATCTCATGTCATCCTCACAGTAGCCACACGAGGTAGGACTATTATTGCTCCCACTTTACAGAAGAGGATGCTGAGGTTTCATTTGCCCAAGCCTCCCAGCTGGAGGGTATGGTGCAAGGAAAGGGGCCCAGGTCAGCTGACATCTGGTGCTGGCCCATCCCCCTCTGCATGCAGCTTAGGAAACATCCCTCCTGGAAAAGGTCCAGGCAAGCACAGGGCTGGGTTCTGAGAGCCTGATTTTATTCTAAGAGTCTCCTTTCTTGGAGTTTTTGAAATTCTTCACCCTTTTGAAATAACCTTATTGTTTTCTACATAACAGATTTATTGAGATATAATTCACACACTACTCACTTCACCCATTTAAAATGTACATTCAATAGTTTTCAGTATATTCAGAGTGGTGTAACCATCACCACAATCAATTTTATTTTTTATTTTTTAATTTTATTTTTTGTGGTATGCGGGCCTCTCGCTGCTGTGGCCTCTCCCATTGTGGAGCACAGGCCCCGGACGTGCAGGCTCAGCAGCCATGGCTCATGGGTCCAGCTGCTCTGCGGCATGTGGGATCTTCCCGGACCGGGGCACGAACCTGTGTCCCCTGCATCGGCAGGTGGACTCTCAACCACTGCGCCACCAGGGAAGCCCCACAATCAATTTTAGACTGTTTTCTTAACCCCCCAAAAGAAATCTCATACCCATTAGCAATCACTCCCTATTTCCCCTCACCCTCCCACTCCAGCCCTAGACAATCACTCAGAATACATTTTCTGCTTCTGTAGATTTGCATGTTCTGGACCTTTCATGTACATGGAACCATACAATATGTGACTTTTGTGTCTGGCTTCTTTTACTTCGCATAATGTTTCTAAGGTTCATCTATGTTGTGGCATGTATCAGTACCTTGTTTCTTTTTATTGCCAAATAGTATTCTGTTGTGTGGCTAGACCACATTTGATTTATCCATTCACTAGTTGATGGACATTTGGATTGTTATCACTTTTTGGTTATTATGAATAACGCTGCTGTGAACATCTCTATGTGTATATATACATGTACATACATATATACACATGCATATGTACATGTATACATACCTCTTCACTGCAAACAAGGCAAGTACAACCAAAAAGTACAAGAAATAAAAGGTCAGAGCCACCTGAAACCCCTCATCTAGAGGTAATTGTTGTCACCATTTGGCCAACATCCTGCCAGATGTCATCCCATTTCAAGCCTCAAAAATGATCTAAACCGTTTCTTTGAGTTTGGGCCCAGCTTCCTCCACTCTCATGGGTCATGGATCATGCAGGAGGCTGACACCAGCCCCCCCAACCCCAGGCCTTCCATGGAAAGATGCTGAGGGCTCTTTGGGCCAGTTCTCTCCACAAAGGGTGTGGGTGCATCCCAGGGCCTGGGAAGAAAGTATGTGTGTATATAATACTATCATACTTTTATGAACACAGACGTGCTTGTTTTTAGTGTTCAGATACCTAATTATACCCAAGTTTTTACTGATGGGGTGCTTTCAGCCATGAAAAGGAGGTATCCAAGCAGAGGTAGATCCTTTCGCAGGAGGCTGTCCAAAGCTCCCAGTTCTTCATGCTGCCTGAGCCCTGGCGGCGGCTGCAGCTCACCTGCCTCGCCTTTCTTTGCTCACACCCGGAATTCACACTAGTACCCGGTGTCCACAGAACAACTGACCCGAGCAGTAAGCCAAGAGAGGGAGCCCCGCAGCGCTTTCCAGGGCTCAAAGCCCACCCGGGGTCCCCTATCTCAGCCTGCGCACCCAAGCCTGGGGTCCCTCTGCCCCCATTGACGCACGGTCCACGCGGCACTCTGATGCCCTTTCTCGCCAGCACCCTCAGGCTTGCCTGACTTTGTCCCATGGGAGCCCTTGATGCTCCCAGCGCTGTCGCGCCCCCTGGTGTCCATCCGAGTGGAGCGCCTTCTCTGACCCTCTTGGATCAAACAACTAGGACCCCTGGAACCCTGTTTCTGTCCTGCTCATAGCCAAAGCCTTAAGGCCCCCCAGCAGATGAGACAAAGCGAGAGAAGACCTCGGAGAGATTCCTCGGAGAGCCGGCCAGCCCCAGAGAGGACAGGTCTGCCCATGCTCCAGCTCCGGATCTGCGGCTCGTCGGCCAGAGGAGGATGCGCGTTCCTCGCGGGAACGCAGCGCAGGGCCGGTGCCTGCACTGTCGCTCGTGAAATGAAAGTGTTGGCAAACTCTGGGGAGGAAGCGCACGTATGCGGCCCCGTGTAATGCACAGCACCCACACTGGCCCGACACACACACCCCAGCACAGGGGCTGAAATTCAAACCTCACACCCGTGGGAGGGGCCCGGGCAGCCATGGAGAACAGGCAGGGGCCAGAGAAGCCAGCCCAGACTAAGAGGTGTGCATTGGGGCCGTGTCTGGAGAAGGGCGTTAGGGTGGAAAGTCAAAATATCTGATGGATATGGGGGAACAAAAAGAAAGCTGAAGGTATTTTGGAGGGAGGGTGTTTTGGTAGTTGTAGCAGTCCAGTTAAGGAGACTGTCCTCAGATTATGTTCATGGAGACCCAGAAAGGGCAGAAGAGGTCAGGGAAGAAGCAAATGGGCTAAATTCTTTGTCTCTCTTGTGAAGGAGCTCAAAGTTATTGTTTGTGATTTTGATTCTGGTAATAATATAAATGGGGGTTTAATAATTTTCATGAAAAACTAAATGGAACCACTAACAATTAAAAACAGGATGTCTACTTTCCAAATCATTGCAGAAGATTAAAGCAAGCACCATAGTCTACAGAAGAAAAAAAATTCAATTAAAAGGAACAAAAAAATTAAAGAACCTTAAAAACACAAAGTCAAAATTCAGATAAAGGAGTTGGGCCAAGCATGAGCAATAATGACAATAAATGTGAATAATCTAGTTTTCTTATTAAAGGGCAGAACGTCTCAAATTACATATATTTTATTTATTTTTTTTTTTTTTGGTACGCGGGCCTCTCCCGTTGCGGAGCACAGGCTCCAGACGCGCAGGCTCAGCGGCCATGGCTCACGGGCCCAGCCGCTCCGCGGCATGTGGGATCTTCCTGGACCGGGGCACAAACCTGTGTCCCTTGCATCGGCAGGCAGACTCTCAACCACTGTGCCACCAGGGAAGCCCAGATTACATATATTTTAATCTAATACATTACAAACACACCTAAATTAAAAAAAAATACCAGAGAGGGAAAGAATCAAAGCTTGGGCAAAGATATCAAGCACAAATAAAAATAAAGTAGGGCTGATAACGTTCACATCAGATAAAGTAGAATTTCCTAGGGAGTGTCTGGCACACAGTGAAGGAACTCTAAGTTGTGGCTACGTATGGGTGTAGGCGCTCGCTCCTGCTTGCTAAAGTGCAGGTCTCCTCCATTTCTGGGCACGAGGGAGGACTGCATTTCCTCAGCCCCTCAAAGTAGGGCATGGTCACGTGACTTGGTTTGGCCAATTAAGTGTGACTATAAGTCTCAGGCATCCTGTCTGGGTAGAAGCCCCTGGTTGCTTGACCTCCCAGAAGGTTCTCTTCGCATCAACTGAAGAAAAATTCCTTGATTTGAAGGTGCAACACTGAGCCATTTTATGGTAAGGAGTTGCCCTGAAGGACCGCTCAGCTCCATAATAGACTTTGTGCAAGCAGGAAATAAATATTTTAAGACACTGCATTTTGGTGGTTGTTTGTTACTGCAGCATAACCTCACATTTCCTATCTAATTATTACATTAATACTGAACCTTTATGTACTGAATAAATAACAACTATATGACTATTAAAATGTAAAGATAAATAAATACAGTATGATTTCACTTATATGTGGAATCTCAAAAATAAAGGAATAAATGCAACAAACAGAAACAGATTCATAGATATGGAGGACAAACTGGTGGTTGCTGGTGGGGAGGGGTGTGGGGGGATGAGTGAAATAGGTGAGGGAGATTAAGAGGTACAAACTTCCAGCTATAAAATAAATAATTAACAGTGATGTAATATACAGCATAAGGAATATGGCCAGTGATATTGTAATCGTTTTGTAGGATGACAGGTGGTAACTAGACATGTCGTGGTGACCATTTTGTAATGTATAAGAATATCAAATCACTATGTTGTACACCTGGGACGAATATAATATTGTAAGTCAATTATAAAGAATAATAACAATAAAAAGAAAAACTATAAGGATAAATAGAAAAAAATCACATTTTTCCAACATCATCAGTCTTCAGTGGGGCACGGAGGGAGGGACGTGGATGGTGTAGGTGGTGTGGAGGGAACACCAGTGACCCTCCAGCCAAGCTCAGTAAAGGTGTGAATGTGGGGCAACTCCTAGAACAGGAGTTGCCAGTCACGCAGTGCCCACACTTCGGGCTCAGTCAATCCTTTGTCTCCTGCATTCAAGACAATCAGCTGCCTCCAGGGAGGTGATATCAGCCCCCATACCTGCTGCAGGTCTTCCTCATCCCTGCTAGAGGAAGGTGCCGGACCCCTGCCTCAAGCCAAATCCCTCTTGCTGCTTTGTGATTCTGTTTGCCTCCCACCCTACCCACCCTGGCAGGCGACTCCTGCAGGCCACCTGACCCGGGTTCCCCTGCTGTCTGGCTCCTGGTGGGTTTAGCCAATTGGAGGCACCAGAGAGAGGCTGGGCGGGGTGGCGAGAGAAGTTGGGGTATTTCTCCCTCATCCCACCCTGCACCGTGGCACAGTTCCAACCCCAGGACAGTTTCTCCCTTCATCCCAGGCTTCCCACCAACTCCTCCGTCACACCGGCCCACACCTCTGCAGACGGTCCCTTCGATTAAGCCTCTTTATGTAAAACATCTGAGTCAAATCCCGTTTCTGAGGGGACCCTGACTTTTCTCCCTCCCTAACTGGGGTTGGGGCTCCTCAGCCTCTCCCCTACCACCCTCCTGGGTTAAGAGCTCTTCCTATGGAAGAGCAGGGCTCTGACCGTGTCCAGATATCGTGGCCCCTCTGATCACCCCCAGAGCCCCCCCTGCTTGTGTGTAGCCCCAGTTTGGACCACCCGTTTGGCCCCAGGGGAGGACCTCTCATATCTCAGGCAGAGGAGGGAAGGCAGACGCCTGGAACCCGCCTGGCTGAGGACCTGGACGCTCCGCCTCACCTCCATGGTAGGGGCAGGGTGGTACCTCCCTGGCATGGGCTCGAGAGACGGGGTCTCTCCTCCAGGTGTGTTTGGGAGCCCAAGGTGGGGTTCCTGGGCCCAGTCCTGCCAAGCCAGGCTCCTACATGCCACCAGCTGTAGCACCAGGGAGCCTCAACCAGGCAGATGCCCCCATTCCCCACCCTGACTCCCCAGTAACCGAGTGCTTCGGGGAAGGGAATGGCTTCCTCCCGAACACCCCCAGGCCTGAGGCCTTCCAGCACCTGTATCTCTCTTCGCCTCTGCCTAACCCTGTTGGTCTTTCGCAGTGAACCGTTTAACACTGCAGGGGTACTGGCCCTGTCCCGAGGACCAGGGCTCCAGTGAGGCCCATCCCCTGAGCTGGTCCTGGCTGCTGTGTTCACCCCAGTGAGAGAAGCTGCAGGTTCTCCAGCAGCTCTGGAGGCGAGTTGCTCGTGCAGAGGGATGAGCCCAAGATACAGCCCGGAGGACTGGAAGCCTTGGGCAATACCACCACCCGGGTAATCTCTGGAGGTTTCAAAACTTTTCCTGGTACTGATGGACTCTCTGTTGATCCTTCCCCAGCTTTCCAGCAGAAACTCGTGGCTGGGATGACGTGTCCCTCTTGCTGCCGAGGAAGCAGTCGGAGGACTTCAGGTTTGGATGTCGAGGAGGACTTGCCTTCTGGCAACGGCCTCCACCAGTGGGAAGCTGAACTGGCAACAGAGAGTCGTGCATGTTGTTTGCAGCTAATTCAGGGATGAGAGCTACTTGGGAGGACAGCCTGTGTCACTTGGGCCTGAGGATCCTGGCAACCCAGATACTGTCCACGGAGAAAAGCTTTAGCTTCTGGTGGCGGCTCCCTGAATCCTAGAATTCTCCGCCCCTTTTGTCTCTGGGCTTCGGAAGATGTGCCTGCCTCACCACCAGCAAAGCCCACAGTGTTCCCACCGCCTTCCTGTTCCTGCAGCGCCCGTCAGCATCCCCTGGCACGGGGCCTACAGACAGCACGGTGAACGGAGGCACTGGCGAGCCCTGGGTGCTAGAGGCCCTCACCCTCATTGACCTGGCACCTGAGTTCTGAGCCACAGAAGCGGGGTGAGAGAAGGAAGATAGCCACACCCTAGAGAGCTCAGCCCAAAGAAGGACCCTGGGGCAGTGGCGGAAGCTGAGGAGTGGGAAGGGCACGCCTTCCCCGGCTGGAACATGTCTTCAAAACTGTTTCCTCACCCAGGTGAGGTCACTGTGTCGGCCGCTGACCCACCTGAGAACCTGCTGCTGAGGGAAGAGAGGTCAGGGGCTCGGATGCCAGCAGAAAAGCCAGGTGCCACTGGCCACCTCCCCATCCCACCAGAGCCAAATTTCCTCTGGAAATACTCGGCTAGGCCTGCTGACCCCATGACTTTGGGGCCACACTGCTCCCGATCCCCCTGAGAGGGGTCGTGCTCACCTGGTGGAACCAGCCCCAAAGGCTCTTTTAGTCCTTGTTTTCACCAAACGAGGGACAGAAGACAGATGAGGGAGCTGCACAGGAGAGTCAGTACCAAGGATGGAGTGAGATTAGCTCGGAATTATTTAAGTTTCCTGCTGGTTTCAGGAAAAGAGATTCTAAATAGTCATAATTTCTCATGCAAGACTCCATAGGAACCGTAATTGTTAGCAGCTTCAGGTGAAAAGAAAACACACAACCCCCTTGAAAAGCACACTGCACTATGCAAATAGGAAACCTGATAATACGTTCTCTTTCTTTCTGAGATCCTTGGCTTCAGGCCCCCACTGAGCCTGGGGCTTGCTATGAGGAAAAGCGACCCGCCCCATGCTTCCCGGAGCTGAGACTCATAAGGTAACCAGACCAGATTCCGCAAGATATATGGAAACCTTCTAAATCTCCCCAAAGCAGAAAGGAAGTTTTCAGTGATTTGTTTCCTTTAATAACAGAGAGAAGATGGAGTAGAATTAGAGGGCCCTCAGTCAGCTAAATTCAGTTTTAATTTAATTCACCACATCTGACTTCTCAGCTGTGCAGTGCTCTGAGCAGAGCTTCCTGACCTGGCCAAGCTGGTCAGAATCACTTGGGACAAAAGCCACATGGCCAATCCTACCCATGGAGGTCGGATTCAGTAGATCCGAGGGTGGATGGGGGCAGGAATCTGTATTTTTAACAAGATTCCTGGGGGATTCTGATACAAATCAACCCAGGATCGGAACCGGCTGCTAGATCTATTTAGAGGCAAAAGCCTTGTCTCCCCCTCCTTCTCAGACTAATTCTTTTAAAAAAAAGGTGCAATGAGTAAATAAAGACAGCTTTCAAGATGTTCATGGAATGACTTTTTTTTACATTTTTCAACTAGTTAAGACAAAAACATTACAATGATTGACTTCTTTCATTTAGTTACATAAATAAAATTTTTATAAATATCTCTTTATAAACAATATAAATAGCTTTACAACATAAATACATTTATGCATGACATGAATTTACAAACAGCAATGTTTTACAGCTGGTTTTGTCAGTCTCTTAAAAACTGTCCCTTGTCATCACGTCGGTGTAGGTGTGTGTGTTTTGTGTATATAATATATATAATATATAACTTTTTATTTTTCATTAAAAAAAACAAACAATAAAGTCATACCCCCCTCCCTAAATAATAATAAAACAGCTGGTGTTGTGTATTCCCAGTACCAGGAAAAAAAAAAAGACATGTAAAAGCCACATTGCGTTGGAGGTGCTTCCAGATGCTGGGAGGCTGATGACCAAGGGTGACCTCAGCAAAACGGAGCAGGTTCCCGATCCTGAAATACAGAGGGGCCAAGGGACACTCAGCTGAGAAAGCCCAGCCTGCAGGGCACTTCTAGAATCTTCCTCCCTTTCCTGCTGTAGCAGAAGGCAAAATCCCTCCGCCTTTGCCCTACAGGCCCTGATGAAGGCCTTCCTGCAGAGGAAAAAAGGCCTTTCCACTCCGGGCCTCTCCAGGTCCTCATCCATCGCCTGCTGTGTCCTTGGCACTTCCTGCCCCAGCACAGGTGGAACCAGAAAGTCAGCCAGCCCTCCTCCCCCTCTGACTAAGTGCAGGTCTTGCCCTTGGCTCTCGGTGAGACACAGTGAGGGAAAGGGAATGGAAAATGAAGCCCCCCCACCTCCCACCCCGGCCCACCTCTATTTTTTGCTACAATACCAACCCTCCGTCAGGTGCTTTACGTGTCTGGGGGATGGCGGAGGGAACGGGGAGAGAAGCATCTGAAGATCTGGGAAATCTGGACTCAAGTCCCAACTCTGAATATTACTTCCTGGATGGCCCTGCATAGCTTTGAGTATCGCTTTCCTCACCCATAAAATGGGATAATAGCCACCTCCCAGGGCTGGCTTTAAGATTCAACAGCGGGCCACACACTGGGCATTGGCAGAGTGTCTGGGTCACAGCTGCCCATAAATAGCACTTCCTTCCCCAGCTGGCTTCTCCGCAGAAAGGGTCCCCTTCAGAATCAGAGGAAATGGTGTGTCACACCGGCCCTGGGGAAATGAGTGGTCGTGCTGGGTTGGCTGGCTCGTGAGTTGGCAGAGTCATTTGATGAGGGCTCCACCCAGTCTCTGCGAATGGGTGTGTGGGTGCTCGGGGGCCAGAGGAAGTCTTCCACCTGAGACAGGGTGGTGCCCTTCCAGAGGACAGTCCTGGCAGAGGGACCCCGGGCCTCAAGGCCTTGATGAACTCTTCTCCAACCCCTTTCTCTGCCGTCCCATATGTTTAAACAGAGGACAGATGTCTGTGATGTCCCTGGGCCCCATGGGCAACGTGTTCATTCAGGCATCCTCCACACCTCATCTCTGCCATTTGCATTTTATAATCAAGGCTATAACCATCAGCGACAGTCATTATGGCAGCTGGTTAGAGCCAAAGTCAACCCCTGTGTAGAGAAATGGCCACAGCCTCGGAAGGGCTTTCATTAATGGGAAAACCCTAAGCTGTCTTTCTCGTTTAAGCCCAGACAGTGAGATACCCTGGGCATCTCCACTAGGGGGTTGCAGGCAGCAAGGAGGATGCTCTGCCTTCTCACGGGGCTGGGGGTGAGGGTGGGGTTGAGAAGGTTAAAGGTGTTGGAGGTGGGCGTTCAGCTAAAAGAGAACGTCCAGGAGGTTGACAAGCTTCCCTGGTCAAAGGGGTCAAGAAGTCTTAGCAACCTGGATTCCACCTGCGGAGTACCTCTCTCCACGCATACCTGGTACCCACAGACAGCCTCATCCAAGAACAAGGGGTCTATGGGGACGTGCATGCCAGGCACTTTCCAGGACCTTATCTCCTGCTAACTCATAGAATAACATTTGCTTGGATTCTGAAGTTTGAACTTGGTGCTTAACTCACAAATTGAAAATTTGATGCCTGTGGCTTCATCTCTTCATTGTTGAGACAGGAGAGAATAGAACAAACCCATCACAATGGTAGCTTCTAAAGGCTGGTCCACCAGTGCCAGAATCATGGCAAGTCAAGACCTCAGACAAACGAAGCCCCTGCAGGAGGAGCACACAGCCTGGCCAAGTCGGCTGCAGAGAGGAAGGACACCAGCTAAATACTAGGGCAGGTGGGTGAGGAGTGCTCCTATGCTGGGTGGGGCAGGTTTTCCGGGTCATTGACAGACATTTTAAAGAGCTCCTTTGGGCATCCTGCAGGCCCCAGATCATCTTAGGCTAGTGTCCGGCCCTTAAGTTGCTCATGAGTTAATTTGAGGGTTCACAAACAACCACAGCTCAGGTGAAAAAGTTTTCTGTGTAGTAAAAAAGGCTCAGGCATTGCACTGGAGACCTTCAAAGATGGGCGTTCTTGTCCTTTGGGGGAAGACAGTGTAGACACTGATAATGCTTCTGGGGTGTGAGAACACAGCTTGGCCTGCAGTGGGACAGAAAGACTGTGGGACAGGGAATGACAGCAGCTGGCTGCAGGCAAGGCTGGACACCAGGAGGTCAGGTTCAAAATCACTTGAATGTCAGTTCCAGAGGTTGGGATGTTGTTTCTCCATGGATACTGGTGGGCAGCAGGAATGGAGAGTGGGGAAAGGAGGGAAGGACATTTGCCGCACTACCTTGCCAGGGGAGCAGCACCCGGCAGGGGCTGAAGGTAGCACAGGGGTTTCCAGCCTGGTGGAGACGGAGGAGACCATACCAGAAACCCAGGTATGGAGCCTAGGCATGGTGGGGGGGGAAGGGGGAGGGGGGGGCGGAGCTCAGTTTGGGACATGCTGAGTTTCAGGTTGGGGCAAAAAAATAGATTTATTTTAGTTTCTTTTTCCTTGCCCTAAAATAGTGCCATGAACACTGAGGTTCTATCCTGAAGTCACACCGATTGCAGCAGCGTCAGGACCCTGGACAGACCAGTTTGCCCACGGCCATGGTTTAGAGAAGGGACAAGAATCAGAATGCTCTGGGGCAGAAATGCTCCCTGGTGATGCTAACAAATGGCTATTCTCTCTACTGTGAGGGGGCAGGTATCGCTCCACGTCTGTCCCATTACAGAGACAACAGACCCAGGGAGCTGTCCTGACCACTGGGCTGCTTACTGCCCAGCACCATGATGCAGTGCCCAGCAGATCAACTCACCCTTAACTTGGATGTATGCCTTTCCTTCTCCGCTCCCACCAACCCAGGATCAGCCCTCAATCCCCCCAGCTGGAGAACTGGGGTCAGTGTTGCTGGTTGCCTTATGGTCCTGGGGTGGGTGGGACCCCACCCCCGGGACCCCCCCCCCAAGCTGTCTCTGTTTCTCCAGAGGGAGCCAGGTGGGTTCATCCATGCTGAGCCATTTCTGACCTTGCCAAAGTTCCCTGACCACTTTATCCCTCACTTTCTCCATCTGTAAAATGGGATGATAAATGGTATTGGGGGCAAATGTCTAGCACACACACTCAATCTAGTGCTCAGATGGTCTGGCTGGGAGGCGGAAAGGTCCAGGGGATCAGAGAGGAGCCGGCCTGAGGGAGGGGGTGCAGGCTAGGTTCTGGGGGGCTTCACGGGAAGCTGGGTGTGCAAGAGCTCCCGGCGGCCGGGGTTGGTGGTACTCACCGCCGCCAGGGGTCGCCGCACTAACATCCCAGGCCGCTCATGGAGCCGATCCTGTCCAGCTTGAGGCCGAAGCAGCCCTTGGACAAACCCTTCTTGTTGCCTCCCTTGTATTTCCGCGCGTTGGGGTGCTCTTGCAGAAGACGGGCCCACGCCGCCCGAGACTTGGTGTCCACGCGCAGGTCCCGGAGCAGTCGCGACCGGTCGCCCTTGAGATTGGCGCCGCCGCCCCCGGGAGTCTTGTCGCCCTTCTTCTGACCTCCGCCCGCAGCCTGGGGCTCGGCCACCTCCTCCCCTGGCGGAGTGCGCGGGACCTGTCAGAAGGAGAGAACGGGCAGGTGAAGGGACGCACCGCGGCAGCGCGGGGGACTTGGCGGGGCCGCTGATGCTCCAGCCCGACACTCCGGCCAGCGCGGTTTGTCCCTTTCGAGTCCTGAGCGCGCCCCCAGAGGTGCCGGACGGCTCGGCCCTGCATCCACCTGCCACGCGGCCGCTGCTGTCCGCTCCTTCGGGGAGCCGCTTGCCCTCCTCTCCTTTGCCCCTTGCCGGGCTGACCACACTGAGGCAGAGGCTGCGCATTTGTCGATGCTCTCCCGAGTCCGGCCTTCGAGGGCTCCCCAGCTCTCACCCGCGCGCATCTCAGGGGAGGGAGAGAGCCGCCTTCCCGCCCCCTCTGCTCCCTCCGGCGGGCCACACCCTCCTAGACCCCCTAGCCCTACCACCGCCCCTCGCAGTTCCGACGTCCGTGCGACAGCACCCACCTTCGGCGGCGCCCCGGGCTTGGCTTCGGAGGGCCGGAGCGAGAGTAGCGCGAGCAGCAGGGCGCAGGCCAGCAGCTGGGAGAGGTGCATGGTGCCCGTGGGTGGCTGGGCGCAGACCGGCGGCAGCAAGGGTGCGCGGGGCCGGCGGGCAGACGGGCAGACGGGCAGACAGGCAGGCGAGCGCGGAGCAGGCTGGCCGGGCTGCGACGTGGGTGCGGGTCCCAGTGCTGCGCAGCGCCGGCTGGGTGCGCTCTGAGCCCGCGGCTCCGCTCGCGCCTTTATAATCCAACCTGCCGCTGATGTCATCCTCCCGCCCACAGGGCCGCCCGGGCCAATGGCACTCGCGCCGAGGGCCGGGAGGGGTCCGCGGGGGCTCCCCCTCTGCCCCCACCCTCATCCCACCCCGGAGGGATCCCGCGGCTCGGCGGGCTCTCTCCCGACTGCGCTCCAAGCTGCAAAGCGGCGCGCACAAGGGAACTCGAATTGCAGGGAGCGCGCCCTGGCATGCCAAGCGTTCGTGCGCCCGCTGCCCTGCGCACAAGGTTGGACCACAGCACACACGCTCTTCCTGGAAAGGATCAGTTTCCCTCTTTGCAAGTGCAAAGATAGGCTCAGAGGAATTAAGTAACTTGCCCAAAGTCACACAGCCAGAAAGTTGGCACAGCCCGAAATCCACGCAGATCTGCCTTGTTGCCAATCTCTTCCCGGGGCACCTGACAGGCGCGAGGCCTGGCGCTGCGGCTCCACCTTTCACCTGCTCGCCGGGACAGTAATTCAGATCGCACCGACGCCTTTAGGTTGGGGAGGCAGAGGATGGGGCCGGAGGTCCGGGAGGTAGGCACAGAGAGAGCGGGGTTTGCCCGGGGCCGCAGGGGAGAGCGCAAGTCCTTCACCGGAGAGTGCGAGCTTTTCGCCTGCGGGTGTGTTTGGGAGCGAAAGGCGAACGAGATGCGAGTGTTCATGCGTGTGTGCGGCTGCATCTTGGGCCCGCCGCTGTGGCTCTAAGTGCGCCCTCATCCCGGGCCGGCCCTACAGAACGTCCCCGGGTCTGACCCGCCAGATGGCTTCCTCCTGCACCGATGGGTGCGCGCCTGACCTTGACTGCACCCACTCGAGGATCGGCAGCGTGGGGCTGTCCGCTCCAGTGGCCTATGCACCTGCCCAGTCTGGGGAGGGAGCTTTACCCGGCCCCGAGCCCAGTCTGGTTTCTGTGAGCCATAACAGGTGGTCGCCCTCGTGTTTTCTGCTGCAGAGTGGTCCCTACCATAGTTGTCGGAACACACCCAAGTATCGCTGCTGCTCACGACTCCCTCTCCTTGGGCAGGGCGTCTCGGTCCCTTGGGTTCTGAGGAGTCCTTCGGGATGGGCCGTGGAGGCAGAGAACCATAAGAATTGAGTGAGATGCAGGAATCTATGACTCCACTGCCTCCGGAGCAGGGGACTCGGCTGGAGAGCGGAGAGTAGGGGAGCGCTTGTGGACCCCAAGCGCCAAGACTACCCTGAGGGTTGGAGGCACCTGGACGACCTTTTTCGAGGAAAGGAAGCTGCGCCCCCGGCGGGAACCCCGCAGGAATCGAGAGGGGCCAGGAGAACCAAGTGTCATGCGGTGGATCCCACAGCAAAGCCTGAGCCCAGAGCCGGGAGGCAATGCCAAACCATCTGCTTTCTTTCCCACCCTGGCATTCTGCGCGGGAAAGTGCAGGTCCCTTTGTTTAGGAAATAACCTACACCAGAGGCCTGAGTTTGGGGTAGCAGAATCTCCTGAACTCCAAGATGATCCAGACATCAGCAGGGCATCCTTTGTATTCTGGTGCGTTGACTCATCACCTCCGGGCAGCCAGCCTGATTGCCTCCGCATGGTAACACCCATCGAGGGGCACCACTCTTTCATTTGAGGAGAAAGGAAGAGGTGTAAGAAGGGGAAGGGGGAGGGAGCTCCAGATGGACGATGGAAGTCCCCTCTCCTCGTTGTCTACCGGAAGAAGAGGAATGTTACCAATCTGGAACTTCTTTGAGACTTGCTTTGTTTATACAGGTTTAAGGAGCCAGGCAGATTGATTCTTCTTTTTTTAAAAAAATAAATTTATTTATTTATTTATTTATTTATTTATGGCTGTGTTGGGTCTTCGTTGCTGCCCGCAGGTTTTCTCTAGTTGTGGTGACTAGGGGCTACTCTTTGTTGCGGTGCGCAGGCTTCTCATTGCGGTGGCTTCTCTTGTTGCAGAGCAGGGGCCTTAGAGCGAGCAGGCTTCCGTAGTTGTGGTACACGGGCTTCAGTACTTGTGGCTCACGGGCTCTAGAGCTCAGGCTCAGTAGTTGTGGCGCAGGGGCTTAGTTGCTCTGCTGCATGTGGGATCTTCCCGGACCAGGGATCGAACCCATGTCCCCTGCACTGGCAGGCGGATTCTCAACCACTGTGCCACCAGGGAAGCCCCAGATTGATTCTTGAGCCAGGCACTGGACTGGTTTCCAGGGAGCAAGAGGTACATCTTCTGCAACCCCTTATTGAGGACAGGTTGGGAGCTTCCAGTGTCTCATGGGCATCTCCTTCTGTCCGAATATCTGTAGGCTGGTTCTTCCTGTCTTCTTGGTGACAGCTGGGTAACCATCTAGGTCTCCTCTCTCTTTGAGCTTTGAGACTAAATACAATAAACTGACCCCGCCCCAGTGTGGACAGAACCAACACCTGGGAATCTACCTCCCCTCTTTGGAAGAGGAATCTTCTGGTGAGCCCTCACTTCTGACCACTGGCCTGTGGTCATCTGGGGCAGATCAGATCCTGGGAGAGTTAACTGCGGCATGAGGCTTCCCTGGGGCAGACCATGGAGCAGCTCCTGCTTAGCCTGGGCTTGGGAGGTGGGATGGGTAGAAGTGGGAGGATGATGCTGGAGGGACCTTCAGGGAAGGAGAGAGCCAGCGCATGACCACCTTGGCAACTGAAGCTTTCACCTCCTTCTTGGTTTCTTTGCCCAGGAAGCTGCAGAGAAGGCTCTCTCTCTCCCCTAGGCCTAGAATGGGGACTCAGGTCACTTCTTCCTGCTTTTCACTCATGAGGTTTGCTCCTTCTTGCTCTGGCCCCGGGGGCTAGGCCTGGGAAAGTTGGACCCACTGAGCAGCTGAACATGAGCTGTTTGTGGCACTTTATTGAATGCTCAGTGTGAGAACTCCTCCTAATGGCCAAGGAGAGAGAAAAGGCCACGGGGCCTTAGGAGCCTGGCAGTTCTGTAGGGAATCTTGTTGTTTGTCAATTATCCATCCACTGATTCCCCAAGTATTCACTGAGCATCCGTGCAGCCTGTGGGGTTCCATCCTGGCAGGGAAGACACCCCTCCACCCGGGCAACAGGCACTAGCTTTGTAGGCCAAAAAAGACAATGGCAGGGAGGGAGGACAGCTCTCCCAGCTTGGGCTAGCAGGGCAGGCTTCCTGGAGAAGGAGAAGTCTGTGCTGAGCTGGGAAAGGAGACCCGGCAGGCAGGAGGAGAGAAAGGAAAGAAGAGGGAAACCCAGATGGAAAAGAGAGTGATTCCCTTTGGGCTAATGGGAGGAAGGCACCCAGGCTTAGCGGGGTGCAGTAAAAGAAAACATGAGCACCCAGAGCTAGGGAAAGAAGGGGGAGGATGCTTCACGTAGGAGTGCCCAGAGGAGGCAGGCTTGGGAGGGAGGCAAGTAGGTTCTAGAGGCAAGGAGACGTGATAAAGAGGGGGAGGGGCTTGTCTTCCAAGGGTGGGGGCCTGTTGTGCTCTTGGGGTGAGGAAGGCAAACAAGTTTGCAGGAGTAGGTTGACAGACGAGGCCGAAGGAGGGTGATCAATTGTGGGGGGACACAGAGAGGGAGTGGGAGAGAGAAGTCAGAGCCAGGCTGGTGTGCCAAACTCCAGGCATCAGGGAGTTGCACGACTAGGACTCTCCCTCCTGGACCTCTGAAAGGACATGGAGAGAAAAGACTCTGTTCTTGTGGGCCCCTCTTCCCTTTTTCCCTTCCTCCACGAGGGCAAGGTAAGACTTTTGTGCCTACCACGGATGGGCCCTACTGGGGCACAGTCGAGGTTCAGTCCACTACCAGGATCCTATGGGAGGTAAGAGTGGACTTCGATGAGATGAGAAAGGTGCACATAAGGGCTTTTAGGAGGCTGGGGAAGGGGTGGCTAAGACAGGATTGTCCACCTCCCATCCCCTGGAGCGGGGAAACAAGCTCCCTGTGTAACAGCGCCCCCTCCTGGCGCTGCAGAGGATTCTCAGGCACACAGACAAGGGGAGGATTGCTCCGCTGTCCATCTGTTTTCTCTGCAATTATTTCATCCCAGGGGCCCCCTTCCAGCTGCATAACTTCCCAGAGAGGACACTGAACAGGCGGTGAGCAGATCTCATGGAGGCCGGCAGGGAAATTGCAGCGGGACCCTCGCCAATCCCATCACTTCTTGGAGCCTTCAGTTTCACCATCTGTATTTGGGAAAAAAGCCTCCCTTGCCTCCTGGATGGGGACAGATGAGTCAGGAGGCCTGACAAGAGGTTTTTCTGTCCTAGACGAAGGCAGGAGGAAGCAGCTGGGGCAGAAGAGGGATCTGAATGTCACTGCACAAGACACACTCCCAGGTGGGAGGGTCCAGCGCCCCTGAGACTCCCCAGATCTGCTGGTGGTGGGGACCCACGGAGGATACAGAGGCACAGCCTGGCCAGGTCTCCTTGAGCTTGGTACCTCTTCCAGGAGTCCTGCACCTATTGGGCCTGGCTTTAGGAGAGGAGCCAGAGGCCAGGGAAGTGTCATCCATCTTTCCCGGGCCAGAAATTCCAGAAAAGCTTAACTTCATCGTGCCATGAGGTCTTTGACCCCAGGACACTCCCACCTGATGAGCCAGCTGTCTTGCTTCTCCTTTCCCAGGGGCCCTGCCAGCACCTGCTCCAGATGGCCTCCAACCCCTCTGCCCTACGCAAGCGCATGACGACAGAGTTTATCCCTCACCACCACCCCGCCTTTTTTTCCCTTTTCAAGAATAAAAGACAGATAGGCTCCACAGATAGGCTCAGTTCCCTGGGGGGAACGACTGCTCGCTTTGTGACTATCAACAGACAGGTGAGGGAGTGGAGGCTGAAGCGTAAACCCTGAGAAAGTGATTAGGGAGGTGAAGGAGAGGGACCTTCCCAGCAAAAGATGGTTCAGCATCCCGACCTCAGCGTGGTGCATGCACCAGATGTTTGCAGAGGGAATGGATCTGCTGCCAGGCTCTGTGCCCTGGGGACTGAGCTTGCCTTGGCTGGGTTCTGGTAAAATATTGGCCATGTGGAGCTTTTCCAAGCAGGGAACTACTCCTTGCTGTCCTGGTTGGTGGGGGGGTCCTTGCGGTGAGCCTACCCTCTTGGTATGTACCAGAAGAAGGATGTCTGTTGTCTGGTCTTACAGACAGTGTTTCAGATTTGTTGGAGGCCACAGTCTTCAAGGAAGGGAGCTTCTCCCTGTGGATAGAAGCTGCCCCAAGTGTTTTACAGAAGTCTCTTAACTTTGCATTTTCACAGAAGGCACCATAGGATGGGCCTGTCACGAGCCAGGGCCACCAGGCAGCTCAAGGAGCCACGTCTTTGGATTTTCCAAGCCAGAAACTCCTCTGCAGATTTCTGCCCCAGGAGTGTGTGACCACCAACTACTTTCTGGTGAGCAGTCAATTTCTAAAATGAGAATGACCAGAGAACACTAGCAAGAGAGCGTCATGGCCAAGCCAGATGCTAACAAGGGTTGGAGGAACATACATTTTTGCAATCTGGTCTCTACAGGGATTAGAAAACACTTTTAAGCCCAAAGCCCATAAATTGTTTGAAAACCACCCCTGTGCCTGTGTGAATTGTTTCTGGGCCCAACATGCAACATCACACAACAAACCTTTTCTCCTGGGTCGCCCAGGAAGGTCCCTGTGTCCCAGTGCAGGCTGGGTAAGGAGAAGAAGGGTCCTTCCCCACAAATGATGGCCTGTTTTGCCTTGTGGGTGAAATAATTTAAGAGAGGAGGCCCCAGCTTAGAGTTGAGCAGGGTTTAGGACTTCTGATCAAGTAGCTGATTTGGAGTCTTGGGGTCCTTAGAAATGGTAAAAAGGGGAGACAGGCTCTGTGTGTAGTGGATACAGGTCAGTGGGTTTTTGCTGCCTAGCTCTCAGCCCACTGCAGAAGCTGAGATGTCAAATGCTTGCTTGCCTAACCACCCCTACAGAACACACTGGTGTGTGACCTGGAGTCCCCCAGCCAGATGGGCCAGCCCTAGGTTTTAAATGAGGAGCCTTTGCTTCAGAGAAGCCAGGGCCGTGCAGAACACTCTTAGACACAATACAAGAGCACTTCCTAGGGCACAGGGGCAGTGTGGTAGCATCCACTGTCCTGTGTCAGGGCTGTCACTGACACAGTGTTATCATAAATGTTGGTGGCAGAGCCGGCACTGAGGGCCTTGCTAGGTCTGTTCTGCAGCTTGATTGGTCCTGGATGGGTTGTTGCCAAGCCTTCTCCACTACCCAATACCCCTTAAATAAATTCCTTTTCTACTTCACCCAGCCAAAGTCAGGCTTTTTTTTTTTTTTTCAGAGTCAGGCTTTTTTGCTTACAAGTAAGTTCCCTGAATGATCCCACAGTTACCCAGGTCCTGGTGCCCACAGCCTGACCTCTCCGAAATTTCATTCCTGGAATAACCAGTCTGCCAGAGCTTCGGTGCACCCTGACAGCTCCTGATGTGAGGGTAAGGACATCTGGAGACATCAGCGTTCTTCCTCCACCTTAGTGATGGATACAAGGGCAAAGGGGACAACACGTAGAGAAGACAATTAGGAAGGACTGAGCGGTTCCCTTGTGGAAATAGAAAGCAAATTGTCAGGATAACATTTGATGATTGGGTCCAGGCTGCCTGTGCTGGCCATGTTGTCTTGAAAAGTCTTTTTAAAATTATTTTATAAGATGATAAAAATATCACACTGACTCTATAGAATTAGACAGTCCCTGACCCGAGCTCACAGCCTGGTGGGGGAGAGTTAACTTTCGTAAAATGAACGTGACATATGCTCATACATATTACTAAATTAAGCAAATATTTCTAACTTCAGCACCTTCTTACCCCATTAGATCCAAATGTGTTTCTCAAGCAGAAAAGGCTTCATGGAGCTAAGAGAAACACAGAGTGGTGAGTGATGTGTTATGAGAAAATCCAGAAAGCTGGGTGGTGGCTGAGCCAGGAAAGGTGGGTGAGAGGGCTGGGAGTCTGCATGCTGGGCTGGGAGAAGGGGCACTGGGCTTCAGAGAACAGTGCCCAGATCAAGGAACCCAGAGGCTGGAGTCCTGTACCTTCCTTTTACCCCTAGGGATCTTGACTCAGAGGGATTAAGCATCATACTCTGGTCATTCTGGCCCCATAGCTCCAGGTGCCAGACCCCGCGTGGACTGTGGGCATGCCATCTTCTCTTTGTCCCCTTGAGTTTTCATCTGGTGCATCCCCCAGGGCAGCAGAGCAGCTGTCAGACTGGGGTGGTATGGCCAGAGCTGCTCACTGAGCACCCAGGTGTGTGACCCTTGGGACTGGTTTCTGAGCCCCGCTGGGACAGGAGACCCGCCAAGGCAGCCTGGTTTCTGGCAGAAGGGCCTGGTTAGGACCTGAAATGATGTGGCATCTCTGGTGTGATGTCCCTGCTGAGCACTAAGTCTCTTCCTGGGCTGGTTGATTCCCACGGGCCTGTCCTCCAGTTCAGCAGACAGTGCGGGCCCCAGCCTTGGGGTCCCACAGCCCTAATACCAGTGGGGCTTCCTTCTCTCCCTCTGTCAGCTTCTCAGGGACCTCTCTGTCTGTCTCAGTAGCCCCAGCTCTCTGCACACCGCCTGCCACACAGTGGGTGCTGGGTAAGTGCGCAGAGACTGGAGGCGGGCACTGCACTAAGCCTCAGGGGGGCAGCAGGGACAGACACGGCCTCCGTCCTCGCAGAAGGAAGGCGCCGGTGAAACGACCAGCCGCTCCACTTCGCAGATGGGGCCGTGGAGGCCCCGACCGGCTCCCGGCTCTGCCCTCAGCCCACATGGGGCTCAGCAGGCCGCAGGGCCTAATGGGTGAGCTGGCCGGCCTCCAGCGAGTCACGGCGATCGGGCTGGGAGCGAGCACCCCGCTCCCAGGAGAGCACATCTGCCGAGAGGAACAGCTGTCTCCACGCTGCGCGGCGCGGCTCCCGTGGGAATGTGGTGAGAGGCTTGGCCGAGACGCGGACGCGGCTCCTCCGCCGCCGGGGCCCATCTACGGGGTGGGGGGCTTCGAGTTCTGGGGCCTTTGTCGTATCTGTCAGCGGCCATTTCTCCGCCACGGCACTGTCCCTTTTCTCATTCTTTCCTGTTTAATTCATGGGAGGTCTGGGAAGGACAGGCCTGGATCGGTGGGGAACACTGGGGGCATAAGGTTTGGGGAGATGGAGAGCTCTAGCGACAGGACAGCAGCCCTCCGTGTGTGCGCGGCCGTGGTGGGCGGCGTGCATCCGGTGGTCTGGGGCTGCAGCCGTCCAGCATGGGAGGTGGGCTGGGCCGGGCTTCTGACAGGGCAAGGCAAGGAGCCTCGTACACGGGAAAAGAGCCAGGCCAGGGAGACCCTGAGAGAAGGACCCCTGGGACCACCCTGGATTCCCGCAAGCCACAGGCTGGGGGGCTTGGCCCTCACACCTGAGATCCATGATCGAATCAGCTGTGACCCACATGGAGAAGCCCTCCCCTACCAGCCGGGGTGGGGGGTGAGGATGGGGGCGGGGCTAAAGCTGCCAGGGAAAAGGGGCCGAGAACCTGGGCCGGCGGGGCAAAGCCTCCCTTTTTGCCTTCGGGTGGGGATCCTCACAGCTTTCAACTCCCCTCTCCCAGCATCTCCTCTGGTTGACACCCACCTGGGAGGCTGCTGGGCCCAGGGCTGCCGCAGAGTCAGAGACTGAGACAGAAACAGGACAGTGGCTCAGACGTGGACAGGGGTCTGCCTGGTCCCGAGGCTGAGCAGTCCCCAGAACAAGGCAAGGCCATGATGGGGGGTTGGGAGGGCGGGCGGCACTTGGGTGGGAGGGTCTGTTCACCCCCAGGACTTCAGTCGAGCTCACACAGCTCTCTGTTCTGTGGGGAACCACAGAGTAGGAGTCAGGGCAGCCCCGTGTCTCCCCGGGGCGCAGGGCAGGGGCAGGAGGCTGGGAAAGGAGCTGCCCCTGGCAGTTATCTGACCTCAGGAGGACCTGCCCCGCAGCGATGAGCTCATGGGCACAGTGGCAGAGCTGGGTGGTGACAGGAAAGGAAATGGCAAATGTTCGCCGGAGACCTGGAGGCGTGGGGCTTTCACAAGAGCTCACGAGATAAGACTCTCCCCAGGCCAGGAGCAGCGGGCAGCTGTGTCCTGCAGGCGGAGCCCCTGCTGCTTGCCCTGCCAGGCCTCTGCCCTTCACAGATCTGCTCTCGCTCGCTTGGAAATCTCGGGCTGAGGAAATCTCCAGAATCAGCCTGGAGATGACCTGGGCAACATCGAGCTTATTTGGCTGGAATGATGAAGGTTCTTTTTTATTTTTATTTTTTAAATTAATTTTTATTGGAGTACAGTTGATTTACAATGTTATGTTAGTTTCTGCTGTACAGCAAAGTGAATCAGTTATATGTATACACGTATCCATTCTATCTTAGATTCTTTTCCCATATAGGTCATTACAGAGTATTGAGTAGCGTCCCCTGTTTTATATAGTAGGTTCTTATTAGTTATCTATTTTATATACAGTTGTGTGTATATGTTAATCCCAATTTCCCAATTTATCCCTCCCCCACCCTTTCCCCCTGGTAACCATAAGTTTGTTTTCTACGTCTGTGACTCCATTTCTGTTTTGTAAATAAGTTCATTTGTGAAGGTTCTTTTTTAAAATCAATCCTTTTTAAAAAAATAGAATATTTACCCAATGATACAGTGCAAGATCAACAGAAATGTCAAACCTACAGCAAACGTACAAATACCTCTACCAATATCACATGACTTGCCTACTTCTCTCTTAGGCTTTCAGATCCTCCCGGCAAAATTTGTGCCTAGTTAGAATCAGTGTGCACTTAATATCTTGTGATCAGCTTTTTCATGTAATGTTATTATTATTATTATTATTTTTTGTGGTACGCGGGCCTCTCACTGTTGTGGCCTCTCCTGTTGCAGAGCACAGGCTCCAGACGCGCAGGCTCAGCGGCCATGGCTCACGGGCCCAGCCGCTCCGCGGCATGTGGGATCCTCCCGGACCGGGGCACGAACCCATGTCCCCTGCATCAGCAGGCGGACTCTCAACCACTGCGCCACCAGGGAAGCCCTGTAATGTTATTTTGTATAACCTTTTCCATGGATCTATGTAGTTTGCAATATTAGTAGTTCACAGGCAGGATTTGGGCTAGGTGTCGTGTGCTTACAAATTACACGGGTAAAAACATCTCGATACAAACAGGGTTTTTCTCTTTTCTCCTTCCCTCCCTTCCTTCTTTCCTTCCTTCCTTCTCTCCCTTCCTCTCTTGCTCTGTTTCTTCCTTCAATCAGAGGAATTGCTCGTGGAAAAGTCGGATGATGTGAGTGCATTGTGGTTTGGTAGCTCTTCACCTGCTCTGGGCCGATGGGAATGACCTGGGGTATATATTTAGGGTACTCTTTTCCAAGTCCTCTGCTAATGCTGCAGTTTTACTTGTATTTGCCAGAGACCTTCAGTGGTGCCTTGTCTCCCTCTAATTTCTAAGGGTTTTCTAAATATTTTATCAGTTTCATAAATATTTTGATATTATTGTTCATATTTATCATGAAGTGTTCTTTCACTCCATTGCTTTTCTGTATGTTTATATTGCGATGTTTACAAATTTAAAAAATAAAATCTATTCTCATAGCCTCCCATACTTTAATTATGTGCTTGTGTGGTTACTTGACTCAGACCTTTCTCCCCAGGGGCATCTGTTTTTAAAGGTGCCCCACTGCAACCCCAGCATCCATCCCGAGGAAGTCCATTACAGAGGCTAAAGTGTGGGCCACGAAGTGGCTTTGATTCTTGTGAATTGGGTATTTTTACCTATATTGTGCAGACAGGAAACTGAGCTCACAGATGTTAAATATTTGAGTAAGCACCTTAGGTGGAACTGAAACTCAGAGGTCTGTTTGCTCTGAAACCCTCGCTTTGTCCTGACACCACTGTCTTAGTAGACTGGGTGAGCAAACACTTTTATATTCTTCTGTTGTGGGTTTATTTTTTTAATGGTTGTGTACGTGCATACATGTGTGTAGTTAACTTTAACCTGTGTGGAATGTTCTCTGGTAAATAGTACGAATAAGAGTTTGCTATTCACACGTCATTATTATCCACTTCCCGTATGAATGTAGTGATAATTTTTTTCATCATTTTATTTTCATGGGATTTGTTATATATTAAATGCAAATAAATGTGTTCACATCTGCTCTACCATAACGTTTTGACAACTGCCACATATGTTCTATAGATTGGTTGGTATTTCCCTCGTTTTGCCTTCAAATTAAAAAAATTCCTGAACACTTGTTTTTCCATGTAAACATTATTATTACATTATAAACTTGTATAAAATTAAATTTAATTTTAATTAGTTGTTTTTCATTTAAACTTTTCTTATGGATTTTTAATTTTATTGCATTGTGGTCTGAGAATAGAACTTATAATATTTCTAAGATTTGAACTTTACTGAGATTTTCTTTGTACCTGTATATATGTTATTTTTATAACTATTTCACGGGCACTTAAAAATAGGACCATTCTCTGTAGGGTACAAAGTTTAATATATCCAACTTTATTAACTAAATTTTCTACGTACTTTTTATTTTTCGGCAACTGATTTGTGATCGACTACTCGGAGTGGATAAAATCCCCATTTATTTGATAAATGACGTTTCCATACTTGCTTGGCCATAATTGTTTGCTCTGTCCTTCTGCAGCACCCCTTTCTTTGGGGGAAACCTTCCTCTACTCCCACCCTGTGGTTTTATTGGGGTCTACCAATCTCAGTGACCTATCCCTTTGACCACAGACATAGGCACATGGTTCAGATCTCACCAGGCCCAGGCCCCTGAGTTGGCCTACGACAGAAACCCAGCTCAAGCAGTAAGGGACTTTATTGTTCGCATAACTGGGAAGCCCAAGGAGGGTGGCTATTAGCTAATCACAGCCAGGTACAGTGATTCAAAGGATGCCACATCTCTTTCTCCCCACATCTCTCCTCTGCCTCTGTGTAATGACTGTATTCTCTCCCACTGTAGGGGACCTTTTTCCATGTGCTGGGGGATGGAGGCAAGGATGGAGACACCTTCAGATATCTTCCTCCGATATCTAGACAGAATGTTAGAGAAGAACCGCCTGGTCCCGTTTGTCTGAGTCCCCAGTCACTGTGTCCGGGAAGATGGTTTTTCATAGATTGGCCAGTTTTAGCTCAAGTGCACGTCTCTGGGGCCAAGAGGTGGGGTGTGGAGATTGACAGCCCCAAAAGAACCCTGCAAAAGGAGGGAAGAATGGGTCTCCAAAGGAGATTTGATTACCGTCACCAAATCCACGGGTAAGAGGGAACGGTAAGGGTAAGAGGTAGTGGGAATTGAAGAACAACAGTTGTCTACAGCAGGTTGCATCCCCGTGGCTATATGATTGACTCAGGGCTGGGTATGTGGCCCAAGCCAGGCCCTTCAAAGAACTTCCAGGGATTTTTCCCTCTCTGGAGCTGGCAAGGAAGAAATCTCTTTGCTGTAATGCATAAGGTGGTCAGCCTAGAGCTGCTTGTGGAGTTCAGTCTCAGGGTTCCTGTTGTACTGAAGCTGGGCGAACCTGGGCAAATACCTGCGGGCAGTTGAACTTTCCAGAGAAAGGAATTTGGTCCCCTCCAGACCAGGGGGTGGTAGGGGGTTGACTCCCCATAGTCACAGTCCCCCAAGTGGGCCTCAAACATGGTAATGTTTAAAAAATTATGAAAGTACTTTATTACATTCTAACTTTTGACAAATGAAAATAGTTTTTCTTTTCCTGATTAATAGGTAAGCTGTGCTGCATCACCAAGTTCACGTGTCAAGATTTTTCACGTCAAGATAAGGTTGACCAGAAAATTCTTGAAATCGTTTTTTGTGTCCATTTCCTGAATCAGTCTGAAAAAATAATGTATTACATTATCATTATAACACAGACAATATAAATGATGAAAATGGATGTGTAAGCCACCACCCCAAAACAGGCACTGCTCACATTTCAGTTTATATCCTTCCATATATTTTTCTATGTATATATACACATAAAGATGCATATATTTTAATAATAAAATGCTTTTGAACCATAACACTGTTTTGTCGCCTCTTTTTCCACTTAACCACAATTCTTGAGCACGTTCTATGTGGCTGGTCCTGTCCTGAGCACTTGGATTGACTCATGTAATTCTCCTACCCTCTTCATTCCACGTAACTATATATAGGTGTATGTCATCATTTTCTATGGCATTTTAATGTATGGAGGTCTCAATTTACTTAGTCACTTTCTTAGTGTTGGATTTGTACGTTGTTTCCATATTTTTACTATTATAAATGCAAGAATATGACCACAGATGAACTTAGATCTTGCAGTATATTGTGATTATCTTAATGGGGCCAGAGAATCAGACCCCAACCCAGTAGGCTGGAGGAAATACCCAGGTGCAGGGGCAGGAAGTGAAGAATGGGGAGGGTGGTGGAAAGATATCCTCTCTCTGAAGCTGATGGTTGGGTCAGTGGGGCCTGGCTTTGCTGTAAGGAGAGGCCGGGGCCAGTTCTGGAGAGGGGTGATGACTGCCCTTGGCCAAATGGAAGCAGGGGCTTCCAGTGAGTGACCCTGGCCTGGGGCTGGGCCTGCAGTGGCTGTTATGTTGCTGTCTGTGCCATGCTGTCAGTCCAGTCACCGGCAATTTCAGGCAGCCTGGCCTTTGCTCTGCTGGGAAATTAGGAGGAGCCAGTCCTATGTCCTGGATTATGTAGTCAAAGGAAACTGTGTCCCTTCCCTCAAGGCCAGATCGCGGTTAACGGGAGGGTTACTAGGTCAAAAAATATCCATTTAAAAAGGTTTCTGATACATATTGACCAACTTCTCTCCAAAAAGTTGTATATACTTACACCCTTCCCACCAGCAGTGTGAAAAGCCCTTTTCAGAACTCTCCCCAACACTGGGTGTTACAATCTTTTGCACCTTTGTTCATCTGGTGGTTAAGGAAAGACCATCCCAGGAGTTTTGCTATGGTGGTGGCAAGTGTGATTTTCTTTTTCCTTCCTTCTTCTTTAAATCTTCCCTCGGCTACAGGTAAGGTTGAACATCCTCTCATGAAGTCACTGGCCATTTACAAAGTTTGGTCAATTTCCACTTCATATCCATTGCTCATTTTCCTACTGGAGTATTCTTTTACTCCTAACAGATTTGTAATGGCTCTTTATATATCAGGAACATTATGCCTTTGCTTCTCACATGTGAAAATGCTGTTTCTCAGTTTCTGCTTTGACTTTTAAATACATGTGAATACCATATGGAAGTCTCAGATTTTTATATAGTCAAATCCATCATATTTTTGAATGGTTTCTAGCTTTGGTGTCATTTTTAGAAAGGTCTATCTTTTCACCTCCCAAGATTAAATAAACATCACTCTTTTCCCTAGTATTTTTATGGAGTTTTGTATGTGTTGGTTTATTTGTACGTTTTTACTTCTAACCCATCTGGAATTTATTAAGGTGTGAGGTAGGGATCCAGCTTTATTTTTTAATATGGAAAAATTTAATGCAGGTGTTACCAATCGCCTACTACAATCATTGAAAAATTCCAAATAAAGCATAAAACATCTAACTTTAGACAATTATTATTTCTTGATGAAACCTCCAGGCTAGTGTTATTTACAGAACACACTGCTAGACCCAGTAATTAAATTTTTTGAATTCCTTTATTAAGTTGTTTAGCTACAAGCCTGTCATCAGTTGAGAAAACTTTGTCCAGAAAGCATGATTTTTTAAAATTATTGACGTTTAGCCATCTCTTCCTGGCAGTACTTAGGTAGCAGCTCTCACCATTTACTAAGTCCATACTAACTCATGGCAGTCAGTCCATGTCACAGGAGGATGTGTAACTTTTCACTTTCTCTAGTGCAGTATTCTGTGGGTCGCAGTTGGGAGAGGTGAGCATCGAGCTTATCCAAAAGAGGTATCAAGTCATTAAAATACAACTTAAAGAGAAAGGAGGGCAGAATCCAACCGTTTTACTCCGCTTGAGATTATATCTGATCAGTGTCTCTCTTTGTAACCAAAACAGCCTGGTCCCGGGACTTGCGGGTTAAGGAGCAAACTCCAGGTCTGTGTGAGGAACTGGGCTCCTCTCTGAGCACCTGGGTTTAGATTCTGCCCCTGGAGCCGAAGCCAAGGAGACAGCATTAGTGAAGGTGACAAACAATCGTATGCACCTGAAATCTCTTCACGGAGTGATGAAGAATACGAGAGGGCTCAGAGTGGCCAATTGACAGAGAGCCTGACCGCTCACAGCGGTCCAGCTTCAGGTCACAGTGTACATTTGCTCTGCAACACTGACATGCAAGAAATGCTACATTTTTGGGACTTCCCTGGTGGTGCAGTGGTTAAGAATCTGCCTGCCAATGCAGAGGACACAGGTTCGAGCCCTGGTCTGGGAAGATCCCACATGCCGCGGAGCAACTAAGCCTGTGTGCCACAACTACTGAGCCTGCGCTCTAGAGCCCGTGAGGCACAACTACTGAGCCCGTGTGCCACAACTACTAAGTCTGCGCTCTTGAGTCCATGCTCCACAATAAGAGGAACCACTGCAGTGAGGAGCCCGCGCACCACAACAAAGAGTAGCCCCCACTCGCCGCAACTGGAGAAAGCCCACGTGCAGCATCAAAGACCCAACAGAGCCCAAAATAAATAAATAAATAAATTTTTAAAAAGAGGGAAGTTATATAAAAAAAAGAAATGGTAAATTTTTCTAAATCAGATTAAATGTGACTCAATCTTCAGCTATTCTACTGATAGGA
The DNA here is from genome assembly GCF_964341445.2 of Mesoplodon mirus. Classification (NCBI taxonomy): domain Eukaryota; kingdom Metazoa; phylum Chordata; class Mammalia; order Artiodactyla; family Ziphiidae; genus Mesoplodon; species Mesoplodon mirus. The sequence continues at coordinate 7,998,555 of NC_138984.1, read as the reverse complement.
TGGTCTATTTCAACATTTTTAGGAGTCACTTGTCTGCCCAAGCATCCTGGGGTGGGGGGTATTGGAGTCAGGTTCACGGCAACTCAGAGGGTTTAACTGGGAGAATTTAGTGAGGGGACTATTCACGATGAGGCAATTAATAGGGGATAGTGACGGAGAGCTGGAACATGAAAGAGGGGCCTTTCAATAGTGCTTGTAACCAAAGAAAGCAGTCACTGCCAGAACATGGCCGAGCAGGGCAGAGAATGAAGAGAATGGCTTTGGGAGGTGAGAGGGCAAGTGGAGAACAACCAGCACGAGGACTTACAGGAGCCTGAAAGAAACCCCCAGCCTGTGGTCACACTGGGGTTTCTGTGCCCCAGTGTAGGGAATTGAGTCTTCCCAGGCAGGAGCTCACTCCCATCTCTGGTCATCCAAGCCTGCTGGCACCACGGGTGGGACCAGGGGGGTTGGTTGTGTGTGAACAGGAAAGGCTGTGTTGCCTCTGGATGCTGGTGCTTTCCCTGGACACCCTGGCAAGATGGGGAGGCAGCCTCTCCCTTCCCTTCTCATCTAAGGACCCCCGTGGGAGTGCTAATCTCCAAGGTGGCAGCAGAGGTGGCAGAAATCAGGCACTAGTATAGGGACTGTGTTTCAGAGGCACTGCTGGGGCTCCCCCTGTGGCTGGAGCTGCAGTTGCACCATGACCAGGAGAGCCAGGGACCTGGGTCCACCTCGGGCGTTTGGGCTACAGGGCTGGAGGCACCAAAGCTAGTGAGTGAGGCTGAGGGTGGGAGTGGAGATGGGGTGGGGACTTGAAGTGGTTAAGTCTTTTGTCCCTGAGGGACTGTCGGGATTTCTGCTTCCCCAGCAGGCAGCTGGAGGAGCTCCAGGAGGACAGATTCAGGAACATATCCAAGCACTACAGGAGGACCTGACATATTAGGGGAGGTTTCACCTACAAATCGACTGGCCTTCCTGCTGGCAAGGCAGGGAGGTCCCAAAGCCAGGGTAATGTGGGCATGAATGTACGTGTGACCTTACTTGTCTGCCAAGCAGGTGAAGCCTATGGCTTTCCCATTACGTTGGTTTTGGTATGGTGAAAAATAATTGATGCTTCTTAGGGAAATAGGAATGGATTCATGAAGTCCATAAACTTACCTCCATAACATTGAAATTGAATAAAACCTGGAGAAGTAATTGCCTTTTGAAAATTCACCTTATCTGGTGGAGAGCTTTGAGTTCAGCTAATCACAAGAAACCTCCTTTTTATGATATTGTCCCTATGAAAAACAGAGCTTCTCTCCAAATTTTTATTATAAGTCAATGCCTTGGACAAGTTTACATCCCTGGAAAGGATAAATTCACCTGACATTTTGAAAAGTGTTCCAGAGGCAAAAAATCTTCTCATTCTTCAGTGACTCTAACACGAAATTATAGAAATATTACAGGCATACACCTCAGAGATACTGTGGGTTTGGTTCCAGACCACTATAATAAAGTGAATATCATAATAAAGCTGGTCAAATGAAGTTTTTGATTTCCCAGTGCATATAAAAGTTATGTTTATTCTATACTGTAGTCTATTAACTGTGCAATAGCATTATTTCTAAAAAAATGTATATACCATAATTTAAAAATAGTTTAATGCTAAAAAATGCTAAGCATCATCTGAGCCTTCAGTGAGTTATAGTAGTGACATCAAAGATCACTGAACACAGACCCCTATAATACAACAATAATGAAAAGGTTAGTGATATTGTGACACCAAAATGTGACACAGAAACACAAAGTTAGCAAATGCTATTGGAAAAATGGTGCCAACAGACTTGCTTGGTGCAGGGTTGCCACAAAACTTTTATTTGTAAAAAATGCAGTATCTGTGAAGCACAATAAAGTGAGGCATAATAAAGTGAGGTATGCTTGTATGTACTTTTTTATTTTGACACACTATACTTTAAAAAAATTATATTTTTATTCTTTCTGGAATTTATTTGTGTTTAAAGTGAAAAATACAACTATTTTTCCCCAAATGGGTAACCAGTTGTCTCAATACCATTTATTGAGTTTTGTAGAATAATCGTTAAGTTTTTCTCCCACCAGTTTAAACTTTTACTGTTCTCATGCTGAATTCTCATACATACTTATGTAAGGTTTTGGACTCTGTTTTATTGCTTTGCCTGCTTACTCCTGACCATATTGTTTTATTCACTGTGGTTTAAAAATATGTTCTAATATCTAGTAGGGCCTATCAGTCCCAAGATACTCTTCTTTCTCAGGAAATTCTTTATCCTCCTTCTATATTTATTTTCCAGAAGAACTTTAGAAAAATTTACCCAAGTCCACCAAATATCCTGCTATGATTTTATGGCATTTTCTTGAATTTACACATAAACTTAAGGCAATTTAACATCTTTTCAATATTTAGTTTTCCTATCCAGGGACAAGTTGTGCTTTTCCATTTTCCATAGCTTTAAAGTTTTCTCATATAGGTCTTACACATCTTTATTAAGTTATTCTTGATTTTTTATAGGTTTTGTGGCCATAACAAATGGGATTTAAAAAACAATGTTTTCTTGCTGTGGATTTTAAAAATTATGTTTTATTACCAGTTATTGCTGACATAAATAAAACTATTAATGTTTACATGTTAATTTAAAATTTGGACTAATAACTAAATATTCTTATTGTATTAATAGTTTTTCACTATTTTCTTGGGTATTTTTTGGTTGTTTTTTTTGGGGGGTTGATATATGGTTATATCTTTTTTTTTAGTTTTTAAAATTTAGTTTAATTTTTTTTTATATAGCAGGTTCTTATTAGTCATCAATTTTATACACATCAGTGTATACATGTCAATCCCAATCGCCCAATTCATCACCCTCTCCCCCCCACCCCCCCGCAATATGTTGACGTATAATGATAATATAGTCTCCTGTTTTCCAATTCTTATTATTGGGTTTAGTGAAATGCTCATTTAAAGGAAATATAAAAGTGGCCCCATACAAAATACATTTTAAAAAATAAAAATAAAATACCCTCCTATATGACAATAATAACCCATCAGCAAATACATCTAAAAAGCCCAATAATAATAGCCATATCAAAAATTAAACATAATTTAATGTTATGGGATATGAAGGAACACTTGACTACGTGGAGGGCTGTATCACGTGTCCCCATGAGAAGATTTAGTATTATAAAGATGTTAATTCTGCCCTAAGTTCTGCATAAGTTTAACATGATTCCAAACAAAATCTCAGTATCTTTGTGACTGCTGAAAAACTGATCCCAAATTTTCTCAGGAACCATAAATTTATGAAAATGATCAAAAAGATTTTTAAAGAAGAAAAGTCTTAAGGCATAAATGTCCTCCTAGATACAAAAGTGTGTTATAAATTCTAATGAAGGATGTGTTACTGGTAAAGGACTAGATGGGTTGAAAAAAATAGAACAGGGTGTTCTGAGATGGACCAAATTTATAGAGGCAGGTCTCAACTATCTGGATCGGACAAATAGATTTAAAGCAATAATAATAGTGCATTGCTAAAAATTCCCATATATGAATTGGATAAAACAGGCACATATAAAGAAGGCATCTGTTATACTGAACAGCCAGGTAACCATGGATACCTCCTGCTACTGCCCCGGTGACTCCCTGCTCACCTCGCCAGTCTCACCGGTCACAGCACCTGGCTGTGAAGATGGACCCTTTGGGGCTCCCTCACAGCCAGTTCCAAGAGAAAGATCAAAAGATCTAAAAACTTAGATCCTGGGAGGCCTTTCTGGGGATGTGCTGGGTACATAAGGCCATGGGATTTTCAGCTGAGATTTCACTAAGAACCCAGTTCTGAGTGGAGCTAGTCCAGTTCCTCTGATCTGGATAAACTGCATCTATACTGTGCCTGGAGAGAAGGGAGGTAGGGTGGGCCCTCTGGGGCCTGGCTGCCTACACCTCCAGACATTGGGCTGGTGGGGAGACCTAGCTGGGGGTGGGGGAAAAGCTCTCAGCTTCCTCCAGAGGATGACTGGTATGGGGACAACCTGGTCACCTCACAGGTAGCAGTTCCCTGGTGGCAGAAGAAACCAAAGGCAGGAATGGAGGGAGAGACTGGCTTCCAGGCTGCAACTCCCCCAAACGCACCAGCTTCCCTGCCTCGGTCTCTTCCAAGAATCCCTCCACCTTCCGAAGGTGCCCCTCCCCAGAGTGTGTTTTCTTAGTGTGTTCAGTGACACAGCGAGAACACTTTGTTAAAAAATAAACCCACTGGGGGCTTCCCTGGTGGCGCAGTGGTTGAGAGTCCGCCTGCCGATGCAGGGGACACGGGTTCGTGCCCCGGTCCAGGAAGATCCCACATGCCGCGGAGCGGCTAGGCCCGTGAGCCATGGCCGCTGGGCCTGTGCTCTGCAGCAGGAGAGGCCACAACAGTGAGAGAGGCCCGTGTACCGCAAATAAATAAATAAATAAATAAATAAACCCACTGGGAATTCCCTGGCGGTCCAGCAGTTAGGACTCGGCAATTTCACTGCCAGGGCCCGGGTTCAATCCCTGGTGGGGGAACTAAGATCCTGCAAGCTGAGAGGTGCAGCCAGAAAATAAATAAATTAATAAATAAAATAACCCCACATCTGGATATGGGTATTTTCAGACTAAAAACTTGCTCTTCTCTTCAGATAGATGGCATAGCTGGTAGGGAAGATGTTGACCAGTAGTTTCAAACAGAGTTCAGTGACTATTTTTCTTCAAGAAGAACAAAACTATGACACCTGAATAAGGTGAGTGAGTTCATTGTCTATCTTTTCTCCCCACGGTTGAACACATGCCATCCGTAATGTTGAGACAAAAGTGCAAACATTCTTACAGCATCTGACAAGATAACACTGGTGAATGTGATGTTTGAGGATTTAGTTAAAAATCCTCATGGAAAGTATGAGGCAGTGGAAAGCCCCAGGCTTCCACCTCATGGCTGTCTGCAGGGCCTGGCCCGGTGGACAGGCCTCCTTGTAGTGGGAGGAGAGGACATGAAAGATTCTAGATTGGCAGCCAGAAAAATAGCCTGATCCAAAGCGGGGGAAACCAGAAGGGGGAACTAAGATGGGTGCTTGAACAGAGCTCTTGAGGACATGAAATCTGGCTTCACAGTGGTATCCACAGCACCCAGGCTTCTGCCAGTTACCTTATATATATCCTTTCAATGATGCATGAGGTAATTATCTTTATCCTTATTTCACAGATGAGGGAACTGAGACTTGACCAAGTGGTCTGCCCAAGGCCATGGCTGTCGGTGGTAGAGATGGGATTCAAATCTCTCTGAACAACTGTACCTGGTTGTCTTCACACAGAGCAGGCACCATGAAAATGTCAATTGGATGGACTGATGGATGGATGATAGATATTGGGATGGAGGAAACTGGTAACAGACAGGGGAACTGGGTGCTGTTGGACAGGGATGGGGGGAGATTTATTCACTGGCTACTCTTTGGTATCTCTTGAATTTTGCACTAGATGAATGTATTACTTTTCAAAATAAATACAGAAAAATAACAAGGATTTATATCTCCCAAGCAGAATAAAAGGCCACTTTTGAAAGATTAAGAATCAGCTTACCTTCAGTTTTCATTTTTTTCCAAAATATTCTAATCAGCAAGATGCCCTCGCTGCTGTTCCGTTCCTGTAAATTAAAAATAAATGAGACAGGGACTTCCCTAGTGGCACAGTGGTTAAGAATCTGCCTGCCAATGCAGGGGACACAGGTTCGATCCCTGGTCCGGGAGGATCCCACATGCAGTGGAGCAGCTAAGCCTGTGTGCCACAACTACTGAGGCTGTGCTCTAGAGCTTGTGAGCCACAACTACTGTGCTCACGTGCTGCAACTGCTGAAGCCCGCGTGCCTAGAGCCCATGCTCCACAACAAGAGGAGCCACTGCAATAAGAAGCCTGTGCACCGCAGCAAGGAGTAGCCCCCGCTCGCCACAACTGGAGAGAGCCCGCACACAGCAACAAGGACCCAACGCAGCCAAAAATAAATAAATAAAATAAATAAATTTAAAAAATAAATAAATGAGAAAAAAATGGACAGGAAATTGTTTATAGCAAGAATGACAGAAAATGGTTAATAATAATCTCTTTAATAAGAGATTTTACAAGTTACTTGGATTGAAGGTCTTAATACAGAATTGGATAAAGTCAGGAAAAAAATATACTCAGAAGAAAATACATTTATAGCATCCAAGATAAGCCTCTAATAAGTAAAAATTAAATTGTTTATTATAACAAATATTGGAAATAACCTATGAATCTAACAATATGCTGTAATTCTAGTCAAATAACTAATGGAAAATTCATGTGGGATACTACACATTTATTTAAATTGATGCTATAGAACTGTATTTGTTGACATGTTATGTGAATATTTTCAACTTTTTGAAGTGAAAGAGTAACAAAACAATGTTAAAGTATATTCTACTGGAGGACTCACTTTTCAATTTCAAAACTTACTACAAAGCTACAGTAATCATGAAAATGTGGCACTGGTATAAAGGTAGACAAATCAATGGAAAAGAATTGAGAGTCCAGAACTAAATCCATATATCTATGGTTAATTGATTTTGACAGGGATGCTAAGAACATTAAATGGGAAAAGAATAGTTTTTTGAACATTGGGACAACTGGCTAACCACATTCAAAAGAGTGAAGTTAGACTCATACCTCACACCACATACAAAAATTTATTCAAAATGGATTAAAGATCTAAATGGAAGTGTTAAAAGTATAAAATTCTCAGAAGAAAACATAGGTGTACATCTTCATGACTTTGTATTAGGCAACAGTTTCTTAGATATGATACGTAAAGGACTAGCAACCAAAGGAAAAATAGATAATTTGGACTTCACCAAGCTTAAAACTTTTTTCATCAAAGGACATTATTAAGATAGTGAAAAGACAACACACCAAATGAGAGAAAATATTTGCAAATCATTTATTTGATAAGAGCCTAGAATCCAGAATACATAAAGAATTCTTACAACCCAACAATAAAAAGACAAATAACCCAATTAAAAAATGAGCAAAGGACTTGAATAGAAATTTCTCCGAAGAAGATATGCATATGGTCAATAAATATCATCACTAGACATTATGGAAATGCAAATTAAAACTACAATAAGATGCCACTTTACTAGATATTACTCCACTAGAATGGCTATATTTAAAAAATGGAAAATAACAAATGTTGTTAAAGTTGTGGAGAAATTGGAACCCTCATACATTGTTGGTGGAAATGTAAAATGGCACCGTTATGATATGACCCAGCCCATATGACCAGGCACTTTTACAACTATATATATACCTAAAAGAATTGAAAACATATGTTCATGCAAAAACTTGTACTTGAATGTTGATAGCATCATTATTCACAATAGCCAAAAAGTGGAAAGAACCCAAATGTCCAGCAACTGATGAACAGATAAACAAAATGACATATATATTATATATAGGAATATTATTTAACCATAAAAAGGAATGAATTAGTGATTCACGTTACAATGTGGATGAATCTTGAAAACATTATGCTAAGACAAAGAAGCCCGTCATAAGGGGCCACGTATTGTATGATTCCTTTTATATAAAATGTCCAGAATAGGGAAATCCATAGAAACAGAAAGTAGATTGGTGGTTGCCTAGGGCTGGAAGGATGGGAGGGAAATGGGGAGTGCTAATGGTATGGGATTTCTTTATGGTGTGGTGAAAATGTTTTAAAATTTATTGTGGTGATGATGACTGTACAACATTGTGACTATACTATAAACCACTAAATTGTACACTTTAAAATGGTGAATTTTATGTTATGTGAATTATACTTCAGTTTAAAAATTTCAAAAAAGTATATTCCAATCCAAGTCCAAATGTATGTCTACCTACCCATATATGTATGTCTGTATGTATATATGTATGTACTATGTATCCATCTACCTACCAATCTACAATCTATCTAACTTTAGGTAGTGGAACTACTCATAAATTTTTAGTTACTTCTTCATGTGAATATTTATAATTTGTATAACAAAGAAAAAAATAAAAGAAAACTCTAAAATAAACATGGAAAATACTAAGATACAATTTGTAAAAGAAGGGATGTAAAATAGTTGCACATTATACAACTCTGCAACATAAAAATATGGTACTAGTAATAGAATAAAATGAAAATAAATGTGCAAAAGTGGTAAAATTATGTATGAAGTAAAAACTTTAAAACTTCTTTGTATTGTAATCTTTATCTTTACAGGTAGGCAGGAAGTGAATGTATTTGCCTTACAAAATGAATTGAGTTTTTGTTTATTTACTTGCTGTTGAAAATGTTAATGACAACAATATCAAGTCTAGGTGCTTTTTTCAAAAAATTCACTCAGTCATTCTACAAATCTTCATTGAATAGGTTTTCTCTATTTCTTATGAAACTTCCCTTTTGCTAATCTTTTCCTGTTGTTCTGAATTTTCTTCTTGTGTTGGTTTTATTCAAAATTGTTAATTCCTTTTAATTTTAAAATTTATTTGATTTTAGCTTTGAATCGTATTTCCTAATAACTGAAACATTTTTGTGTTTATATAGTCTTTATTTTATTTATTTATTTATTTTTTGCGGTACGCGGGCCTCTCACTGTTGTGGCCTCTCCCGTTGCGGAGCACAGGCTCCGGACGCGCAGGCTCAGTGGCCATGGCTCACGGGCCTAGCTGCTCCGCGGCATGTGGGATCTTCCCGGACCAGGGCACGAACATCAGCAGGCGGACTCTCAACCACTTGCATCGGCAGGTGGACTCTCAACCACTGCGCCACCAGGGAAGCCCTTATATAGTCTTTAGATGTTTGTTTCTCTTGTATTTTCTTGGGTATTTAATTTGCTATACTAGTAGTCTGTAAATGTATATTAGTTCATTTTTAATCTCAGTTTTGCATATTAAGCAGATATTCTCTTGTCTAATTAATTTATTTGATTTCATGTTTGTTACTGTTCCTTTTTAAATTTGTTATATCTTTAAAAAAATTTAGGTGTAGATTTAGTTGATAATTTTTCCCTTTTTCTTGTTACCATAAGCATGAAAGATACCAGAGTTCCTTCAATACAGCTTTAACTGTGTACCCAGTATCTCTTTTTTGTTTGTCTTTAACATAACATCCTCATATTTGGTGTTGCCTTTTCAACTTAATCGTTCCATCACAGAACTTTCTTCTATTCTTGCCTGGTCATGTGCATATAGGTGATGTATTGGCTTTCTCTCCAATTTTATCATATGGAAGTCTGAGGAAGTATGTGTAAAATCTTTGCTTAGCTATTGTGAATATCTTTATCTTCAAAATTGCAATTAATTTTTGTGAAAGCTTAATGTACATTTGAGAAAGCTCTCTATTTCTCAATTTTCCCTTTTTGGATCAGTTCCTCTCCTCTAATCACCCTTTTGTAGAAGAGAAACGGAGGCCCCTGAGGTGTAGGGACTTGCTGACAATCCCTCAGTGGGGCTGGGTTAGAGCCTGTGTTTGGGGCCAATGAATGGAGTATTGTGGAGAGTTTATGCCAGCAAGCTCCAACAGCACCCTTCTTTGCTGGTGCCCCGTTCTGTTGAAAAGCTAAAGAGCAGGACTGCCTTAGGCCAAACAGATTGTTTTGTTGGCACTTTCCCTGCAGCCTTCCTGCTGCACACAGCATTATACTAGCCTGCTGTCCTTGGGCTTTTCTTTGGCTTTGCCTGAAGAAGGGGTTCTTTCCTAGGATGCTAGCTTCTCATGTAAACAATCCTCCAGTGGGTCCTGTCACTGGTGTTCAGGGCATGCCCAGATATGCAGGAATCCTGGGATGAACATAACTTATTCAGTCAAGCTGGGACCTACTATTCTTGCTTTTGTGTAAGCATGATTTATCTGAGCCAGGCTTTTAAATTATTCTATCTCCCTTTTCTTTAAATGTTTTTTTTTAAAACAAGATTCATAGTTGTGGATTTTGTCTTTTTAATCCAGTCTATGATTCTGTTTTTTTTTTTTTTTTTTGTGGTACGCGGGCCTCTCACTGTTGTGGCCTCTGCCGTTGCGGAGCACAGGCTCCGGATGCGCAGGCTCAGTGGCCATGGCTCACGTGCCCAGCCGCTCCACGGCATGTGGGATCTTCCTGGACCGGGGCACGAACCTGTGTCCCCTGCATCGGCAGGCGGACTCTCAACCACTGCGCCACCAGGGAAGCCCTATGATTCTGTTTTTTAAATAGGAGAATCTAGTCCATTTACATGTAATCTTATAATTGTTCTGTGTTACTCTGTATTTTTCTCAGTTAATAGAATTCTTTGTTTTCTCTTTAATATAGGATTTCTATTGGACGCTGTGTTTTTTGATTCGCTTAAGTGAGATCAAATTTAACATTTTCCGAACAACCCAATTTCCTAGTGTTTTACTATATTTTCATTTATCCAACAAAAAGCAGACTGCATACATTTCTTTATATCTGTTCTAATTCAAAAATGTTTTTTCTTATAAATAGATTCAGAATTCTTTTTGTCATTCTCTTACCTTCTTCAAGTCCTCCTAGGTCAAATCCTCTTGGTCTGATTTTGGCATTCTGAAAAGTTAAATATTTAAAAACAGTTATCACATTTAATGGCAACTATTCTTTATATCATTGTTTTTCAGGCTAGGGTATGCATATCTGTGGAGATGGGCTATACAGTGCATAAAATTATCATTTCTCCCTTCATTGAAATTTTGCTACCCTCCCCTCCAATAAGAGCACGTGTGTGTGCACGTGCACATGCACACACACACACACACACAGCCCCTAAGGAAGGTGTATACCTGAGTAGCCATAATTCTACTGGGTGATTCTGTTTCCCTTGCTTAGCTGATTGGCTCCAGCAGACCCCTAACCCAATTCATAGGCTGGCCTGAGCCAATCAATCAGATGTTTTCTCTCTAGAACTCTAGAATGCAGAGACACAATCAGGGTTGGGCATTGGAAAAGGAGAAACAGACTCACTCTTCACTGAAATTATTCCCCACCCCCACCCCATACATGAGTCCTTGGAGGAGTATTGATATCTGAAAACAAATATTGAGGTTTGGCTAAGAAGAGAAAGTGCCAAAGAGAACTTTGGTAGGCTATAGTGTCTGCTCCAAGAGGAAGAATAAAAGTTGCTTCTGTCAGTTAGGACCATCATCTACAAGATACTTGGCTATTTTATACTCCTAAGAGTGACTACTGTATAGGATAACTTCTTGTTAAACAATATTAGCAAACACATGAATTTACTATGTGCCAGGCACTGTTCTAGGTGCTTTACATATATTGAATCATTTAAATCTCACAGAAACCTTATGAGATGCTATCATAATCACCCACATTCTATAGGTGAGGAAAACGGAGACCCAGAGAGGTTGAGTAACTTTCCCAAGGTCACACTGTGAGTAACTGGAGGAGTTGGATTTGAACCCAGCAGTTTGGTTCCCCACGTATTAAGTGCTACGCCACATTGCTGCTGTATTGGAGTTGCAATTTGAGAGCGCCTTTTCTGTTATTCTAGCTTCATATGAGGCTGGTATCTGGCAGGAGACAAGGCACAGAAGAAAAGTAAAATTCTGTCCTATAAAGACCTCCCTCTGGAGTAAATTCTCCAACAAAACAAAGTATAAGCATTCTGGATTTGGTGAATTAAATATGATCCTTTATTTTCTCATTTAAAGTGTAATAATTGTTAGATAACATTTGCAGTTGCTGAGCTATATGTATAATTCAAGTTAAAAACCAGAAAAGTATGCAAGATGGAAGATCAGAGAAATAAAAATTAAAATAAGATGATAAGAGAGTATAAAAATTAAGACAAATTTAAAGCTAAGGATGTGGAAATAAAAATTTAGAAAAAATAGCATTGTAAATGAGAGAATTTTCTAAAATTCACATTTAAAGTAGCATACGTGAAATAAAAAAGAAACAAAAGGGCAAAGAACTAGAAAAAAATTTTAAATTAAACCGAAAACAGTTAAGACTAATATGTTGATGGAATCCTGATACAATAAAGATTAAAAATATTTTAAAAGATGAAAATTTAAATAAGAGCTAGTAGGTAAAAGAGAAATTAAGGTAAAGGCTAACACCTATGAGGCAAAAAAGTGGGAATATTCTAGAAGGATTTGTTTTTTAAAAGTTAGAATAAAAATAATACTATGAAGATAGAAGGAAGAGAGAAATGTAATTTTTAAAACTAAGTTTAAGATTCCTAGTTGGAAATAGTGGTCTGGGTGGGTCTAGTTGCTGCTGTTGAGGAGGCCAAGAACAATTGATATGGTGTTGATGAGACATATTTTCTGCTCACCCACAGCCCTCTCAGCCCACAGTACTCTGCCTGCACAGCTATGGGCTTTATAATGCACCGCACATCTGATCTAGGGCTTTCCAAAGTCACACCCCCAGGCCAGCAAGCACTCTTTCACTTTGGTTGTTGGAATTTGTTCAATTCTACCTTAGGTTTTTCTTTAACCTATTTAATAGTCCTTTCATTATGTTTTACTTCCTTTAAGGGAAAATTAGCACGTGAAAGGCAATCAAAACATGTTGCTGAATGAATTTATTTCATCTTATGTCCTTGAAGTTTTTGTGCTGTTTGGTCATTACACTGTTCACACACACACACTGCCTTTATCACCTTGCTTCATCTTTGAGGTTGTAATACTTCTTACTGAACCTGAGTTGCTTGGTTATTTGCTCTTTTCACCGTAACTGGTGGCAGTGGAATTGGGTGGGGGGAATGACACAGTCTACAGGACTTGTTCTTGGACTGGGCTGTTTAGGGTGAGAGTGTGGTGACGGGGGACAGTGGAGTCAAGGGTGACTCCTGGGTGTCTGGCTTTGTGACTGGGTGGATGTTAGTACCCAGGAATCTCAAGTTGGAGATGGTGGTGGTTAGGAATCAGCGTTGGTATGGAAAACTCTGGGGCAACCAAAACTTAGATTTCAGACACAGTCCCTCCTAATGCCAAAATGGAATTCTCCTGGAGGCAGCAGGTGGCTCAATTCATATAAGAACAGGGCATGGTAACTCCGGTCCTCCACTCATATCTTGGTTCTTGGGGGCATTCCTCAGTCATTAATTGGCATCCGTCATCCAGAGACCAGTCAGACAAAGCACATCACCTGGAAACTTCCATGCCCATACCACCCTTGAAGTACAGAGTTCACCCACAATTCCCTGCAGTTCTCTAAGAATATGCCCTTCATAGCAATGATAAATTTCTATTTCTTGAGGCACCATTGAAATGTCCCAGAAGTCTAGCCAAGGTGAGCCTAATGAATCACCTTGGCCCTTCAACAGAACAGAGTTCTTTAGAATATTTGCATATTCAAGGCTGCCAGGAGAATGTGGGGTAGATTATCTGTTATACTTCATGTATTTGGGGCTTCCTTTTTCTAGGTTACAAGTTAACTTTGTCCCTTCTGTTCACAAAACAGTTAACTTTCCTTTACCAAATTGTAACCATTTTCTGGTCCTGCCTTGTTGATGTTACTCCTAGGCCCTTTAGGCTGATATGCTGGGTGTTCTAAACTCTTCAGCCACACATTTTGAATTTCATGGTTTCCTTCCATGGATGTATGGTCACATCCATTGTGGATGGATTTATTAGGCTCTCAGAGAAGAATAATATTTCTCTTTTGGGGGGAGCTTATTGTAATACTTGTGATAATGGAAATGGACTGGAATTAAGGAGATATGCTTGTGGGGCAAGCCTCTCATCCCAACTCACTCCAGCATGTGCTGCGGTTATCCTGTGGCCCATATGAGGAAGTGTAGGGCCCACTTCACTTAGAGGACATGGGGATATGTCCACCTAGCCCTGCAGTGTTCACACTGGCTGACACTGCACTTTCTGCCAGCAGTCCAATCTCAGTGGGATCTCTCTGTTCAATTTATGTACAAAAATTGTCCTTCCTCTTCTATTCCTGCTTCTAACTATTTTGGGCCTCATCTCCCATTTCTGGCCCTGAAAGCCCAGCTACTATGTTTTCAATCCTTTGTCCTTTTCTTCTTCTGGATCTTCCCATCTCTGGCTCTACTGGGCTCTCTCCCATCCATTGAATCCCTGTACCTCTACCACCCTCTGCTTCCTGTCCTTGCTGAGTTTCTTCCACTCTCTACAGTTTGAATAGACAAGTTTTGCCTACATCACAGTTTTGCTGAGGGTTTGGAAGGGACCTGTGTGAACATTAAAAACCAGAGGCCCATGGGTTCTTTTATTCTTTAGGCAAACATTGACTGAGGCCTTTGAATGTGGCAGGCACTGTAGATGCAAGGTTAAATAACAAATATTTTCCACCTTCAAGGAGATTGGTTATTAGTAGAGGAATCCTGAAATTTGCAAGTACTGTGACAGTGCTTTTGAAAACATTAAGGCATTCAGGAACAATTTAGTGTATCTCTCCCTTGTTTAAACAAGGAAAATATGGTGGTAGACTCCTTCACTATACAGATTCAAGCCACTGTCAACTTTGACAACCTAGTCCTGAATTTTGATTTTTCTATGGTCACCACTGGGCTCTGGATCCCCGTGGCATTTTACACTGGTGATCACCTCCTTACTGAACTTCTTCTGCTGTCTCCTCAGCAGCCTTTCAAACAAACATTCTGCCTGCTCTTTGGGGGTTCCTCTTCCTTAGTTCACAGCTACCATATTGATGTTTTCTAGGTTCCATCCTTAACCATTCTCTGCTCTCTACACACTTCCCTAGGCAGGCCGTACAGACCTTTCGGTGGGTTTCTCAGTCGAGCCTACACTCTACCCTGGAACACTCTTCCCTACACTTTTAACTTGGTTGAGGTCTCCACCATCAGCTTTTCCCCACCTGAGTCTGGGTAGGCCCCCAGGGCAGGCTCCCCTAGCTTCCTTCACTTGCGCATCCCAATACCATATGCAGAATACTGCCTGCCTGCCCTCCCACCTGCCTATCCGTTCGGAGGGCAGGACCACGCCTGGGTTGCCCCCCTCAGTATCCCGGGGCCAGCCCTGAGCAGGTGCTCACTAACCGGGTGTGGAGTAAATCAAAGGATGTGTAAAACCTTGTCACAGGAGAGGACCGGCGTGGCTACACCCATAAGCTAGAAGTTGGGGACAGGCGTCGCCGGCTGGGTGAGAGGCGGCCCGGCGGGTCACAGCACTGAGGATTGGGGCTGGGGGCATTCAGAAGCAGGGGCGGGAGGGTTCCCGCCAGCGGCTGGCCCCTGAGCAGGGGTCCGGGCAGCAACAGTCATCGGCTACAGCCAGTCGTCTCCGCGAGGTCAGGCCACAGCAGTCGGGAGTGCCCTCCGCCTGGCCCTGCCCTGCTCCGGCTGCCGCAGGGCAACTACAACAGACCACCCCTCCGCCGCGCACTCACCCCCGCGCTTCACTTTTGGCTCCTCCCGGCCACCGTTGCCTCCATAACACCGCGCCCGTGACCCGGAAGAGCATTCTCCTTAGCAACTGCGGGACCGTGGCGGCGCTTGCCTCCCGGGAGACACGGTGAGGCCTCCCCGTCCCCTCCTCGCGCGCCCCACCTCGACCCCTCCCCAGGAGCGACCCCGGGTCTGGCCTTCGAGGCCTCCGCGTCGCTTCGAGGGGTACCTGCGCCGGCGGCCCCGGGCGAGTGCCCTCTGCCTCTGGAATCGCTCCCCGGCCCTGGCGTCGCCCCTGCCCACCCCACGCCCCACGCTCCTAGCCCACCCGGTCTCCCAGGCCCGCCTCCTCGCCCCCGAGCCCCGCCGGCCCTCCCTTGTAGCCTAGTATGGGGTCCTGAGAGGAGAAGCAGAGTTAAACAGGGCCTCTTGCTGTAGAGAGAACGCTTCCCGAGGTTCGGGTCACCTGTGGACGCGTTCTTGTGGGTCCGGATACGTATGTTTGGGATTGACAGGGATGAGGCGCCTTAGGATCCTTGAACAGCAGCCACTTTATTGTAATACTTGGTGTTTGCCTGCCGCTTGGCGCTTTACCAACTGGTATACTTTATCTGCTTCGTTGATCGTGGAGACTCATTTAATCCAGCGTTTTGAACTGACCCTTTAACTGGGAATTAGCTTTCCAGTTTTTAGTGCGTTTAGTATTCTGTAAGTTGGATTTTGTGTCTTAACAGTTCTCTACGGAAGGAGCTCTCCTTGGGACTGAGTAGGTTTGGGAGAAATTTCAAGTGGAATTTGCTACGTTGAAGAAGTAGGGGCAGGTGTTGTTAATATCTTTGATTTACATTTGAAAACAGGTTCAACACAATCTCTGTTAGAATCCCAGCTGGCTTCCCCTCCCCCCCCCAGAAATTGACAAAGTAAAATTTATATGAAAATACAAGAGACTGAAAACCTCCCTTAACTGAGTTTGAAGAAGTGGGACTAAGGAAACTCTAAGCCTTATTTGAACATTGTTGGATAACTACACTATAATTAATCCGATGACAGTGGAGCTAAAACTGAGACATATGAACAGTTTTCGAAAATGACATTATATGGGACTAAAATGCAGGAGTTTATATATCAAAATCCATTATTCAAAACAGTATAATTTCATTTCAGCTCAATAAGTAATTATTAAGTACTTACAGTGCTCAGCAATTGCTTAGAGACATAGAAGAGCCAGAGAAATTTATACGGGCATCTGAATTGATTTTTTTTGTAAGAGTTGAATAGGGATTTTCGGCTCAATTGCTTTGGGCATCCTCCAAAGATTCATTTGTGAAGATGCGCAAACTCTTAAGCAGACATTCTGTGATATTTTATTGCTTTCTTACAGGTTTGGTGCCCATTTATTCACTTATTCAACAAGTATTTGAGTGCTTACTTGGTACTAGGCACTGCGTTTAGCATTGGAAGTTGGGGAGAGTGAATGCATGCATGATCCCTGTCCTCAGCGGATGCAATCCAATTAATCACATGAATGTAAAACTGCAACTGTGACAAGTATTTGAGTTAGGGAAGTCACAGAAGTGACATTTGAACTGAGATCTGAAGGATGCACAGGAAGGGAAGAATGATCCAGTCAGAAAAAACAGCAAGGACAAAAAGACCCTGTGATGGCAGGGTTCATGGAGAGGACTGGGAACTTAAGATACAGATCTGTGTGTCGCTCAGGAAGAGTGTAGAAGAATCTAGTGAGAGGGGGTTGGAGAGGTGGGCCAGAGGGTGCTGGGCCTTGTAAGCAGGTTGAAGAGTTTCTTTGGAGTAAAGAGAAACCTCCGTACAGTTTTACTTAGAGACTTAGGCTAGATTGTGGGTGGGTATGACACAGTTAGATTGTGTTTGACTAGCCTGCTTTGTATCTTCTACTATTGCTTAGTGATTGCATTGTCTTCTCTTTCTTCGTTTTCTCAACATGCTCTTTCAGCTTTATTGCCGTTGAGGGAGACTCCATGTACCATTAGCAAGGCACATCTACTTTTTTTTTAATTGGGAAAAAGGAATTTTAGGGATTAGAATTGGACATTAGAAGTCAGTTGAGTTGAAATATTTTTGCATTAGTATGACTGCTAGGAGACTAATTTCTGTGACTCTTTTTAATTGTGGTTAAAAAAATACATAGTATAAAATTTACCCTCTTAACCATTTTTTAAGTGTGCAGTTAACTATATTTACATTGTTGTGTAACATCGCTAGGACTTTTTCATCTTGCAAAACTAAATTCTGTACAACTGCCTATTTCTCCTTCCCACCAACTCCTGGCAACCAACCTTCTACTTTTTATTTTCATGATTTCGACTACCCTAGATATCGCATATAAGTGAAATCATACATTTATACTTTCATACTCCTTCTCTGCAATATCCTCCTTCTCCCATCAGTCAATTCAAATCCTACCAATTCTTTAAGGCCCAGTTCCTCTCCCTTGTCTTTCAACTTGAATTAATAGATCCAGAGTGGAAGAGGCCTTAGAAATTATCCTGTCTTATTCTAGGCGAGAAAATAGAGTTCTGTAGAAGTTTCAGTGATTAGCCCAAGGACAGACATCTTAGTGAGTTGGGGCAGAGTTGGGACTAGAGCTCTGGTCTTTCAACTTCTGGGTGGGTGCCTTTACTGCTTCAGTCTGCTTACATGTTGTGATTTCGTGCTTTATTCTTTAGTTAGACCAGAAGTACCACTGAGGCGCAGAAACTGATTTTCACATCCCCACTCCAATATGTTGAGGCATATTCGATGCCTAGGAAGTATTTGTTGACGAATTGATTGTCTTTAGGACTTTCATTGCCTAGAAGGTGACTCTGCATAAAATTTTGAACTTCATTGATTCAGATCCTTGATTGTATTAATCATATTTACATTTGTCCTTCTGCAGTTGAATGATTCTTTCACTTTTGCCATCAGAGTTGAGACTCTCTCACTTTTTCCTGTCTTTATTGCATGTATTTGCCCATGGCATGTATACTTGGGTTCCCCTGCACATTTTGATGAGGAAGCCATCAGAAATGAAAAAGAACACATTAAACTTTTTAGGTTAGCTGATTTATTTTGAGGCAAAGGTTTATGTTTATTTGTGAGTTTTATTACTGCTAAATGGTTTTGAAAGAGTCATATTTGTACTACTTTTTATAGTGTTCATCTCACAATGCTTACAGACTAGTTGATTTTAGGTATTGGACTGGAAATTATTTTGAGGTGGCTCAGTATTTTAAGTACAAAAAAAGTATAACAAAGTGTTTTCTGGTGTGAGGAAGATTTGTAAATTTTTATTTTCAGTTTCCTCATTTATTCCAGACTTTGGTTTTCTGTAATGTTGACCAGCCTTATAGGATCAGCCTTATAGGATACAGTTTTTAGAGTATCCTTTTACTGTAACCTTCAAAAAGTTTTTTTGTTTTATCTGGGGAGTTTCTGTGGGAAATGAAGTTCATTTTCATTCAAGTACTACTAAGCACATGTACAGATCAAACTGTGGGCCTGGAATGGTTCTGTAAATCCCTCTGCGGTCCGGCTGTTGGTGCCATTGTTGGTGACGTGAGAGAAACTCAGCCAGAATTCTTGTTATCTTTATTAGACTGAGGGTGGTGGAACTGCACAAGATGCTTGTTCGTGTCATGTAACAGGAGGTAGAAGGATTTGACAATAAGAACTTTTCAGATAGCATTTTATTTGGAGCCATAGCAAGAACTTGATGCCCCAGAGTTGCAATTATGTGATTAACTCTCGTGTTGATGCTAGATTTAGTCAAGTTTAGTCAGCCATTAGTCTAAAAAAACTTCTTTCCCAATTTTTAAAAATTGTGATAAAATACACATAATATAAAATTTACCATCTTAACCATTTTTTGGTGTACAGTTCAGTGATATTAAATACATTCATAGTGTTTTGCGATCATCACCACCATTCGTCTCCAAAAACTGAAACTCTGTACCCATTAAACCACGATTTCCCATTCTTCCCAGCCTCTGGCAACTACTAGTCTGCTTTCTGTCTCTGTGATTTTGACTACTATAATTACCTCATATAAGTGGAATCACACAGTATTTGTCTTTTTGTGCATAATGTTCTCAAGGTTCATCCATATTGTAGCATATGTCAGAATTTCCTTTTTAAGGCTTGTATGTATTAACCACATTTTGCTTATCCATTGATCCATTGATGGGCACTTAGGTTGTCTCCACGTTTAGCTGTTGTGAATAATGCTGCTAATGGACATGAGTGTGCAGTCCAACTACTTCTGATTCCTTTCTTAAAACCCAGTAATAGCTGCCTCTGGGATGCACTAGTGATGGCAGACAAGAGATAGTGTTCCCACTAGTAGGAAGGGACTTTCATGTTACACAAAGCACAGTGAAAATGTCTGATGAAATTAGCTGGAGATAAGGGCCAGTGAAGAGGTACCCTGCCCTCAGAAAATGCCTTCTAATTAGAAAGTTAAGAGGAAGGGGATTATCATTTATGGAGCCCCTCCTATGTGTTGAGTAATTCACATGTATTATGTCATTAAATATCAGTTGTTGCCCATTGAGCAAGAGGATTCAACTCTTTTACTGAGGAGAATATAGAGGCTCAGGAAGTTTACTTAGGTCATAAGGCAGTAAGTGTCAGAACTAAAGTATGGACCCATGTCTGTCTGATTCCAAAGTCCATATTCCTTCCACCACACCACACTGTGCTCCTTCTCTAAATCAGGTTCTGATTTCAGCATGAATGCTACGTATGAGAACATCAACATCAGTTCCAGAGGAACCATAAGGAAAAGGGCAAGTAATGAAGTAGGCTGATACAGTAGGGAGTTACCTGTTCCCTGTGGTTTAAAAAAATCCTTCAAATGAAGGACAGTAATTGTCGGAGTGTTTGATAGACTTGAGAGCTTGGGTACCTAAACCAGGAGGAGGCAGGAAGTTATGTAATGCTAATTGACTAACTTTGCCCTTTAGATTCCTCTGAGGCTTCCTTTAATGAAATTGGATTGTTTCTTTCTCCCATTAGGATTTGATGAGGAAGAGGTTTGTAGTGATTGTTTAGGTGCTGAGGGATTTGGAGAGAAGCCCCAAACATTTCTGTTTAACTTCACCTCATTTAGAGAGCATTTCTCTACATGGGAAATAGTTGCTCCTTTCCCTCTTCGCCTTGGTCAGCTTTAGTTAGTTTTAGAGGATTGAATGTGAAACTGTAGCAGCAGTTATATGAGGGAGGAGATAACAGCGCATGGTTATTTTTGTTTTAATTGTACGTAAAATCAACAATTTACATGGTTTGTTATTCTTTTTAGTTATTTTACGTTTTTTAAATGAAAACATATTTGAATTGTTCATAGATCTTTTGCTCCAATAAGACATTTGTTTTCTTTATGATTTACTGAATTTTGACAGTTCAAATCAGTCTTAATAGTTTGGAAGTAAGGATGCCCTATGAATTTTATGACTAAAATATACATTATTAATAGGGAATACTTTTAATGATTGAATTAGGAACCAATTTGTATTGTGAAGCATTGTTAGTTATTGGTTAAGACCATATTTTTTAAAAGCTGGATAATTGTGTTGTCAACTTACTATATATTGTATGTATTAAAAGTATACAATTTATTAAGTTTTGGTATATGTATATACTCAAGAGACTATTATCACAAACAAGATAGTGAACATATCCATCACCCCCAAAGCTTTCATTACATCCCTGGCTCCTTGACCCCCATGCCAGATAACCACTGATCTTTCTGTAATTATATATTAGTTTTATTTCCTAGAATTTCCTGGAATTTTACATAACAGGAATCATATAGTATGTAGTTATGCTTCTTTCACTCAGCATAATTATTTTGATATTTATCAATTTTTTTTAGTGTATCAATAGTTGATCCCTCTTTAATGCTGAGTAATATTCCTTTGAATGGATGTACCAGAAGTTTATTAATACATTCACCTATTGATGGATGTATTGGTTGTTTCTAATTTTTAGTTGGTAACAAATGAAGTTGCTATGAAAATTTGTGTACGAGCCTTTGTGTGGATGTATACTGTTATTTCTCTTGGTTAAATACCTAGAAGTAGAATGGCTAGATCATATGGTAGGTATATGCTTAACTTTTAAAGCAACTGTCAAAGTTTTGGAAAGTGGGTGTACTATTTTGCATTCCCACCAGCAGTGTATAAGAGGTCCAGTTCCTCCACATCCTTGCCAACACTTGGTATGGTCAGTCTTTTTAACTTTAGACTTTCTTATAGATGTATATTGGTATCTCATTGTGATTTTATTTTATTTTATTTTTAACATTTAGTTTATTTTATATTTTTTTGGCTGTGCCATGAGGCATGAGGGATTTTAGCGAGCCTGCACCCCCTGCAGTAGAAGCGTGGAGTCTTAACCACTGGACCGCCAGGGAAGTCCCCTGGTTTTAAATTGTGTTTCCCTAAGGAAGTGATGCTCTTCATCTTTTCATGAACTTGTTTGCTATCCATATACCTTCTTTGGTGAAATGTCTGTTCAGATGTTTTGTCCATTTTTAATTGGGTGTGTTTCCTTATCACTGAATTTTAGAAGTTCTTTGTATATTCTGGATGTATATCCTTTTTCAGGCATAGGATTTGCAAATATTTTCTCCTAGTCTCTTTTTATTCTCTTAATGATGACTTTTGAAGAGCAGTTCTTAATTTTGATGAAGTCCAACTTACAATTTTTTCTTTTATGGATTGTGCTTTTCTTGCTTTATCTAAAAAATCTTTGCCTAAGTTAATATCACAATGATATTCTCCTATGTTCTGGAAGTTTTACTTGTAAATTTATGATCCACTTTGAGTAAATTTTTTTTTTTTTTTTTTTTGCGGTATGCGGGCCTCTCACTGCTGTGGCCTCTCCCGCCGCGGAGCACAGGCCCCGGACGCGCAGGCCCAGCGGCCATGGCCCACGGGCCCAGCCGCTCCGCGACATGTGGGACCCTCCTGGACCGGGGCACGAACCCGCGTCCCCTGCATCGGCAGGCGGACTCCCAACCACCGCGCCACCAGGGAAGCCCTGAGTAAATTTTTATATGTAGTGCAAGGTATGGATCAAAATTCATTTTTTAAATATATAGAATTCAAAAAAACAACGGAATCCAATTTTTTTTTTTTTTTTAGAACCATTTGTTGAAAAGACTGTATTCCTTCACTTAATTCCCTTGTGCCTAGGTTATACCTAGGTTGAAAATCATTACATATTTTTGGTTCTATTTCTGGACTCTCTGTTTCATTGATCTATTTGTAGATATTGATGCCAGTACTACACTGATTTGATTACTATAGTTTTATAAAAAGACTTGAAGTCATATAGTGTAAATCCTTATAAGTCATATAGTGTAAAAAGTTCTTTTTCCAGACTTTGGCTCTTTGAGGTCCTTTTCATTTCTGTATTAATTTTAGAATCAGCTTGTCAGCTTTCCAAAAAAGTCTGCTTGAGAATTTGATTCAAATTGTATTGAACCTATAGATAATTTGGGGAGAATTGCCATCTTAACATCTTCCAACCCATGAACATTTATTTAGGTTTTCTTTTCTTTCTCTCAGCAATATTTTGTAGTGTTCACTGCACATATCTTGTACATTTTTTGTCACAGTTAGCTCTATGTATTTTATATTTTTGATGCTATTGAAATGATGGTTTTTAAAATTTTATATTTTTGACTGTTGCTAGTATATAGAAATATGATTGATTTTTGTACATTGGCTCTTCTCTGTCAACCTGGCTATGCTTATTTCTTCTAGTAGCTTTTTAAATAGATTTCATTGGATTTGCTGCATAAAGATTATGTCATCTGTGAATACAATTTTACTTCTTCCATTTAAAAAATATATTTATTTATTTTTGGCTGTGTTGGGTCTTCATTGCTGTGTGCGGGCTTCAGTAGTTGTGGCACGTGGGCTCAGTAGTTGTGGCTGGAGGGCTCTAGAGTGCAGGCTCAGTAGATGTGGTGCATGGGCTTAGTTGCTCTGCGGCATGTGGGATCTTCCCAGACCAGTGATCGAACCTGTGTCCCCTGCATTGGCAGGCGGATTCTTAACCCCTGCACCACCAGGAAAGTCCCTACTTCTTCCTTTTTAATCTTTAACTTTTTATTTTTTCTTATTGTACTGGCTTCAGTTCCCAGTACAATGTTAAATAGAAGTGGTGGGAGTAGACATATTTGTCTTATTCCTGATCTTAGGAAGAAAGCATTTAGTCTTTCACCATTAAGTGTGATGATAGCTGTAGGCTTTTGGTATATTTTCTTTGTCAGTGAAGAAGTTTCCTTTTATTCCTAGTTTGCTGAGAGCTTGTTTTTTTTTAATCAGAAACAAATGTTGGATTTAGTCAAATGCTTTTTCGGAGTCTACTGGAAATGGTTTAATATAGTCAGTTACATTGACTTTCAAATATTAGCACTAACCTTGCATTCTCTAGATAAACCCTACTTGGTCCTGATGTATTATTATTTTTATATGTTGTTGGAATTTATTTCTTGAAATTTATTAAAAATTTTCCATCTGTGGTTATGACAGATACTGGTTTGAGATGATTTTTCTTGTAATATCTTTGTCTTTGTTTTTGGTATCAGAGTAGTGCTGGCAACCTTCAATGAGTTGGGAAGTATTTCCTTTCCTTTAATTTTCTGGAATAGTTTGTATAGAGTTGGTATTTCTTCCTTAAATGTATTAAGAACATACACATTTAGAATTGTTATTTGCTCTTGATGAATTAACCCCTTTAATGTTATGAAATGATCTTTAGCCACAGTAATGTTCTGTGCTCTGAAACCTACATTGTCTGATATTAATGAAGCCATTCCGGCTTTCCTTTTGTTAGTGTTAGCATGGTATATCTTTTCCATACGTTTACTTTTAACTTATTTGTGTCTTATATTTGAAGTGTTTCTGTAGGCAGCATATTATTGGGTGTTGCTTTTTAACTAGTCTGATAATGTTTTTCTTTTTGGCCATGCCACATGGCTTGTGGGATCTTAGTTCCCTGACCAGGGATCAAACCCGTGCCCCCTGCAGTGGAAGCATGGAGTCCTAACCACTGGACCACCAGGGAATCCCCCCTGACAATCTTTTAATTGGTGTACTTAGACCATTTCCATTTAATGTGATTATTGATATGGTTAAGTTTGAATCTTTCATCTTGTTATTTTTCTTTTTTGTCCCATCTATTCTTTGCTTCACTTTTGGATTAATTTTGTTTTTTCTAAAATTGTCCATCTCCCTTGTTGGCTTATTAATGGTAACTATTTATTTATTTAGTGGTTACTTTAGGGTTTATATATACATGTTAAACTTATCACAGTCTACTTTCAAGGATATCATACCACTTCACATATAAAAACTTTTTTTTTTTTTTGTCTGCATTGGGTCTACATTGCTGCATGTGGGCTTTCCCTAGTTGCTGTGCGTGGGCTTCTCATTGCTGTGGCTTCTCTTGTTGCTGAGCACAGGCTCTAGGGCGTGCAGGCTTCAGTAGTTGTGGTGCGCAGGCTCAGTAGTTGTGGTGCACGGGCTTAGTTGCTCCGTGGCATGTGGGATCTTACCAGACCAGGGATTGAACTCGTGTCCCCTGCATTGGCAGACAGATTCTTAACTACTGTGCCACCAGGGAAGTCCTTTTTTTTTTTTTTTTTTTTTTTTTGCTGTACGCGGGCCTCTCACTGCTGTGGCCTCTCCCGTTGCGGAGCACAGGCTCCGGACACACAGGCTCCGCGGCCATGGCTCGCGGGCCCAGCCGCTCCGCGGCATGTGGGATCTTCCGGGATCGGGGCACGAACCCGTGTCCCCTGCATCGGCAGGCGGACTCTCAACCACTGCGCCACCAGGGAAGCCCCCAAGGGAAGTCCTTTTTTTGTTTTGTTTTGTTTTGTTTGTTTTTGAAAACCTTTTAACAGTATCTTTTAATTTCCCTCCTGGCCTTTGTGCTCATCATTTTTTTACTTCCACATCTATGATCAATTCCAGTATACACTGTTATTATTATTTATAAGTAATCAATTGTCTTTTAAAGAGACTTAAATTTTATGAATTAAATCTTTATATTTACTCATAAGTTACTTTTTCTAGAGCTCTTCATTCTTTTGTGTAGATCCAGGTTTGCATCTTTTATCATTTTCTTTCTGCTTTGAGGACTTTAGTGTTTCTGGCCATGAAGGTTTGCTAGTGATGATTATTTCAGTTTTCACATGTCTGAAAAAGTTTGTATTTTGCCTTTGTGTTTGAAAGATATATTTGCTGCATAAAGAATTCTAGATTAACATTTTTTATTTTTAATCAGTGTTATAAGGATTTTGATTCACTGTCTTCTACCTTGCTTGTTTCTGACAAGAAATCTGACCTCTTTATTTCTGTTTCTTGTACTTAATGTGTCTTTTTTTTCTCTGCTGCTTTTAACATTTCCCTTTAGACTGGTTTTAACCAAATTGATTATGATTTGCCTTGGTATAGCTTTATGTTTCTTGTGAAACACTGAACTTCTTAAACTGTGGTTTTGTAGTATTCATCAAATTTGGAAAACTTTCAGCTGTTATTTCTTCAAATATTTTTTCTTTCTTTACTTTTCTCAGTCCCCTTCCTCTGCCCTGCTGATTTTAGTTATACATATATTAGGTTGCTTAAAGTCCCACAGCTCACTGATGCCCTCTGTTCATTTTTTTCTCTTTTTTTCCTGTTTTTCATTTTGGATAATTCCTATTGCTTTATCTTCAAGTTTACTAATTTTTTCCTCAGCAGTGTCTAATCTGCTGTTAATCCCATCCAGTGTAGTTTTCATCTCGGATATCATCATTTTTATTTCTAGAAGTTTGATTTGGATCCTTTTTATATCTTCACTGTTTCTTAACCTGTTCAGTTTTTCCTCTAACTTTTTAAACATACAATTCTAATAACTACTACTTTCCTGTACTTTTTCATTATTCCTATATATTTCTACATTCTCTCCTTTCTCTTTGTCTCTCTGCCCCTCTCTTTCTCTCACACACACAGTACCCACATACACCCTATTTATTAATGAAGTAATGCAAGATAGATAATAATTTCCCTATTTTGTATATTTGGATATAGGCTTAAGAAAGCTAGGTAGTTTGGTGTGCTCAAAGTCAGACAGTTAATATTCAGATTAAAATCTAGGTTTTTCATAATGCCTGCTCTTTCCATTACTCCTGCTTCAGTAGGAGAGATAAGACAAGTGTTTAAAACAGAAGTAAGAGTAGGGATGGCACCATAATAGAGAAGGATTATGAAAGATCACAAGGGAGTGTATAGGTTATAAAAGACTTCCAAGGATGCAGGAAGCATTTGGGATGAGCCTTGAAGGACAAGTGAGATTTTGCATGATACACTAGGAGGGCGAGATAAGAGTGTATTGCAGTATGTGAGGTTTGGAGATAAGAGTGTATTGCAGTATGTGAGGTTTGAAGAGTGAAGCATGTGTTTAGCTGAATTGGGTGTGAATATGGAAAGCAGAGGACTAGGGAGGTTAGGTTAGACTGAATTGTGGAGTGTTTGTGTGTGTGTGTGTGTGTGTGTGTGTGTGTGTGGAGTGTTTTTGATGTCTGGCTTTATCACAAGTTTTTTAATATATCTTGTCTTTTCAACTGCTGCATGCCTCTGACACAAAGATGGAGTCTTTTAAAATTTCCCTACATTCCTTAGTACTGTCTTGCACATAATTCATTTATAGCTTTTCTTACTATAGCACCCTTAGTTCTTCTTTATTAGTACTTGTGATTGCATTGTTTATTGTATAAGAAGTCTTAAATCTTGTGTTCATAAAATTCCTTCCAAAGAAGTCAGCATACTTTATGCTAATTCATTTATTGATTGTCTCAGCAGTCAGCTTACCATACCCTAAGAGTATCCCACTTTCTCAGGCATCCAGAATCCTGCTTCAACTTAAGGGTCATTGTGTAATCTTGTATTGTTCTAATGAAAGGAATGCTCAGATGATAGTGTTGTGGGCAGAGCCCAGGCCTGTTTCTCTGGAACTTTTTTACTTCTGGCTGATAGGGAGGAGTACATGTGGCACTGTCCTTGAACTCACAACTGCCCACCACATGCAGAATTGGCCCTGATATGTCAAGTGCTCAACTGGACTCACTCCGATCTTTGTATCTCAGAGGAATTGAGAGCTGAGGTTTCATCCAGGGTTTCATTGAATTTCAGTTGGGTAAAAAATAATTAATGGAAAAATATCTTACTGTTCAAATCGCATCATTCCTCTTGTAATGCTTTTAATTATCTCCTGCAAACCTTTTTACTCTTTAGTTCTGAAAAGTGCCCTCTTTGCTGGAGCTCCCTGAAGTGATTGCTAGTGGTTCTCAGTGAGTTTAATCAAAGAGCACATGCCTTTTGCTGTAAACCCTCCCTACCCCCATGAAATTCCTTGTTAATGCAACTTCAGAAGAAAAGAGGAAAATCAAGGATTTGCTAACTCCTAACGGGTGGCTAGTTAGGACACTATAGAACCAAGCAGATTTTCAGTGGCAAATACTGAATCTAGAATTGAAAGACTATATATGTATTTACATGCATTTTTGTATGGTCTTGTTTGTTTTTAAATGGTAGTCTTTTATTAAATACTGAGAAGTTACAAAGTAATGTATGCAAAATATGTGTAAGGTGTACAGAACACTAGGACAGTGAATACCCATGTACCTAACTGCCAGTTTAAGAAAAAAATTGAAGATCTCTATGTTCCTGTTCCTTATCCCACCTCTTCCTTCCCATTTCAGAGGTAACCTGAATTTTGTATTTGCTTCGTACTTGAACCATATAGTTTGTATCCTTAAACTGTTGTTTAATTTTGCATGTTTTTGAAATTTATAAAATGAAATCACAATGAAAATATTTTTCAGTGATTTGCTTCTCTCTATAACATTATGTGTGTCTGCTTTGGTCATATTTTTGCAAGTATTTAATCCTGGGCTGCTTTCACTTAGTGTAAATTTATTTCTTAATAATTTTCCTCGTTAGTCTTATAAAGAATGTGATTCATATGTTTCTACCTTGTAGAAATAAAAAATGGTAATGCTCTCTGACTGGATAAAAATAAACCATTCTCCTTTAAGGCATTTAATGTACTCTCAGGGCCTTCCTTTGTGAGTGGGCAGGAGCCCTTTAAGGTGGTGGTTTATTTTTCCTGCCTTTCCTCTTATACTTCACCTTGGACAGTCTGGACACGCCCCATTCTCGAACTAGGTGGCTTGGTGGTTCTTTACCCTCACTGCAGAGAAGAATCACCTGAGGAGATTTAAGAATACCCATGCCTGGGCCAAACACCAACCAGTTAAATTTGAATATTTCTTTTTGCGACTGTTCTTATCTTTTGCCTGTTCTTTTTTTTGTTATTGTTGTTTGTTTTGTTTTGTTTTAGTTGTGTTGCTTTCATATTGATTTGTAGCTCTTTACATATTCTGTATATAAATCTTTGAAGTCTTAAATGTTGCAAATATTTTCTTCCAGTCTGTTGCTTTGTCTTTATGGTTTCTTTTGGTTTACAGAAGCTTTTAATTTTTAAAATTTGAGTCTCTTTATGGTTTCTGTGTTTTATGTCTTAACTAAGAAGCCTTTCTTTACCCCTAGATTTTGAGCAATTTTCTCCTACATTTTCTTTTAATATGTTTATAATTTTACTTCCAACATTTAGCACTTCAAGCCAACTGTAGTCTATTTTTTATGTATAGTATTAAGGATCTAACTTTGCTTTTCTCTAAGCAGATAGCCAGTTGTCCTATTATCATTTGAGTGGTCTTTCCCCCACTAATTTGAAATACCTTTTTTAGAATTTCCTAAGGGTCCATTTTTAGACTCAGTTTTCTTCTAATGATGTTTTTGCCTATTTCAACTATAATAATATCATACTGTTTTAATTACCATTACTTCATAGTATGTCTTCAAATCTGAGAGAGTAAATCTTTTCTTGTTACTCTTCCTTTGCAAATATTTTTCATCCATTGTGTACACTTTTTTCTTCCATTTGATTTTTGAAATTATTTTTTATTGGTGTGAAATTCACATAACATAAAATTAACCATTTTAAAGGGATACAGTGGCATATCATGCATTCACAGTATTGTACAACCATCACCTCTGTCTAGTTCCAAAACATTTTCATCACCCCAAAAGAAAACCCTGTACCCAGTAAGTAGTTGCTTCCTATTCTTCCCTTTCCCTATTTTCTGGGAGTCACCGATCTGTGTTCTGTTCCTATGGATTTAACCTACTCTGGATATTACATATATAGTATATGGAATCATACATGACCTTGTGTCTGTCTGGCTTCTTTCACTTAGCATAATGTTTTTGAGGTTCATCCATATTGTAGCATGTATTAATTCTTTTTGTGGCTGAATAATATTCTATTGTATGTATATGCCACAATTTGTTTATCCATTAATCTGTTGATGGACATTTGAGTTGTTTCCACCTTTTGGCTATTGTGAATAGTGCTGCTTTGAACATGTGTGTACATTTATTTATTTGAGTAACTATTTTCAACTCTTTTGGGTATATACCCAGAAGGGGAATTGCTGGGTCATGTGGTAATTCTATGTTTAACTTTTTGAGGAATTGCCAAGCTCTTTTCCACAGTGGTTGAACCATTTTACATTTCTACCAGCTACGTATGAGGGTTCCAGTTTCTCTACATCTTTGCCAATACTTGTTATTTTCTGGGTTTTGTTTTGGTGTAGACATCCTTTTGAGTGTAAATGGAACCTCATTGTGTGTGTTTTTTTTAAAATATTTATTTGGTTGTGCGCGGTTTTAGTCACGGCACACAGGATCTTCTTTGCCGCGTGTGGGATCTTTTAGTTGTGGCATGCGGGATCTAGTTCCCTGACCAGGGATGTAACCTGGGCCCCCTGCAGTGGGAGCGTGGAGACTTAACCACTGGACCACCAGTGGTTTTGATTTGCATTTCCTTGATGGCTAATGATGTTGGGCATCTTTTCATGAACTTCTTGGCCATTAATATATCTTCTTTGGAAAAATGTCTATTCACAGCCTTTGCCCATTTTTTTTTCCATTTGATTTTTAAGATGAGCTTCTTAGTTTCTATAAAAAAGTTGTGATTAGAATTTAATTGTGGTTACATTGAATTTTTTGACTAATTTGCAGCCAATAGCTTTATAATATTGAGTCTTGTCAAGAGCAGGGTTTGTTTATTTGTTTAGGTCTTTTATAATTTTAAAAATAATGATGTTTGAATTTAAATTAGGTCTTATATCAGTGTTATTAATTTTGTTCCCAGACATTTTGTGATTTTGGTTATTATTAAGAATTGATATTTTTCCTCTCATGTTTTCAAATTAATTATTGTGGGCATATAGGAATGTTATCAATAATTTCTTTGTTGATGTTGAATCTGCCCTTTCTGACATTCTTAATGAAATCATTACTCTTAATAATTTGTGAGTATAACCTTTGAGATTTTCTAGACAGACAGTTATATTATCTGTAAATATTGAAAACCTCTTAAACTATTGAACCAACTTGATTTATGAAAAAGCATAATTATTTTTAATTGTTAAGTCTAAATAGATGCTTTTTATTACTAGTGAATAGAGTTAAAATATATGTGTACATATATATGTATATATAATGTTGTTTGAGAAACATAATTTATACTCTTGTAAGAAACAAAAAATCAAACGTTACTAAAATGTATGCCTTAAAGTGAGAATCCTTAGTAATCCTACTTTCTAAAGAGAATTGTTGTTATGAATGTGGTGTGTCTAAATAGAGGTTTCATTTGTTACACTTTGAGAGGCAAAGACAGTTAAAGAGATGGTTCATTGCTAGACTGTTGGCATTTTTAAGATGGTGTAGGCCAGTGCCATATTTCACTTGAGAATTACATCCCCTGCTGTCCCTGGAATGATAAGAAGATAGTTTAATTTATATTAAAAATATAGGTAAAAGAAATTCTTCCTTTTCTTAAAAGTGTATGCCATTCTTTCCTACTCTAGTATAATAGGTTCCATGCTGTTCAAGAACTATGAAAATAATTTATTTTTTTGTATCTTTGCTTCTTAACTGAGGATATTTCTTGTTATCCTGGGAGACCTGGAACTTAGCAGAAGTATTTCTGCGTAAGGAGTGAGAAACTGTCTTGGCTTTTATGTAGGATGCACTGCACAGCAGATCCACATGGAGGAAATGGATTGGGCTGACAGTGGTTTAGAAGCAGCTCTAGTTTGAAATGGGGGCTAATGTGAGAGGCCCTGACTAGAGTGAATGGAGTAAATGTGGTTTTGCTCTAGAATGAGCTTCACTGACTACAAACTTGGAATTCATGTTCCAAGAGAAACCTCATGAAGATGAGAGATGCTCCTGAGGTCTGCAGAAGAATGCACGTTTAGTCTCCTAGAGCTGATTAAAGGGATTCTAGCTCCTGACAAGATGGAGATTGAGAGCTGGCAGAAACCTTAGATCCTCATCCTTTACAGCTGGCTTAGGCTTGTTCAAAGTATTTAAGGTCTTGGGGGATTGGAAAATAGTTTTGAATCAAGTTTGGCTTCTAAAGTGAAGGGTAGACTAGATACTGAGAAACAGCAAATCAGAGAAGATTAAATATGGTATTTAATGGGGGAGAACTGGAGAATATGTTGTTTTGGAGAAACTTATTAGAGACATATAGTCACTATATTCCTGGGAAAATTTTTTTAAATATTAAAAAATAATTACAAATGACTTATGTAAAGAATTTAAAAATAAATATAAATAGAACAAAATTCTTTTTTATACAAAGTTTTCTAACTGATTATTAGTGGAATATAATAAAGAGGCTATTAACTTTATATACAGATCTTCCTTGATGGGGTGACTTCTCAGTAAACTCTTCAGCCAAGTTGAAAACGTGTTTAATACACCTAACCTACTGAACATCATAGCATGGCCTTACCTACCTTAAACGTGTTCAGAACACTGACATTACCCCGCAGTGGGGCAAAATCATCTAACACAAGGTCTATTCTATAATAAAATGTTGAATAGCTCATGTAATTTGTTGAATACTGTACTGAAAGTGAAGAATAGAAGGGTTGTCTGGGTCTAGAATGGTTGTAAGTGTATCAGTTGTTCACGCTTGTAAGGGTGTGGGTGACTGGGAACTGTGGCTCACTGCCACTATTCAGCGTCACAAGACAGTATCTACCACATATTGTTAGCCTGACAAACGATCAAAATTCAAAAATTGAAGTACAGTTTCTACTGAATGTGTATCACTTTCACACCATCGTAAAGTTGAAAAATCCTAAGTTGAACCATCGTAAGTTGGTTCCAGATACAACCATCTGCGTTGTATTTGGACACTACTGAAGTCATATTGTAATGCTTTATCACTTGATTGTATTGGATTTTCTAGGTAGACAGTAATTTCATTTATAATTGATCATTTTGTCTCTTTTCTAATATTTATATTACCTTTTTTTGTTATATAGCAACAACTAGCTTCTTTAGAACAATATTGAATGAATGGTAAATAATTTAGCTGTTATAGCTGGCAGCCTTTTCCTGTTCTGGGAGTGCCTCTAGTGCTTTATCATTATCCATAAGTTATTTTCTGTGGCTATCTTTTAACTTTTTTCCTTTTTAAACTTTACTTGGTAGAATGACATGCAGTTGTAAGAAATAATACAGAGAGATCCTGTGTACACTTCATCTGGTTTCCTCTTGTAGAGCTGTAGTGTAATATCACAACTAGGAAATTGATATCAATACAATTTACCCATCTTATTCTGATTTTACCAGTTTTACTTGTACTCTATGTATATGTGTGTATTTCATTCTGTTACATCTGTAGATTGAGCACCACAGTCAAGATACAGAATATTTCCTTCACAAGGACCTCTCGTGCTACACTTTCATGGCCATAGCCATCTCCCTCACTCTCTGCTTCCCTAACCGCTGGCAACCTCTAAACTCTTTCTGTCTAATTTGTCATTTCAGGAATGCTTTATATAGGGAATGAGGTATGTAGTACATACCTTTGAGACTGACTTTTTTACTCAACATAGTTCCCTTGTGAGTTCTCCAGGTTGTTGCATGTATCAATAGTTTGTTCCTTTTTACTGCTGAGTAGTACCATGGCATGGAGGTACCATAGCTTGGTTAACCATTCATCTGTTGAAGGACACCTGGGTTGTTTTTGGCTATTACAAATAAAGTTGCTATAAACATTCATGTGGAAGTTTTTGTGTGAATGTAGGTTTTCATTTCTCTGGGATAAATGCCCAAGAGTGCATATACCCTTTGCTTAGATTCACCTGTTGCTAACATTTTGTCCCATTTCCTTTATTTTTTGTGATCACTCATCCTCCCTCCCTCTCATCCTCTACACACACACACAAATATAAAATAACAGTTTTCTTGAGCTTCTTGAGAGTAAATTGCTTACATGATCACCCCTAAATTCTTCAGTGAGTATTTTTCAAGAATAAGGACATTTTTACACACCTAAAGAAAAATTATCAACTTAATTTGACATTTATACAACTTTGATCATATCTGCCATCTATTACAAGTTGTCAGTTGATCCAGTAATGTCTCTTTTAGAATCTTTCCCCCTCTAGGACAGGATCTGGTGTAGGATCCCACATGGTATTTAGTTGTCATGTTTCTTTTATCTCCTTTAATCTAGAACAGCTCTTTAGCCTTTTTTGTCTATATGACATTGATATTTTTTGAAGAAGACAGTTTTTTTTTTTAACAGGATGTTCCTCATTTGGTTTGCCTGATGTTTCCTTATGACTAGATTCAAGTTATGTATATTATTCTTGGCCTGAATACTACATAAGAGGTGTTGTTTCCTTGAGAAATATATCTTATCACGTTAGAAAAATTTCTTTTTAGTCCTAGTTTACTAAGAAGTCTTAATTACGAATAGGTATTGGGTGCACATCGTTGGAGCTTGGAGTTGAGGCCACTGGCTGGCCGATGAACTCACAGGTGTAGCTTGTGTGCTGCATGAGTGGCAAGGGTGTCTGGCCCAGTGAGTGGAGTTTGATAGTAATCCTTGCTGCAAGTAGAAAGAAAATGAAATAGGTGTTGGACTTGATCCATGCCTTTTGGCTTCTAGCCTGATGACAGTTTGGTTCCATTGTGTTAATTTACTATATAGTGAATATGTTAACAGATTTCATAATGTTAGAGTAAACATTCTCTACCATGCATTCATGGAATATAATTTTAAAAATTTAATGTTGGATAAATTTTTTATTTTTTGTTTTATTTTGGGTTTTG
This sequence comes from Mesoplodon mirus, assembly GCF_964341445.2. Classification (NCBI taxonomy): domain Eukaryota; kingdom Metazoa; phylum Chordata; class Mammalia; order Artiodactyla; family Ziphiidae; genus Mesoplodon; species Mesoplodon mirus. The sequence continues at coordinate 7,963,890 of NC_138984.1, read as the reverse complement.
CATTTATGTTCGCAACAAAAATTCTTATGTAATTCTCTGTGTGAAAGAGTGTGTGTGTGTTTATGTGTTCTGTCTTTGTCACATTTGGTATCAGAGTTATTATTTAGCCTTAGCATGAATCGGAAAGTTTTTTTAAAAAACCCCTCCCCTCCCCCCAGCAGTTTAAATAACATTGAATTTACCTGTCTCTAAAACGATCTGAGCCCCGTGCATTTTGGGGAGAGCTTGTGATCTTTGGCAGCATTTTCCAGTTTCTTCTCTGGTTAAAGGTCTGTGTAGGTTTTTACCTCTTCTTAGGTTTTGTCTCTGCCCTGCTTTCCATTATTCTTAGGATAAAGATTCAGGCTCTGCATTTGTGGTCCTGTATTCTTTTTGCTGCCTAAGTGTTGTCACCATTCATCCATTTATTCAGTTACTCAAGCTAGAAATCTCTGAGTCTTCTTAGATTTCCCCCTCTACTTATGCCCTCTACTAATTCTGTTCTTAATTTACATTTTGAATCTGCTTCCTTTTCTTCCATCTCTACCGCTGCCTGGACCCTTCCAGCTGTCTTAACAGGTTTCTCAGTCTCCAGTGTCTCCTTCTAAGTCAGCCCGTGAACTACGGCTGCAGTGGTGACACTGAATTGTAAACCTGACCATGTTAGGCCCCTTGTTCAGAACTTTTTGGTGGTCCCAGGGTGAAGCCTTACCCAGAGCTGCTGATTTGGGTACAAGAGTCCGCTTGCCTATCCTTGTTTTCTAGCTTCTAGCTTTGGTCCGCTCCCCAGCAGGCCAGCTGCAAGTCATTCCCCAGAATTTCTTTGCCCATATTTTTCACGGTTTGCTCTCCAGAGTGTGCCCTCTGACCTCTTCTCCGCCTGGTGCATTCCTCTTTACCCTTGAGCATTTCTCACAGCCTTTTTCTGTGAAGCCCTCCCCGAGGGGACTTCTTCACCAACAGAATTTATCAACTCCTCTCTGTGCAGCTACCTTACCTTTGCTCTTTTGTGACTGTAGTTATATTCTGTTGAAACTATTTTTTGCATATCTCTTTTTCTACTATATATTCTGTGATCTCTTTAAGGGCAGAGACTGTGTATTAATTTTTGCACGTGGTGTTAGCACGTTGCTTGGCACCATAGATTCTCAGATGCTTGTTGAATGAGTACAAGGTGTATTTAGAGGATTGTGAGAAAACTGGTTGAAGCAGAAGGTTCTTAGAGGGCTGTGCAAGATGGTGAGCCAGTATGGGCCAACAGATTATGAAGCAACTTGAATGTTTGGCTAAGGAGTTTGGACTTTTTCTTTAGTTACAAGAGGGATAGAGGAAGGAGGCGAGAGGAGGGAAGGTCATTTATTATTGTGCTAAAGAGACTGGTTAAAGTTCCATTATGGTATTAAAATTATTTTCAGTTTTTTAAATCTTTTTGTGTGGGTACTGGTTTATCAAATAAATAAAGATTGCTGCCAAGGTAAATAAATGACCTTACATTAATAATAGCAAATGCTTATCGAGTGCTTACTATCTGCCAGGTACTGCTTTGAGAACTCTGCATGTATTACCTCATGTAGTACTCAAGACAGCTCTACATGGTAGGTTTTAGTATTGCCTCTTTTAGATGGTGAAACTGAGGCACAGAGATGTTAAATAACTTGCCCAAAGCCACAACTTTTAAGTGGTAGAACAGGATTCAAACCTGGGCATTTTGGCTTCAGAAGCCTCTTAACCACTAAGCTCTGCTGTCTTCCATTAACCTTTGAGTCTATTGTAGTAGCACTTGGCCCTCCAGAAACTGGCATTTTAACCTTAAATTAAGAACCGGGGAAACCATTTTCTATATTAACTGACATAAGCACATATTATTTGACTTGTTTTACAGTAGATGATCTATTTAGTAATAGCTTCAAATGTTTCGTCTGTTGCTTCAAGTGGGAACTAAAATTGAGCCTATTCTGCATCTGATTAGCATTTAAGGTACTTTTTGAAAGTATTAAATATTTGAAATGAACTTTTAAACATCAAACAGCTGGTTGTCTTAGCAAATTAGAAGTGAGAATTTAGAGGAAGCCCTGTTAAGTTTTCTGGCCCTTGTCCTCAGGCCAGGTAAGAATTGTTCCAGCATATTCTTCAGTGCTTGGTCTAGTCTTTGTTAATTGTTTCAAAAAAAGAGCTCCACTATCCCTGAAGGAAGGCAATTTTCTGATCTCTGATCTGTCTGGGAGCTTTTCTTTGTAATTCGTTGCAGAGATTAAAATGTGCTTTATTCTTTTCAAGTTTCTTTTAAGGTCACTACCATGTGAAGTAACACAGAATACATGTGTGTAGGTTTGCCAAGATTACAGTTGCTGTGGGGATCATAACTTTGGATTTCCTCACATCTGGATTATGAACCGTGCACAAAGGCCCTGTATGAATATAGGTTTTATATTTTATGTGCATCTGGAAGTAGCAAGGTCTTAGTGATGTAGCTTCCCATAAATGACAAGGTGAACTCTTACAGCCTGCAATTTTAAACTAATCCCAAGGTTCTTAACTTTGCTGTGGAGCTGATGTCCCATGCTTTCCTCCTCCACTTGGAAGGCTTGCGTCAACACTGGGAAACTGGAGCTCTGGAGTGGAAGTGGAGGCCCAGCTTATTTCCCTGGGACCAGTAGACTTTAGGTTTGTTTTGTCTCCCGAGAAGTAAGGATTCCAGTGCTGCTGTTTTGAGTTCTCTTTTTGAAGCAGCAAGGAAAGAAGTGCCACAGGTCTGTCTTAGTTGCATTTCAATATTTTTGGATTTTTTTTGGTTATTTGTTTTTCTTGGATTGTCCTATTTCTCTACTAACTACCTGAAGTTATTAATTATTAAATCCATGGTGATGCCCTTATGGGTGGTAGAGGTTTTTATCTGGGAAATACAGAATTTTGAAAAGGCTGCAAACCCTAGAGTCATCATCTTTCAAGCTCACTCATGTTGAATGGTGTGAACATGGAACATAATTTCACTATAGAAAGGAGGACCAGCATCAGTTTGTCTTTGTAGGGCCTCTGTCAGGTCTCCCTGTACAGGGTGCTTAGCTGACAGACCAGATCCCAAATCCGCAGATTGGCTTAGGGGGTCATTAAAGTTTCCTCATCTTTCTATCTGTGGTCTGAATTTAGTCTTAGTCATTTTGCTGTTTAGAATTTTGTGTCTGGCATTCCTCCAGGTGCCTTGAATAATGCTAGAATTCTTCTCTGTGACTCTGAGGGAACAGTACAACTGCTTGTGACTTTGTATGTCTTCCTCTGGAGTGTCCTGCAAGATGCCATGGGGACCTTGTGTTGTAGGCAGGAACATGGTCCTTAGCGAGGCCCTATCTTGCTTGGGGCTGAGTCTGTAGGTAGTAAATTCCAGATGTTTGTAGCTGCAGCCCTGAGAGTAGGCATTGGTGTAGCAACACCTTCCCAAGAAAAAAGTAAGATATAAGTGACATTAAAAAAAAAAAACAAAAAACACTAACAGAAGCCGGGTTGATATTAATCTTTTGTTTAAAGTAGAAAAAAAATAGTTTTCATGGAAACTGACATTTGAAATAACTTAGGGAAAACTGCTTTCAATTCTTGTATATTTTAGTCATTTTGTCCAGTTGATTATAGATTGTGAAAGTCACATATTTTTCCAAATTGCCATGGTAAAATTGGCCATGTGGATAAGCTTTGCAACTTCTTTCCTTTGTCTTACTAATTTTGAGATTAGTGTATGTGGATAGATGAAGGCTTTGATTACCATTCAAATTATGCATATAGCTGGTGGATGAGTTATTTTTCAGCTCTATTATTAAATCGTTGCTTCTGTATCAGAGCATGAAATTTGCACTATATCTGTATGATAACCTTGCTCCATAAATTTTATGCTTTATGTAAGTAAAGGCCTTAAGTGATAACAGTAGTTTTCACTGAGTAAAATATTTTACCATTTATGACTTGTAATTTAAAAGTTTTTAAAAGGGAAATTAAAAGCCTTCTCACATGCTTCAGTCTAGTTTAGTACGTGTATGTGTATATGTGGAAGGTGAAGTGCTGTGTGTGTGTATAGGAGTAGGTGAAATAACATTGGGTATTAATTGGTAATTATTGAATTTGAGTGATGAGCATACATTCATTACATCATTCTTTCTACTTTGTGATTGTTTTTAAATTTCCAAAATAAAAAGATAAATAAAAGTCTCCCCAAAAGTAATGAGGAAAAGTGATAAGGTCTTAGACTTTTATCTGATAGCACGGACTAGGAGTTAATGAAAGACATGTCACAATTTCCAGTACCTTCTGAGCAGCTTTTTCAGTGCTGCTGAAATACTGTCCTGAATTTCTTCAGGAGAGAGAATATTCTTTTATCCTATTATTGCCCAAGTTTACTGATGGCAGAGATATTCCAGTGTGACCACTCACATTATGAAAATAAAACCTTTTGTTTATGAGACACTTTCTTTTGCTATTTAGAAGTGAGCATGAATTCTGATACCAATTGGGTGCCTTCTTGTGCTTCTCTAGATTCTGATTTCTGTTTAAAAAAAATGAAGTTTTTATTTAGTCCCTATTCTTTTAGATTCCAAAACTTTCTCTGTCTGTTCCTTCCCCCACAGGATGAGGAAAGATTTCTTCTTATTTCTAAAGGTATTTGTGTTTGACCTGAGCCTTTTGCTACTTTGTCTAGAATTTGTCTCCAAGGTCTGTATGTTTATCCCCAAAAGAGAAGATAGAATACATTTCAGGGGTTTGAAAGTGCCAATTGGTATGAAAGTCTTTAAAGCATAAGAAGTAATCTTATTTGTTCCAATTAAGAAATTCTGTAATTGACTTTAATCATAATAATAAAATATGGAAGAGAAATGTGATTGAATTTATAATATAATTCTGTACAAAGTAAACATGAGAAATGAAGCTATTTGCTGAAAAATGAGGCAGCTTCCACCTCATAACATTGGGGCCTTATTTGGTAGCAAAGCTTATATTTGAGATGATCTTTTTCAATTTTGGTTTTGTATGCTGCTGCCTTAAAGCAAGTCTTACATTTATTGTTGTGTTATTTATGATCAGAACTCTGGTACTTCAATGACATTAAGATGATTCTGTCTTTATTAGGCAGGGAGACGATACTTAGATCCACCCTGGCAATATCCTTAATGTACTTCCTGCCTTACTGATGTACTCCTTTGTGTTATCAAGGTGTGAAAATACTAAACTCCAGAATTCGGATAAATCTTATAGTAGACATCAAGATTCTAGAGTATTAAATGGATTTAAAAAGAATTTCATAAGCAGGGGAAAGATAGTTCAGTTGTCTTCAAGGGTTTTCTTAAATTCTGGAATATGGGGAAATGTTTTAGTATTTTGAAGATTATTATCATTACCTTTTAAAATTTGAGTTGAGAAACACTACATAGGCTTTTCATTCTTTTTCATCAGTGTCAAAGTTTATTGCCAAACTCTTTTTAATTCCCACTGTGACATTAGGCCATCATAAATTATCAGCATGTTATCAAGAACATTTATTCAGGGTCTGCTTTGTAGGGCACTGTGTAGAAATAGGCATAAGACATAGTTCCTGCTTTTCAATAATTTATGGTTGTGGAGGAGTGACAGGGCATCTTTTTTTTGAGGTATAGTTGATATACAATATTCTATAAGGTTCAGTAGTAAAACAGTGATTCACAGTTTTCTAAAAGTTATTCTTCATTTATATCTATTATAAAATATTGGCTAAGGGCATCTCTTTTTTTTTTTTTTGAGGTACACGGGCCTCTCACTGTTGTGGCCTCTCCCATTGAGGAGCACAGGCTCCGGATGCGCAGGCTCAGCGGCCATGGCCCACGGGCCCAGCCGCTCCACGGCATGTGGGATCTTCCCGGACCAGGGCATGAACCCGTGTCCCCTGCATCGGCAGGCGGACTCTCAACCACTGCGCCACCAGGGAAGCCCAGGGCATCTCTTTTAATTACTTCATTCAGTGAACATTTCCTGGGTGCCCTCTATGTACCAGCCCCACTAGGCACTGGGATACAGTGGTAAACCAGACAGACAAGGCCCCACGCTCTTGGCGCTTACATTCTAGGATCTTAAATACTTAGCATGCTGAACGATGTAATTGTTTCAGGACTTCACAAGGGAGGTATTACTTTGTTCTGGTATGGTTAGGAAAGGCTGATTGAGGGGGTAGGGCATGAGCTGGACAGCTGGACAGGAAGTAAATGTCCCTTTCCCAGTGTGTATTATGTGGAACCTGCTGTAAAGGATTTTGTGGCCAAATAACCGTGGAAAACATAGCACACCCTGGGATTGCAGAGAAGTGATCCCAAGAGCTAGAGAAATTAGGTGAGGTTTGTAGAGGAGAGAGGAAGTGGAATTTGCGCTCTTCTTCAATGGGTACAATTTTAAGAGTGAGGTTGGAGTGGAAGGTGAGTGAATGTGTGAACTTGGGAAACATGGGACATGCTGGGGGAGTACTAGTCAAAATGTACCTATCCCTGTCCCCCCTCCTCTCCTCACTGGAGCTGTCATTTATCCTGGCCCTACTTTTTCAACTCTTCTTTCCTTTCAGTATTTTAACACATTTAAGTTTCCTCTTTAATGAAAATAATAGCAACAGCAAATGGAAACTCTGTCTTTTAATTTCACCTCTCCCTCCTCACAGCCAAACCTCACCGAAGAGTCATCTGAACTCATTAGTTCCACGTCCTCCCTGCCCCTTAGTGCCTCACCTTATTTCTCTTTGGTTGTTATTCCTGTTGCTTCACTTCACCTGTGACATCCATACTGGCAAGTCAAGTGAACACTTTCTTAGCAGCGTACGACTTTATTGCCCACCACCTTCTTGAAACGTTGATTTCCTTGACATCACGCCCTCCCAAGTTTTCTGTATCCTTCTGAGGAGACCATTCCTTTCTGTCTTTGAAGTTTTGGTTTTCTTCTACCTATATTCTACTAAGAGTTATAATACTTTACAAGTTAGAGAAGCATTTGGGAGCTAGAGTTTAAGATGATATGGCATCAGCCTTGTTATAATACATAAGATGTCCCCTTTTCTTGATCAGTAACCCTTGACTGATGCCAGCAGTCCCAGAATTAGCCTTGAGGGTCTAAAATTCAAATTTAACTCCCTAGAGATTTTCACAAAGATCCTAAAATGATAGGTTGTAGGTAGATGGTGTCCAGCCAATGCCTTTCATTAAAATGAAATAATTATATATAAGTCCCTCCCACCTGTCCACTTTACTACTTAAGGATAAAACAGAGAACTCAGATTCTAATTACTCTTTTTGCTCTTCTGGGAAGAGCTCTAATGTTCAACATGTCGAGTAAAAATTTCTTAAATTACCATTCAGCTCTGTCAATGGCCAGGTCCTAGAAATGAAAAAGGAGTAACAGTTTATTCATTTTTTTTCTTTATGGATGACGCTTTTGGTGTCATAGAGTCTTAAGAGTTAATTTGGAGTTAATGTTTTTACAAGATGTGAGGTTTAGGTCAAGGTTTATTTTTTTGTCTACTGATGTCCAATTACTCCAGTCATTTGTTGAAAAGGCTGTCTTTCCTCCCTTGACTTGCTTTTGCACCTCTATCATAAATCGTTGGGCATATTTGAATGGGTCTATTTCTGGGTTCTCTGTTGTTCCATTGGTCTATGTGACCCTTATCACATGGTCTTGATTTCTGTAGCTTTAGAGCTTAATATTGGGCAGTGTATTCCTCCACTTTATTCTTTTTTTCTCATTATTTTGGTTATTCTAGTTCCTTTGCATTTCCGTATAAATTTTAAGATAAGCTTGTTTATGTCTATGAGAAATCATGGGATTCTGATACGAATTGTGTTGAATTTAAATATCAGTTTGGGTAGAATTGACATCTGTACTGTGTCATAATCTGTTAGTGTTGATATCTTACTACTTCAGGAGAAATGTAGGAACCTTACCACCATTTAGTCCCATTTATCCTCCCTGCTTTCTAATTAGTTGTCTTAAATATCTCCTTTACATACATTGAGAACCACATCAGACAATATACTTTTGCTTTTAACCATCTAACATAGTTTTAAAAACTCACGAGGCGGGCTTCCCTGGTGGCGCAGTGGTTGAGAGTCCGTCTGCCGATGTAGGGGACACGGGTTCGTGCCCCGGTCTGGGAAGATCCCACATGCCGCGGAGCGGCTGGGCCCGTGAGCCATGGCCACTGAGCCTGCGCGTCCGGAGCCTGTGCTCCGCAATGGGAGAGGCCCGTGTACGGCAAAAAAAACAAACAAAAAAAAACCTCAAGAGGAAAAAGTCTCTTTCATTTACCTATAAAGTTACCCACCAACATTAGTTTACTTTTTACTTCTGGGCTTCCCTGGTGGCGCAGTGGTTAAGAATCTGCCTGCCAATGCAGGGGACACGGGTTCGAGCCCTGGCCCGGGCAGATCCCACATGCCGCGGAGCAACTAAGCCCATGCGCCACAACTACTGAAGCCTGCGCGCCGTGCTCCGCAATAAGAGAAGCCACTGCAGTGAGAAGCCCGCGCACCGCAACGAAGACCCAACGCAGCCAAAAAAAAAAAAAAAAAATTTATTAAAAAAAATTATGTACTTGTCATTTTTATGACCCCAAATTTGTTTGCACCACATTTTGCTATTTTTTTTCTGATTTCCAGTTATGATGGCTCTCTTCCTCATTTGTTTTGTAAGCATTTATCAGGCTTTTGGCTGTGGGAATATTCTGAAGAGGATTTTTTTGGTTTAGCCAGCACCCTGGGACACTACAACTTAAGGTCACTTTAAGTTAGTGTTTGTGCTTGGGGTTAGTGTGACTGCACTGCGTGAGCGCAGGCCCGTCCTTATGAATCTTCTGGGGGAACTCTCCTTTGCCCCCAGTTGGAGCCCAAGGTCAAAACAGATACATTTCTTGATTGTTTTTCTTTATCAGTAGGTGTATTTTTCCCAGCCTACCTTTTCACTGAGTTGTTGAAGACCTCAGGGGTCTTGATTTTTTGCAGTGGGGCTAATCTCTGCTTGTCTACATTTCACATGGTGAAGGCTTTATCTCCTATCCCCCCTGCAGCTTTAAACTACAAGCCTCTTGGTACTGAAACCAGGATGTGCTCCCAGGGTCTCCGTAGCCTCAGCTTCTACATATTCTGGTTTCTAGCTCTCACTTGATTTTTAGCTCCTGGGAATTTTCTTTTCTCTCTTGAGAGCTCAGCAGTGCTCTCAAGTTGGTAATATTTTGTTCAGCAGTTGTAGTAATTTGGTATCAGAAGGTTTTTCAGAACAGAACCACTCTGTTACCAGAAATCAAAGTTTCTGACACATCATTCTATAGATCATAGATTGTTAGGTTAGGGACCCACTCCTGGTTCTTTCAGAACTAGTTGCCTGGGACAAAAGTTGCATGCCATCTCACAGGGGGCTGTGGATGTGACCCTTGTCCTTAAAAGGATGGAGTACGGGCATCCTTAGCACTACTGTCATGTCTGCCAAGGAAGTAGAGAGTCTCAGGAGGAGGCGGAGTGTTCAACTGTGTGTCAAGTGCTATAGCAAGGTCAAGTGAGATCAAGACTGAAAACTGACAGTGGGATTTCACAATCGGAGATCTTTGCCAGAGCATTCTCCAAGGAATGAAGGGGGAAGAAGCCTATTGTGTTTTTTAATCTCTGGGAGGATTGTCCTTAGTCCAGGCAATTCCCTGTTTTTCTCAGACAGAATGACTTGTTGTTTATCAGTATGTGGCTGTTTATTTTATATTCTCTCATTTCAGTTCTCTCTGGGTTCCAGCCCTGCCTTAGGTAGATTGGTTCTGTTTGTCATAGAAACTGGACACAGCCATAGAGTGTAGGGCCTATCTAGTGTGTACCTGTCCTGAAAGCTTTCCTTTATATCTCTTCAAATGAGGTAATCAGGAGACAGAATGAAGAGGTGAGAGCTGAACTGGAGTATTAAAGTAAGAGAAGATATGAGGTATTGCCATTTTTTGCATGAAGTTTCTGATATGTGGAATTTCTAAAATTATTATGAAAAATTTCAAACATACAAAAACTAGAGTAGTTCATCAACCTTCATTTACCAAATTCAAGAGAGTTTTTGCACATTTGCCTCATTCATACCTTTTTAATTTCTCTTTCCTTTGCTGAAATATTTTAAAGAAATCCTTGATGTCATTTATTGTACATATTACATACGAATACATATGCAGTATGGAGATTGTCATACAGAGTCACAATGCCATTATCACACCGGATACAAAATTGACAATTCTTTGGTAGCATCTACTATATTGAGAGTATTAATGAGGTCCCTTTTTAAAAGTTCTCCGAACATTCTGAGATTGTTTCTGCCTTGTTGTCTTTGCACTTGTCATTCTCTCTGCCAAGAAGGCCATACCCTGAGACCTTCACATGGACTTTTTGTCATTCAGATTTTAGCTCCGAGTTATCTCTTCAATAGAGGCTTTTCCTAATCACCAAAGCTAAAGTAGTATCTCTTTCCCCATCCCATTTGTCACTATCTCATCTCTCTGTTTCACTGCCTTGTTGTCTGTTTACTTGTTTATTGTCATCTCTGCCCCCTAGATTGTAAGTACCATGAGAGGAGAGACCTTGTCGGTCATGTTGTGTTTATTGCTCTGTGCCCAGGGCCTGAAGAGGTCCTAGGATATAGTAATGAAGTACATGTTTAGAAACAAGTCAGCTATTAAGGAGATTAATACAAAAAGATTCCAAAATTTTCTTAGTATTTTATAACCATTATCTCTTCCTACAGCTGATTCTCATTCCAGAGCTTTTCTTTTCTCAAGAGCTTTAACCAACAGCTGTGTTTGCAAAAAGTGCTGGGTTGTTGTCCCTTTCAGGACATTTAATCTTTTAAATCCTCAAGATATTTTGTAAAATATAAGTGAGTAAAATCACTTCTGACCTGTTGAGAGGCAGTGTTTTTATTGACATAACTCTCACTTGAGATCACTTTATTTGAGCTTGCAGCTAATAAATCTCTTGACCCATATGAAACTGGATGGAATGATCTTGTAGACCACATAACCTATAACTGTAATCTATAACTGATTATTTGAACTTCTTTTATTCATATATCATTTGTATGATGTTAGGGAGTGTTTTTTAATTGATATATTGTTAGCTGTTGGCAATGTTCTTTAGCATGAGAAACATATAACTCAATAAACAGATACGATTTTATAATTAAAAACTTGGATTCTTTTCAAAAATGTGTAGTTTCACACCAACAGAAAGATGCAAGAATAGTACAGAAAATTACTTTATACTCTTTGCCGGATTCCCCAGAATCAACATTTTACCACATTAACAGCCCTCCTTTTTTTGAGCTGTTTGAGAGTAAGTTGCAGACACTCAAAATGAAGCCATTCTCTTTTTTAACCATTGTGCAAGGATCAAAATCAGGAAATTAACATTGATATAATGGCGTTAGCTAATCTATAGACCTTATTCACATGTCTTCAAGTTTCCCAATCATGCTGTTTATATGAAAAGAAAATCCTGGATCACAAGTTGCATAGAATTGTCATGTGTCTTTAGTTTCCTTTAACCTGGAAATTTTTCCTTTTATAATTTAACATATTTGAAGATTATAGGCCAGTTATTTTGTAGTAGGTCCCTCAGTTTGGGTTTAATTGATGTTTCACAAGTGACATGTTTTTCTTAATGTATCATATCAGGAGGCATATGATATTGATTTGTCTCATTATAGGTGTTTACTTCGATCATTTGATTTGTCCATTATAGGTGTTAACTTCGATCATTTGGTTAAGGTGGTCTGCCAGATTTCTCCACCATCAATATATGCTTTTCCTCTGTTTTTTTTTTTTTTTTTTTTTTGTGGTACGCGAGCCTCTCACTGTTGTGGCCTCCCCTGTTGCGGAGCGCAGGCTCCGGATGCGCAGGCTCAGCGGCCATGGCTCAATGTGGGATCTTCCCGGACCGGGGCACGAACCCGTGTCCCCTGCATCGGCAGGCGGACTCTCAACCACTGCACCACCAGGAAAGTCCCATCTTCTTTGTTTTTAATAAGTATCTTTGAGAGTATTTTCAGACTATTTAATATTCTATTGTTTCTGAAACTTTCACCCACTAGGTTTTTTTTTTTTTTCGCGGTACGCGGGCCTCTCACTGCTGTGGCCTCTCCTGTTGTGGAGCACAGGCTCCGGACGCGCAGGCTAAGCGGCCATGGCTCACGGGTCCAGCCGCTCCGCGGCATGTGGGATCTTCCCGGACCGGGGCATGAACCCGCGTCCCCTGCATTGGCAGGTGGACTCTCAACCACTGCGCCACCAGGGAGGCCCCACCCACTAGTTTTTAACATCCATTGATGAATATGAATTAGTTATGATGATGATTATTACCAATGGTAATTTTCCAATGCCATCATTTTTTTCTACATTTATTATTTGGGATTCTGATGTAAGGAGAGCTTCCCCCATTTTTATTTATTTATTTATTTGTCTTTATCAGTATGAACTCATGGATTCTTATTTTATTTAATGGGTTATAGATAATGTTATCATTTAAAAGCTTTGATGCTTAAATTGTCATAATTTTGGCCAGTAGGAGACTATTTGTTTTTAAACATCTTTATTGGAGTATAATTGCTTTACAATGGTGTGTTAGTTTCTGCTTTATAACAAAGTGAATCAGCCACACATACACATATATCCCCATATCTCCTCCCTCTTACATCTCCCTCTCACCCTCCCTATCCCACCCCTCTAGGTGGTCACAAAGCACCGAGCTGATCTCCCTGTGCTGTGTGGCTGCTTCCCACTAGCTAGCTGTCTTACATCAGGTAGTGTATATATGTCCATGCCACTCTCTCACTTCATCCCAGCTTACCCTTCCCCCTCCCCGTGTCCTCAAGTCCATTCTCTATGTCTACCTCTTTATTCCTGTCCTGCCCCTAGGTTTTTCAGAACCATATATATATATATTTAGATTCCATATATATGTGTTAGCATATGGTATTTGTTTTTCTCTTTCTGACTTACTTCACTCTGTATGACAGACTCTAGGTCCATCCACCTCACTACAAATAACTCAGTTTCATTTCTTTTTATGGCTGAGTAATATTCCATTGTATATATGTGCCACATCTTCTTTATCCATTCATCTGTCAGTGGACACTTAGGTTGCTTGCGTGTCCTGGCTATTGTACATAGAGCTGCAGTGAACATTGTGGAACATGACTCTTTTTGAATTATGGTTTTCTCAGGGTATATGCCGAGTAGTGGGATTGCTGGGTCATATGGTAGTTCTATTTTTAGTTTTTTAAGGAACCTCCATACTGTACTCCGTAGTGGCTGTATCAGTTTACGTTCCCACCAACAGTGCAAGAGGGTTCCCTTTTCTCCACACCCTCTCCAGCATTTATTGTTTCTAGATTTTTTTTTTTTTTTTTTTTTTTTTTTTGCTGTACGCGGGCCTCTCACTGCTGTGGCCTCTCCCGTTGCGGAGCACAGGCTCCGGACACACAGGCTCCGCGGCCATGGCTCGCGGGCCCAGCCGCTGCGCGGCATGTGGGATCCTCCGGGATAGGGGCACGAACCCGTGTCCCCTGCATCGGCAGGCGGACTCTCAACCACTGCGCCACCAGGGAAGCCCTGTTTCTAGATTTTTTGATGATGGCCATTCTGACTGGTGTGAGGTGATACCTCATTGTAGTTTTGATTTGCGTTTCTCTAATGATTAGTGATGTTGAGTAGGAGACTTTTTAATGAGCTCCTGTGAACTTTTGACATGTCCCCATCATTTTCTGAGTGTTTCCTTACTTTCTGGAACAACAAGATATTCTAGGCCAGGTCTTGGTAAACTTTTTCTGTAAGTGGCCAGATAGTAAATATTTTTGGCTTAGTGGGCTGTATGGTCTCTGTTGAAACTACTTAACTCCACCCTTACAGCAGGAAAGCAGCCATAGACAATTTATAAATGAATGAGCATGGCTGTGTTCCAAGAAAACTTTATTTACAAAGACAGGTGGCCGATTGGATTTGGCTTCTGGGCTGTAGTTTGCCAATTCCTTTTCTAGGCTCACATCGTACTTTCCCTTCTGCAGTCTCAGAATTGGCTGTTTTTCTAAGGAGCCTTGGTTCCTTCTAACTGTGAATGGTATTTAGACACTGAGACCTGGGCCCTTGATATGCTCATTGCTACTGGGATATCATTGATTCTAGGCCCTCTTAGAAGGCAGCTAGGTAATATACGAATATATACATACATAGTTGTATGCATTTGTGTGTGTGTATACATACAGACACATCTATATTTCTGTATTATAAACCATTGAGTTATAGTGATAGATCCAATTTCATATCTATACTACAGGGTTTGTTCTAGCCTTTCTACTTCCTATATTCCTTTCTCCAACATTGATACATCTGACTCCTGTTATCCACAATAGTACCAATAAGTAAACAAATATTTACTTATTTGTTTAATCCTAGAATACACAGAAAGTAGTTTTAGAGTTGCTAACTTATACCTCTGTGAAAAACTAATCTATTAATTAGAATTTAATTCTTATTTACACTTCTTTTTTGTCTTTAGCCTTAGGGTTGAGTTAAATAATGTGCTCAAAAGTTACTTGGGTTAGTTTTTTTCCCTCCATCCCTTTAGTATGTTGTATTTTTCATTTTAAATATAGTTAGGATCACTTGTTTTTATTTGTGCTGCATTTCAGGCTATTTCCCCCATTTTTATTTTATTTTATGTCTCTTTTTTTTGAGTATGTGAAACATGAGTATGATTTCAAAAGTCAAAACATACAAAAAGGCATATGCAGTGAAGTGTTACTCCACATCCATTTCTTTTACCAAGTTTTCACTTTTCTCCTTTTCACCCTGTTCCCACCTACCCCCTGTAGTTATATAGTGTCACTAGTTCTAATTTACTATTTTGTGTGTCTTTTTGCACAGATGAGCATATGTTTGTGTGTAATTCTTGTTTTTTCTTCTTTTTAATAAAAGGAAGCATACTATGCATCATCTGTCCTGTAATTCAAACTCATGAGTTGGTCAAAGTAGAACACTTCTCTGTGGTGAAATGAGTGGCTTCAGCTAAATCTGCAGGAGTGAGTGGGGACTTCATCAGGTTATGGTCAAGTTGAGCCAAGAACAGGAAGCAGACTGGACTCACCCAGACTTTCTGCTTTGGGTTAAAAAGACAATAATGACTTTGGTAGCAGGGATCTTGGTGATATTATCTCTCGAGACTGCTCTAATCTAGAGTGTCGTCCTCCAGTCTAGCAGTTGCCCTCTATGCCTGGTGCAGTTGTGATCCTGGAGTCTCCTTTCTCTGTCATCTTGGAAATAACCTTTGTACTTCTTTTGTGCTGTGTTTCTTCCTCATTGTATCCCATATCATGCTTTTTCTTAGTTTACTTTGTCGTTTTGGTGGAGCACATCTTTTTGTAGCCTCATAAGAAAAAATATGTGAACTTTTTTTAGATTTGTATTTCTGAAAATGTCTTTTATTCTACCCCCCATGCTTGATTTTTAGTTTGGCTGCATATAGAATTCTAGGTTAGAAATAATTTTCCTTAACTTTTTTTTTTTACTACTTTATTGAGGTGTAATTGATGTACATTAAATATTTCCAATACTTAACATTTTTTCTGAGGATCCAGTTTTTGTTCTGCTATCATTTCCCTTTAGCCTGAAGAACTTCCTTTGTTGTTTCTTGTAGTGCTTGTAGTTTCTTGTTATGCTGGTGATGGATTTTCTTGATTCCCCTTTACCTGAAAAATGTCTTTATTTTGCCTTCGTTCCTGAAAGATATTTTTGCTGGATATAGAATTCAGGTTGATAGTTTTTCCTTTCAGTACTTTAAAGAAGTTGTCTTGCTGTCCTCTGGCTATCATGAAAGAAGATGATAAGATGTTTTAGGAGTGCTGACAGTATTCCGCTGTCTTCTGGATGCCTTGAAAGAAGAAATAAGAAATAAGAGGGGGCTTCCCTGGTGGCGCAGTGGTTGAGAGTCCGCCTGCCGATGCAGGGGACATGGGTTCGTGCCCCGGATTGGGAGGATCCCACATGCCACGGAGCAGCTGGGTCCGTGCGCCATGGCCGCTGAGCCTGCGCATCCGGAGCCTGTGCTCCGCAACGGGAGAGGCCACAGCAGTGAGAGGCCCGCGTACCGCAAAAAAAAAAAAAAAAAAAAAAAAGAAATAAGAGGGAATTCTCTGTGGTCCAGTGTTTGGGACTCTGCGTTCTCACTACTAAGGGCCCGGGTTCAATCCCTGGTCTGGGAGCTAGGATCCCACAAACAGGGCGGTGCAGCCCAAACAAAAAAAGATAAGAAATGTGCTGCCATTTGAATATATTCCCTTCTGTGTAGTGCACCATTTTCCTTTGGCTGCTTTAGATTTTTTCTGTATCTTTGGTTTCTAGCAGTTTGGTTATGATGAATCTATATGTAGTTTTCTTTGAATTTTTCCTTTTTGGGGTTCATTGAGCTTCTTGAATCTGTATATTTATATCTTTTACACCAAATCTGGGATGTTTTGGTCAATATTTACTCTACTTTTTTGGATTCATTCTCCCTTTATCTTTTGGGACTCCAAGTACCTATGTTTGGTCTTTTGATATTGTCCCTTAAGACCATAAGGTTCTGTTCATCTCTTTGTTCAGTCTTTCTTCTGTTTTTCAGATTGTATAATATGTATTGATAAATTTAAGCTCATTGACTTCTTACTCTTTATCTCTATTTTGCTCATCCACTGAATTTTTAGTTTCAGATATTGTATTTTTCAGTTTTTAAATTTCCATTTTTAAAGTAAATTTTTATTTCTCTGTTGAGATTTCTTATCATTTCATTCATTCACATGTCTTTTCCTTTACCTCAAAGAGCATAGTGTTCATGGCTGGTTTAAAGTCCTTGTCTGATGTTTCTAACTTCTGAGTCATTTTGAAATTGGCATATGTTAATATTTTTCACTTCAGAATGGGTCACATTTTCTGGGTTTCTTGTATTTGAAATAATTTTTGATTGTGTCTTGGATGTAGTTAATAGCATCTTTTGTAATTGTGAATTCTTTTAAATGCTGCTGAAGAACGTTGATGTTTTTGATTTCATTGGCCTTTAGTCTCAGACCTCATTAGGTTCAGACTGTAAGTCTTGTATTCTGTAGGTTCAAGTCTCAGTTCACTTGTTTAAGCCTATATAATGCTGTGTTGAGTCTGTCCTACACACTTACACAGTTGGAGCGTCAGCTTGAGACTTGTACAATGTTTATAAGAATTAGGGGAGTCCCTTCTTCAGCTCTCTCTGCTAGATTGTCACTGGCAGCCAGCTGTAGTTGCCCAGGCTCCTTTCCCTTTCTTCTGGCCAGGCAGCCTGTGGGATTTCTCTTGAAGTTTTAGCTGCCTGTACTGTACCACTCCTGTGACTGCAGCCTGCCTGTCAGGCGAAACTGCCCCTGTTCCAACCCCCGCCCCCCCAAAAAACCCCCACAAGAAACAAACACATGAAACTCACTTCAGTGCCAGTCACGTCCCTAAACTTCTACTCCTCCTAATAGACTCTTTTGTTTACTCTTCAGAATCTCCAGGTCGTGTTTTTCCCCAGAATTTATAGTTGTTAACCTAATTTGTTTCTTATTTATTTATTTAATTTTTATTAGTAAATTATTTTAAAAATTTATTTATTTATTTATTTTTGGCTGTGTTGGGTCTTCGTTTCTGTGCGAGGGCTTTGTCTAGTTGTGGCAAGTGGGGGCCACTCTTCATCGCGGTGCGCGGGCCTCTCACTATTGCGGCCTCTCTTCTTGCGGAGCACAGGCTCCAGACGCGCAGGCTCAGTAATTGCGGCTCACAGGCCTAGTTGCTCTGCGGCATGTGGGATCTTTCCAGACCAGGGCTCGAACCTGTCTCCCCTGCATTGGCAGGCAGATTCTCAACCACTGCGCCACCAGGGAAGCCCTTTATTAGTAAAATTTAAAAAAAATTGAAGTATAGTTGATTTACAATGTTAGTTGTAGGTGTATAGCATAGTGATTCAATATTTTATAGATTATACTCCATTTAAAGCTATTACAAAATAGTGGCTATATTTCCCTGTGCTGTATAATATATCCTTGTTGCTTATTTATTTTATACATAGCAGTTTGTGTCTCTTAATCCCATACCTCTATCTTGCCCTGCTCCCCTTCCTTCTCCCATGGTAACCACTAGTTTGTTCTCTATGTTTGTGAGTCTTTTTCTGTTTTGTTATATACATTTGTTTGTGTTATTTTTTGGATTCCACATGTAAACGACATCATACAGTATTTGTCTTTCTCTGACTCATTTCACTAAGCATACCCTGTAGGTCCATCTATGTTGTTGCAAATGGCAGAATTTCATTCTTTTTTTATGACTGAGTAGTATTCCATTGTATGTATACACCACATCTTCTTTATCTGTTCATCTGCTGAGGGACACATAGGTTGCTTCCATGTCTTGGCTATTGCAAATAATGCTGCTATGAACATTGGGGTGCATGTATCTTTTCAAATTAGTGTTTTCATTTTTTTAGAATATTTACCCAGGAATGGAATTCCTGGATCATATGATAATGCTATTTTTAGTTTTTTGAGAAACCTCCATACTATTTTCCACAGTGGCTGCACCAGTTTACATTCCCAGCAGTGTATGAGGGTTCCCTTTTTTCCACATCCTTGCCATCATTTGTTCTTTGTGTTCTTTTTGATGATTGCCATTCTGACAGGGGTGAAGTGGTATCTCACTGCGGTTTTGATTTACATTTCCCTGCTGATTAGAGATGTTGAACATCTTTTCATGTACCTGTTGGCCATCTGCATGTCCTCTTTGTAAAAATATCTATTCAGGTCTTATACCCATTTTTAAATTGGGTTGTTTGCTTTTTTGATGTTGAGTTGTATGAATTGTTTGTATATTTTGGGTATTAACCTCTTATCGATCATATCATTTGCAAATATTTTCTCCCATTCAGTAGGTTGTCTTTTTGTTTTGTTGATGATTTCCTTTGTTGTGAAACAGCTTTTAAGTTTAATTAAGTCCCATTTGTTTCTTTTTGCTTTTATTTCCTTTGCCTTAGGGGACAGACCCAAAAAAATATTGCTACAATTTTTGTCAAAGAGTGTTCTGCCTATGTTTTCTTTTAGGAGTTTTCTGGTATCTGGTCTTACATTCAGGTCTTTAATCCATTTTGAGTTTAGTTTTGTATATGCTGTTAGAAACTATTCTAATTTTATTCTTTTACATATAGCTGTACAGTTTTCCCAGCACTACTTATTGAAGAGACTGTTTTCTCCATTGTATATATTCTTGCTTCCTTTGTTATAGATTTATTGGCCGTAAGTATGTGGGTTTATTTCTGGGGTTGCTTTTCGGTTCCATTGATCATGTGTCTGTTTTTGTGCCAGTACCATCCTGTTTTGATTACTGTAGCTTTGTAATATAGTCTAAAGTCAGGGAGTGAGATTCCTCCAGCTCTGTTCTTCTTTCTCAAGATTGTTTTGGCCAATTTGGGGACTTTCTTGTTTCCATACAAATTTTAAAATTATTTGTTCTAGTTCTGTGTAAAATGCCCTTGGTAATTTGATAGGGATTGCATTGAATCTGTCGATTGCCTGGGTACTATGGTCATTTTAACAATATTAATTCTTCCAGTCCAAGAACACGGTATATCCTTCCATTTGTTTGTGTCATCTTTGATATCTTTCATCAGCGTCTTATAGTTTTCAGAGTACAGGTCTTTTGCCTCGTTTGGTATGTTTATTCCTAGGTATTTTATTCTTTTTGATGCATTTTTTTTTTTTTTTTTTTTTTTTTGTGGTACGCAGGCCTCTCACTGTTTTGGCCTCTCCCATTGCGGAGCACAGGCTCTGGACGCGCAGGCTCAGCGGCCATGGTTCATGGGCCCAGCCGCTCCGCGGCATGTGGGATCTTCCCGGACCGGGGCACGAACCCATGTCCCCTGCATCGGCAGGCGGAGTCTCAACCACTGCGCCACCAGGGAAGCCCTTGATGCAATTTTAAACGGGATTTTTTTTCCTGCTTTCTCTTTCTGATAGTTCATTATTAGTGTATAGAAAAGCAACAGATTTCTGTATATTAAGCTTGTATCCTGCAATGTGACTGAATTCATTTATTAGTTCCAATAGCTTTATGGTGGAGACTTTTGGGTTTTTTATGGCGTTATCATGTCATCTGAAAATAGTGACAGTGTTACTTCTTTGCTTCTAATTTGAATGCCTTTTATTTCTGTTGATTGCTCTGGCTAGGACTTCCAATACTATGTTGAATAGAAGTGGTGAGAGTGGGCATCCTTGCCTTGTTCCTAAATTTTGTGGGAAGGCTTTCAGCTTTTCACCATTGCATATGATGTTGGCTGTGTGTTTGTTGTAAATGGCTTCTATTATATTGAGATATGCTCCCTCTATACTCACTTTGGTGAGAGTTTCTATCATTGATGGATGTTGAATTCTGTCCAATGCTCTTTCTGTGTCTATTGAGATGATCATGTGATTTTTTCCCCTTCCTTTTGTTAATATGGTATATCTCATTGATGGATTTGTGAATGTTGAACCATCCTTGCTTGCATGCTGGAATAAATCCCACTTGATCAGGGAGTGTGATCCTTTTTATATATTGTTGGATTTAGTTTGCTGATACTTTGATGAGGATTTTTACATCTATATTCATCAAAGATACTGGCCTGCAGTGTTCTTTTTTTGTATTGTATTTTGTCTGGTTTTGGTGTCAGGGTAATGGTGGCCTTGTAGAATGAATTTGGGATTGTTCTGTCCTCTTCAGTTTTTTGGAATAGTTTGACATGGATAGGTATTTCCTCTTCTTTATATGTTTGGTAGTATTCCCCCGTGAAGCCATCCGGTCCTGGACTTTTGTTTATTGGGAGCTTTTTTTTTTTTTTTTTTTAATTATAAATTCAATTTCACTACTAGTGATCAGTCTGTTCAAATTGTTTCTTCCTGATTCAGTCTCGGCACGTTGTATGTTCATAGAAATTTGTCCATTTTTTCTGGTTTGTCCAGTTTGTTGGCACATAACTGTAGAATTCTCTTATGATTTTTTGTATCTCTATGGTATTGGTTGTTATTTCTCCTCTTTCGTTTCTTATTTTATTTGGGTTCTGTCTTGATTAGCCTGGCTGAAGGTTATCAATTTTGCTTATGTTTTCAGAAAACCAGCTCTTGGTTTCATTGATCTTTTGTGTTGTTATTTTGGACTCTATTTTATTTATTTCCTCTCTGATCTTTATTGTTTCCTTCCTTCTGCTGACTTTGGTTTTGTTTGTTCTTCTTTTTCTAATTCCTTTAGATGGTAGGTTAGGTTGTTTACTTGAGATTATTCTTGTTTCTTGAGGAAGCCCTGTATTGCTATAAACTTCCCTCTTAGAACTGCTTTTGCTGCATCCTATAGATTTTGGAAAGTTGTGTTTCTATTTTTATTTTTCTCAAGGTATTTTTTGATTTCCTCTTTGATTTATTCATTGAGCTGGGTTTTTTTTGGTAGCTTGTTGTTTAGTCTCCATGTGTTTGTGCTTTTTCCATTTTCCTCTCTATAATTGATTTCTAGTTTCATACTGTTGTGGTCAGAAAAAATGCTTGATATAATTTCCATCCTCTTAAATTTGTTGAGACTTGTTTTGTGGTTTTAGTATATGATCTATGCTGGAGAATGTTTCATGTTTTCTTGAAAAGAATGTGTATTCTGCTGGTTTTGAATGGAATGTCCTGTAGATATCTATTATTCCAACTGGTTTATTATGTTGTTTAAGACTACGGTTGCCTTATTGATTTTCTGTCTGGATGATCTGTCCATTAATGTTGGTGGGGAGTTAAAGTCCTCTACTATTATGGTATTATTGTCAGTTTCTCCCTTTGTGTGTGTTAATATTTGCTTTATATATTTAGGTGCTCCTGTATTGGGTACAGGTATGTTAACAAGTATATATAATATTCTCTTCTTTTATTGATCCCTTTATCATTATATATTGCCTTTCTTTGTCTTTTGTTATAAGACTTTGTTTTAAAGTCTTATTTTGTCTGATATGAGTGTTGCTCCCCTTGCTTTCTTATTGTTTCCATTTGCATGAAATCCTTTTCTATCACCTCTCTTTCAGTCTGTGTGTGTTTTTAACTCTGATGTGAGTCTCCAGTAAGCAGCATATAGATGGGTCTTGTTTTCTTTTACCCAGTTAGCCACCCTATATCTTTTGATGGGAGCATTTAGTTTATTGACATTCAAAGCAATTATTGATTGGTATGCACTTATTGCAATTTTATTACTTGTTTTCTGATTGTGTTTGTAGTTCTCTGTTCCTTCTTCTTTTTGTTTCTTCTCTTGTGATTTGATTTTCTTTAGTAGTATGCTTGTGTTCCTTTCTTTCTGGTTTTTGTGTATCTATTGTAGGCTTTTTGATGTGGTTACCATGGGGTTCATATATGTTGACCTATAACTATACTTACTTATTTTAAACTGATAGTCATATAAGTTCAAACACATTCTAAAAGGTCTACCATTTTTACTCCTCCCCCATATTTTGTGTTTTTGATGCCATATTTTATATTTTCATGTTTATCCATTAGCTGTTTGTTATAGTTACAGTTGCTTTTAAAATTTTTTGTCTTTTGGGGCCTCCCTGGTGGCGCAGTGGTTGAGAGTCCGCCTGCCGATGCAGGGGATACGGGTTCGTGCCCCGGTCTGGGAGGATCCCATATGCCGCGGAGCGGCTGGGCCCGTGGGCCATGGCCGCTGAGCCTGCGCATCCGGAGCCTGCGCGTCCGGAGCCTGTGCTCCGCAACGGGAGAGGCCACAGCGGTGAGAGGCCCGCATACCGCAAAAAGAAAAAAAAAAAAAAAAAAATTTTTTGTCTTTTAATCTTTGTACTAATTTAAGTGGTTGATCTCAGCCCTTACCATTAATTTTCTTTTCCTAGTGGGATTTTTCCTTTCCTACAGATTCTTAGTTCTTGTTATAGCCTTTTCTTTTTACTTAGAAAAGCCCTTTTAACATTTATTTTAGCATAGGTTTAGTATTGATGAACTCTTTTAGTTTTTGCTTTTCTGAGAAGTTCTTTATCACTCCTTCAATTTTAAATGATAATCTTGCTGGGTAGAGTGTCCTGGGTTGCAGGCTTTTCCCTTTCAGCCACTCCCTTTTGCCCTGCAGAGTTTCTGCAGAAAAATCATCTGATAGCCTTGTGGGGGTTCCCTTGTACATGACTCTTTTTCTCTTGCTGCCTTTAGGATTCTCTCTTCATCTTAACTTTTGCTATTTTAACTGTGATACATTTCGGTGTGAGTCTGTTTAGGTTCATCTTATTTGGGTCCTTTTGTGCTTCTTGTATCTTCTTTAGGTTTGGGAGTTTTTCAGCTGTAATTTCATCAAATACATTTTTGACCCTCTTCTCTCGTTTCTCCTTCTGGGACTTCTATAATGTGAATGTTGGTGTGCTTGATGTTATCTCAGAGAGCTCTTAAATTGTTCTCATTTTTAAAAGTTGTTTTTCTTTTTGCTGTTCTTATTGAGTGATTTCCGTTATTCTATCTTCCAGATCACTTCTACATTCTTCTGTTTCACTTAGTCTGCTACTCATTCCTTGTAGTGTGTTTTACCTTTCAGTTGTTGTATTCTTCAGTTCTCACTGGTTCTTTTTTATATTTTCTAGCTGCTTGTTAAAAGTCTCACTGTTTGTCTATTCTTTTCCCTAATTCAGCTAGCATCCTTATTACTGATGCTTTGAATTCTTTATCTGGTAAATTGTATATTTCTGTTTCATTATTTATTTTTTTCAGGGATTTTCTCTTGCTCTTTCAGTTGAGACCAGTTCCTCTGTGTTTTCATTTTGCTTAACTTTCTCTGTCTCTATGAATTTAGGTGAACTAGTTACCTATTGCAGTCTTAAAGGGGTGTCCTTCTGTGAGAGTGTCCCTGTACAGCATGTGTGTGCCCAGTGCCTTTAGTGGGAGAACTGGATTTGTTGTGAACAGGAGTCCCCATCTTTCTTTGGGGTGTGCTGGCAGCTGTCACCTTGGTAGGAGGTGGGGCTGGAGATGGAAAGGCTAGGGCGGAGCCGGCTGTGAGGCAGGACTTCCCCTCTGCTCAGTGACCATTTCTGCCTTATTGGGGGGTGGGGTTGGATCTCAAGATGATGGAGCAGAAGCCCTGAGGTTCTGGTCTGAGCTGGCTCTGTTCCGTTTAAGTGTGTGTTCTCCCCTGTCTCAGCACTGGCACCCTTGCCCCACAGGGGGCCAGTGCTAGAGCAAGAGGGGCCTGTGTGGGCTCTCAGCTCATGATGGGGTGCAGGCCATGGCGAGATGGTTGCTGTCACAGATCGGAACTGCCGCCACGTGCTGCCTGTGCAAGTGCCAGCAACGGCCGTCCCTGCCATGCTGAGACACCACCCTGGGTCCTAGTTGCCTCTGTGTCCCACAGCCAAGCTCTCTTCCCATGTGTGATAGCCCTTGCTCCAGTGTGGGGCTGTGAGGTGAAGTAAGTGTGGCTCTGGTGTTCACTCGGCTCAGGCTAGGGCACGTGCCAGTGCAGTTGTGGGAAATTGGGCAGCCACTGGAGCGGTCCTTGTTCTGCTCTCTCCGCCCTGCTTAGGAAGCAAGCCAGCACTTACATCCTCTTCATGAGTGGAATCCAGGCCTCCCACAGCTCTCCTGTTACTCCTAGGAGCCCTCCAACCAGCCAAGGGAGCTTGTCTTCCCTGGGTTGGACCCAAAACACTCGCTTCCCAGGGTGGATCTCTGTCTGTGTATTCTTCCTTTTCCTCTGAATCCCCTCCCAGTGGCACAAGTCCTGACCTGATTGCTTCTCTTCCCTTCCTACTGCATTCCATGTGGGTCTTTCTTATAGCCTTGGTTGTACAGAAGTCCTTCTGCCAGTTTCCAGTTAGTTTTCAGTGAGAATTGTTCCTCATGTAGATGTATTTTTGATGTGTTTGTGGGGGGAGGTGAGTTCCACATCTTCCTACTCTACCATGTTGATTGATCCCCCCCCAATTTGGTTTAAGTAATTTTTCCAGCTTCACGGCCAAGCAGGGCTCTTCTGACTTACCATTTTCATCAGGAATTCACATGGTATGATATTGAAAAAATCTTTAGTAAGAGATGAGACCTGGAAGGTAGGTGTATTAGTCAGGGTTTTAGAGAAACAAAGCCACTAGGACATGGATATGGAAAGGTATTTATCATGAGGACTGGCTCATGCAGTCATGGAGGCTAAGAAGGCCCATGATCTGCTGTCTGCAACCTAGAGACCTAGAAAAGCAGGTGGTGTAATTCAGTGAGTCTGAAGGACTGAGAACCAGGGGGCTGATGATGTACATTCCAGTCAAGGTCTGAAGGTCTGAGAACCAGGAGTGCTGAGGGCAGAAGATCAGTGTCCCAGCTCAAATAATCAGACTGGAAGGGCCAAATTCTTCCTTTCTCTGCCTTTTTGTTTTACTCAGACCCTCAACATATTGTATGATGCCCACCTGCATTAGGGAGGGTGAATTGCTTTCCTGAGTCCACCTATTCAAGTGCTAATTTCATCCAGAAACATTTTCACAGGTAGACTGAAATAATGTTTAGCCAAATATCTGGGCATTCCTGTGATCCAATGAAGTTGACACATAAAATTAACCATTACATTGGGTTAGATTACAGAGTTGCATAGAGGAACCCTGAAGGGTTTTGGAAATGCTGTTCATAAACTATCTTCTGTGTTTTAGGTGAAACATGGATTGAAGAAAAGAGATAAGTCGTTGAGAGACCTGTTAAGAATCTTGTCATCTTTAGGCTATGCTATTGCAACAACCTGAATTCAGACAGTGCTAATCAAGTTGGAAAGGAAGGAATCTGTTTAGAATACATTTTGAAGACAGAATAGACAAAATACAGTAATAGAGTATTGTTAATGGAGAGAAAGAAATGAGATGACTGCTGTTTGCTGCCTACTGATGATAATGATGTCATTAATCTGGATGCAGTATGCAGGCAGAAAATCTGGTTTGAGGACAATAATAACTTGAATTAGAAACATGTTGCATTCAAAGTGCTTGCCAATATTATTCAGCAGGAAGTTGGAAAGTTAAAGGAGAACTTCAGAGAGAAGGGTTGGAGATGTAGATTTAAAACTCTTTAACAGAGAAGTGAAATGAGTCTTAATAATAGAACATTGCAAATGGTAGGAACTGAAGAGGTAAGTGAAAGAAGAGGAGTCATCAAGGAAATTTGAGAATTGCAGAGAGAGTTAGAAGAACCAGGAGAATGCTGTGTCCTGGATGTCACTGGAGAAGAATGTGTAGTCCAAGGGGCTGATCAGTGGCATCCTGTTCTGGGGTGGTCTAGAAGAAAATAACTGGGACTACACCATTGTTCTGGTGATGAGGATTTTCCTCCCTAGGAATACTGAAAGCCTTATTTCATTGTAGAGATGAGGGCAAATGTCATATTCCCAGCGGGATTAAAGAGTATGTCATGGGGAAATAGAGCTTATGAGTCTAGACCACATTTTCAAACTTTGGCAGAGATGGGAATGAGAGAAATAGAATGGTATCTGGTAGCTTGAAGCGTGAAGAATAAGAGCAGGGCCAGGCCCTTGATTTGGATGTGTTCTGTTGGGGAGGCTACTGTGGAGAGAATAATGAGTAAGACAAAGTTCTAGAGTAGATAGATAAAAATTGGATGAAGAACACACATTGAGGAGGTTGTCAACATGTAGGGACGTTTCTTCCTCTCATACAGGATGAGAGGAGAGGATAGATGAAGTCATAGAGAGCTTTTGTCAGAGAGAAAGAAGAGGGAGTCCATATAGGGGAGAGTTGGAAATTGAAGGCATTGACTGTAAATGAGAGAGTTAAGGGTTAGGTTGACACTTCCTCTTCCAGCTATAGCATAGAAAATAATGGGAAACCAATCTTCCTTCTGAGAACAACTAGAAAAGCTCACTACCACCCTCTCTCCCCCAGCAAAGGATAAAAAAAGAATTGAAGGTATTTGAGAGGTAATAAGAATGAATATCTAGGAGAGAATAAAAGCTTAGGGAGATAAGGCTAGTGTTTCGTGTTGTTTGTCTCCTACAGATGTTTACTGATTTTTGGAGGGATCAGCTGAAAGACTTAAAAGCTGAAAAACTGAGTGGTGAATTTGATAATCTCTTAGGGCCAGAGAGAAAAGGATTAGAATTTAGGCCCTGCCCAGGTTGGGAGTGTGTGGCCCTGGTGAAACAGTCTTATTTGGGATTGGTAGATACAACTACAAGTAAGGGTGACTGCATGTATATAGGCCTTTAAAGGAGTTGTAACTCTACTTTTAATACATTTAAACCCTGAAAAAAGATTAAGGTAATTTGTTTTACTTGTCTTAGGTGCTTGGCAGAAGCAAATGTAAATCCTGTTTGAAAGATGATAACATTATACTAGACCTCAAATTATTACTAGAAACATTTTGCAAGTGTAATGTCCAGCCCATAATAATAAAAAAGAAAATCAGGCACATGATCAAACAACACAAACAAAATCAAATAGAAGAAACAGAAGGTAATATTAGATCAATAGGGACCTCTGATATTGGAGTTTTTAGGAGCCAACTTTAGTATAGCTATTCTTACCTTGTGCAAAGAGGTAAAAGATTCACCATTTTCTACAGAGAACTGAATACTTTCGAAAGAATGATATGGAAAATCTAGACTTGAAAACATAATAACTGAAATTAGGAACTTGATGGGTTCAACAGAAGATTAGATATAGCTGAAGAGAGAATTAATGAAGTGGAGAATTACTGAAGCAATTGAGGGAGACATTAAGACTTTGAGAAGGTCAAAAGTGTGTAATTGGAGTCCCAGACAAGGGGTTGAGAGAGAATGGGGCAGAAGTGATATTGAAGGAAATTTGCTGAAAGCTTTCCATAACTGTTGAAACTTATCAAGCAATAGATTCTCAAAACCTTACTAAGACCACACAGAATAAAAAGAAATCCATACCTTGGTATATTGTAGAAACCTGTAGATAACCAAAGACAAAGACAAAAATTTCAAAAGCTGTCTAGAGATGGGGAGAGGGAATATACTTTCAAAGAACCAACAAGTAGACTAATGGCTAACTTCTCAGGAGACACAATGGAAGCCAGAAGACGATGGAATGATATCTTCACATTAGAGAAAATAACTGTCAATCTAGAATTTTAAAACCTGCGATAATATCCTATAAAAATAAAGATGAAATACAGATATTTCAGACCTGACAGTTTTTCAATTGCACTAGCCACTCTTTAAAATGTTTGAAAGACAAATGTGGCTAGTGGCTACCATAGCATAGATATTGAAAATTCCCATCATTTCAGAAAGGACAACATTGCTATAGGTATTAAGAAAACCATAAGGATATTTTGAAGAACATCCACCCCCTCCCCCCCCAAAAAGGGAACCTTTAGGTGAAATTGACAAATGCCTAAAAAATGCAAATTAACAAAACTGATCTAAAAAGAAATTTAAAAATTGAAACTATTTAAATGTTAATTCTTTTTTGTGTGTGTGTGATGTCTGCCTTTAGTATCAGGGGGAATACTATCCCCATAGAATTAATTGGGGAGTATTTCTCCTATTTTTTTAGAAGAGTTTGAAAAGGATTGGTGTTATTTTTTCTTTCTGTTTGGTAGAATTCACTGGTGAAGCTACCTGGGCTTTTTTTATTGGAAGATTTAAAATTGCCAGTTTAATTTCTTTATTTTTTATATGTCTATTTAAATTTTCTATTTCTTCTTAAGTCAGCTTCAGTAATTTGTGTTCTTCTAGGAATTTATCCATTTCATCTAAGTTGTCTAGTTGGCATAAAGTTGTTCACTGATTCCCTTATAATCATTTTCATTTCTATAAAGTTAGTAGACCTGTCCCCTTTTTCATTCCTGTTTTTGTTATCATCCTGTGGAGGTGGATTGGACCCCTTCCCAATTAGTAGGATGTCTATACTGATTGCACTCTGTACATCAAGAGAATCTGAGAAAAAATTTATTACTCACCCAGGAGACTCCTGGAGAGAGAAGGGTGGGTATAAGCATCTCTGCCCTGGCTTCAGCCAGAGGGAAGGAGTGAGTTTGGCCTTTATAATGGTTAGGGGACTGAAAATACAAAGGTCCCATGTGCAGGCTGGGGATTTGTGAAATGTGAATTTCACTCTTGTGCCAAAAAAGGTGGGGATGCAATGGACTTACTTTTTTTTTTTTTTTTTTTTTGCTGTACGCGGGCCTCTCACTGCTGTGGCCTCTCCCGTTGGCGGAGCACAGGCTCAGGACGCGCAGGCTCAGTGACCATGGCTCACGGGCCCAGCCACTCCGCGGCATGTGGGATCTTCCCGGACCGGGGCACGAACCCGTGTCCCCTGCATCGGCAGGTGGACTCCCAACCACTGTGCCACCAGGGAAGCCCGCAATGGACTTTCTTATCAACCTGTCCAGGTTGGGTCAAAGGGGAAGGGGGAGGTGAGGCTTAAGGTAAATTAGTGGTCAGACATCAAAAAATGGAGCCAGACTCTTTATTACAAATCGTAAATTTTGGTTAAAATTTTTTTTGCAATTTTTGATTTTTCTTCAGATTGGATAATCTTTTTTTTTTTTACAACTTTATTGTAGTGTAATTGCTTCACAATGGTGTATTAGTTTCTGCTTTACAACCAAGTGAATCAGTTATACACATACATCTGTTCCCACATCCCTTCCCTTTTGCATCTCCCTCCCTCCCACCCTCCCTATCCCACCCCTCCAGGGGGTCACAAAGCACCAAGCTGATCTCCCTGTGCTATGCGGCTGCTTCCCACTAGCTATCTACCTTACGTTTGGTGGTGTATATATGTCCATGCCTCTCTCTCGCTTTGTCACACCTTACCCTTCCCCCTCCCCATATTTGATCTGTTTTTCCATGTTTGTTCTTTCTTCTGTTAGCTCAGATCTGCTCTTGAGTTCCTCCAGTGGAATTTTCATTTCAGTTGTTCTATCTTTCAACTTGGAATTTCCACTTGGTTCTTTTAAAATAATTTCAGTCTCTTACTGATATTTTTTATTTGATGAATCATTGTTATCATAGTTTCCTTTAAAGATGGTTTCTTTTAGTTCTTTGAACATATTTATAATAGCTGCTTTGAAGTCTTTGTTGCCTGAATCTAAAATCTAGGCTCACTTAGAGATAATTTTTATTGAAACTATCCCCTGCCCCATTGTATGGGTCAAACTTTTCTGGTTTTTTTTTTTTTTTTTACATATCTTACAATTTTTGTTAAAATCTGGATGTTGTTGATAATATATTCAGCATTCTGATTCCTTTTCCTCCAGAGTTGGAGGTGGTTGCTCTGTTCGTTTAGTGGCTTGCATGGGCTAATTCTGTGGAGTCTGTTTCTCTCATAGTGTGTAGCTAGCTGCTCATGTCTCTGCTCAATTCTTTTTTTCTTGTTTTTATTTTTAAGCATGACTTTCTGATAGTTGCCCTTGAGTCAGCATATCTTAGTGGTCAGCTTATGATTAGTCAGAAATTGTGTTTAAACTCCTTGAAATGATGAGGCCCCCACCCTTTGTCAGTGGTCCTGGTGAGACTTGGGAAATGCATTCAAAACTGAGGCAGTTTACAAGTCTGACCTGGCTTTTGCTTTCTGTATTTGCAAGACTCACATTCATCCAGGGATGAATAGCTTTCTAGGACCCACTCATTTCTCTCCTGTATGTTTACAGTCTTGAGCATACACACAGCAGGAAAATGTAGATTCTTACAAGACACACTTTGGTTGTCTCATTCCCTGATTCTCCCTGTTATATTTCTGGTTGGTCTGTTGATCTGTTGCTTGCCCTAACTGGTATTACAAACCAGACGAGCTGTGATATTGGCCTTCCCTGATTTTTTGCCCCTTAAATCACTATTGTTGTTAAAAATGCCTGTGGGCGTGGAATTCTTCCCACTCTGCTCCACATAAATTTAGCTCTCTCTGGCAGTGGGGTTGCCAGTCATTACAGCTTGCCCTGCCCTAGTAGGACTTCCACGTCAAGAAACTGGGGGTAGGTGTAGGATGGTGGGAGCCCTAGGCTAAACCGCCATACATTTACACTGTTGTTACTGAGATTCAGTAGATTTTTCTTGAGTAAACACTTCTCAATTTGTTGTATGTCTTTGGTTAATATCCAGATCCTTAAATGGTTGGTTTTGATAATTTTGTCCATTTTTATTGTTGGGGATAATATTTGTCAAACTCCTCATTCAACCATTCTGGAGGTCCTTTGCCCTGCCTTCTCTCTCAGTTTCTCTGTCTCATTTTTAAACATTTAAATTTTATTCATACTAAATTTTATTTCAGTATATATGTTATAAAGTAGGGATCTATTGGCTATTTTTTTAAAAAATGGCATTAAGTAGTGTTTTAACATTACTTAACTGTTTCATGTGTTTCCCAATTATTTGTCATGTAAATTTTTTATTTTTTAAATTTCAGTGAGATTTATTTTAATCCCATCCTCTTTTTTTCCCTTATTCCATTAATTATATTCTCTTTCACACGTTTTTGCCATCTCTCGCTTTCCGTTGGCTCCATCTTAGCTTCTGAATAGGCTTAACCTTTTCTTTCTTTAAACCTCTCATGACTTTATCTCCTTGAGTTTCCTTCACTACCCAGGTTCATAAATTTCTTCTGTTCTTGCTACTCATAAGGCTGAATGAGACTAGGGTAAGGCAAGTGAGATGCCTAGGGCACAAACATTTAAGGAGGCACTTATCTTGGAGTCCTACAAGCATGGGGTTGGCACTTGTGTCACTTAGCTTTCATAAATTTTGTGTCCTAGGTGCCTTGCTTGCCTGACCCTAGTCCTGGCCCTGCTACTCATATTTCTCTCTAGTATATATTTGTTGTAACCTGGTTTCTGTCCCAGATAGTCTTCATTTATTCAAATTTTTGAGCACCTGCTCTGTACTACACATTGGGTCTCAAGACACCACTTCTTTTACCCAGATGCTTTCTTTGTTTACACTTTCTCAAGTCTAGTGCTTTTCCTACATTCCTCCTCATTCCTACTCTTTTGTACCATGTGACACTATTAACCAGTACTGCCTGTTCTTCCTAATCTTAGCCCAACTCTTCAGGATGTACAGCTATTTCCATGGCAAGACACCCTCTCTAGGAGCCAGTGGGCAGTTGGGCAGTGTATCATTGGCCCTCATTCTGAAAGCTGGTGAGGATTAGCTGGTGACTTGTGCTTTTAGTGTGTCAGGGTAGGAGTGTCCAGGATTTCTCCAGGGTTAATGGGCCTTCACAACTACATCACTGGGAAGGGAAGGTTGCTTGCTTGTTTGTCTTCTGCTTAGCATCTTGTATTCTTGGAATCTTTCCATCTGCTTCCAGTGCTTTGATACCCAAAGGCAGACTTTGACTCTCTGCTTGGCTGGTCTGGCTTATTCTTGCCGACTTTGTTTCCTGGTTTTCCATTCTTTGCTGATTTGTTTTTAGCATGGTTTCCCTGAATGACCCTGCTTTGCTTGGTGTTCTCACTGCTTGCTCATGAAAACAAACTCATCCAGTCATTTAAGGAGTGATTATTGAGCACCTATTCTATCCTAGGTACTGTGGGAGCCAGTGGGATTATGGTGATGATCTCAACCGAACGTTCCTTATCTTCCTGAGCTAGACAGAAAAGTTAGGTGTAAATCACACCAACCGAGATATTTGCTGTGAAAAAAGGTTACAAATGCAGCTGACGTAGGACATTTGAGATGAGATCTCTGTACCTCCATCTCACTTGACTGGCAGTAACTCCTCTTAATTTTGAACTCTTGCCTGCATCAAGACATGATATGAAGTACCCCATTTTCAATTCTGGCTCTTGTTTTTGGATTGTCTTTCTCCTGCTTGCAGCTTGCTCCAACCCCTTGCCCCACCCAAGGCTGCCATTATTTGTTTTCTTAGTAGTTCATGCAAACCCTGATCATGAACCTGTCTTCCTTTGGAAGTCATTGTCTCCCTTGTTTTCTTAGCATCAGACTCGATTGGTTTTTTCCCCTATACCTTTATTAACTTCTTTATTATGTTTTCTACTTCTTCTTCCTCTTTGCAAAAAAAGTTGCCCATACCCAGATTTTGTCCTAGGCCCTCTTCTGCATCACCTTACCCCTTTTTGGCAATCTCTTCCATTCTAGAAAACGTTGGGTTACCATCTTTATGCAAATGGCTGGCTAATTCATCTCTCTAAGTTCTGCTCCAGTTTTCAGGTTCTTGATGTAGAAGTATGTATTTCCAGGTGCAGAGGCGTATATACGTATAGAGGTATGTATTGCCATGTAGAGGTATGTAATACCCCAAGTAGACTTCATCATCTTCTCTAACTTGGTGATGTTATCGTCTCCCAGTCTCCTTACTTGAAATCTCACACAATTGCCACCTCCTTGCTCTCCTTCAGAAACGCCTGGTTGCCAAGTGGTGCCAGTTTTCCTATGTAATACCATGTTAATAGTCTGTTCATTTCAGTGGCAGCAGCTGCACCTCTAGTTCAGGCCTCCCTTTCCTTTCACCCAGTCTGTTCTGGTTCTTTCCTGAGGTGCAGCTGCTGCCAGTCTTTCTCAACTCTAGATGACTCTGAATGTGCTATGCCAGGTTAAGTTTTCCTGAAACACAACTTTGGTCTGTTGTTCTTCTCTTCCGCTCATTCATGCTTCAGACATTCCCAGCTGCCTGTGAGCAGCGGGGCTGGTTTTCTAGGCCTCCCAACTCGTTGTATTTTCCTTGCCACCGCCTCCCTTCATATAGGCTGGACTCCATCCAAATGGAATTAACGTGGCAAGAACCTGCCTGTGTTTTTCTGTTTGTGTGTCTATGTATTTTTTTCCTTTTGCCAACAGTATGCTTTTCTCACATTCTCGGTTCTTAACATCTTTCCTGAAGCGCTCTTGGATTTCCTGATCTGGAGATACTCTCTTCCATCATATGTACATTACCCATACTTAAAAAAAAAGTGCTTATCACTCCCCAGCTTGCATTAGTTGTTATTTTAATATGAGTTCTATAAGTCTAATGAACTTCTGTATCCCTCACTATGCCTGGTGTATAGTATCTTGCAGAAATAGTTGTTGAATTAAGGAGTGGATGAATGCATTTCTGAATGAAACCAGCAGATGGTCTGGACTCCTCTGTGTGCCTTTTCCACTACCTTGTTGTTTATCTAAGACCATCTGTTTCTCTTTCTTCTTGAAACTTCTTGACGTTATCTCTGAATCTCTTCACGTATCAATAAGTGGCTTGTTACTCTGTCTCTGTTGCTTCTCCTCTCCTGAGTTAGTATTAATTTCAATTTAAAGAAAAATTACATCATTTTGGTGAAGGATGTGTGTGGGAAGTTTAGAGGAAAGGGTTTTAGTGTTCAGAATGACATCTTGATCCATTTTATGGGAAAGCAGGCTGCCCATCCAGATTTTGAGAATTTGCAAGTATAGGCTTGAATCCTGGGCCTGTGGCCAGCAGAGAGTAGAAAGTAGATGTAGTGATGACATGTTCAGTGTCCAGGTCGAAGGCCAGGGGGCCAGCTGCAGGGCCCCACATTCCAGTCCGCTGAGCCAGGCAGCTGCCTTGTATTCCTTAGGAGCAGCTGCCGGAGCTTCTGGTCAGATGACTGGTTTGAAGTGATGGCAGGTAAGAGTAGGGAAGTAGATGTCTAACTACAGTATTCCCATCTTTTGAAAGCTAGTGAATCATCTGCAGTTCCGTGCATAGTTTTGGACATCTGGTTGTGGCAGTGAATTAGGTTATGTTTATATTGATGAATTCTAAGGAATGGATTTATTTGATTTTGTAGAAGAACGTCATTTGTCTAAGGTTAAACTTAGTAAATGCCGCATCTCTTGAGCCCTAGTTTAGTACCTATTTCATTATAGCCTTTAGATTCTAGATCTTTATACCATTTTTCAAAACCATATTCCCTCCTGCTCTTGTACATTCCACTAGCTGAATAGAACCTTGGAACTCCTTAATTTCTACCTCATTGCCCTATTTGTGGAGATTTTTAGTTGAAGGGGCCCAAACAAGCAGGCTGGTGATACCCATGAGGTTGAAGACCTTGAAAAGCAACTCAGGACAGATGGTGTGCTTGACTAACTGCCTAGGAGAAAGTGACGCCAGGACCCAGGAGGGACACCACATTGCCTTTGCCATCCAAGTCCTAAATTTCCGAGAGCACAGAGGAGGCTTCAGGTTAACAGTTCTTCAGTCACCCATCTCTCTTTGGTTTCAGCTAGTGACAACTGAGCTGATCAAGGCCAGAAGAACTCTGAGCTGAGCAGTGGAGGCCCTCCTGGATCTAGAGAGAAGAGGTGACCTTGGAACCAGTAATGAGCCATCCTGACTACCGGCTGAACCTCCGGCCCCTGGGGACCCCCAGAGGTAGCAAAAGGAAAATGGAATCTGCTCTAGCAACTGGAGACCTGAACTAAAGTGGAATGGAGGTGCAGGGCGGGTCTTAGGACTGAGGGAGACTGTAATTCTTTTGGTGACCTGTTAAATATTCTCCTGTGTTATTTACTTTAGAATTGCGTGGTTTCTTGCTGTCTTAATTTATTGTTATATTGATTACAGCTGTTTAATCTCCTCTAGAAAAGTGATGATCTTTTAGTAATTCCCATTTTTAAAAGTTTGTGGCTATAACCAGCAAAGCATACTGAACCCATTATTTGGGTTATGTTCCGTGTATATTGTGGTGCTGATTTAAAATTCAGGTCTCAAATCTGGGTGCATTTTATTCATGTTTCCTTACCAATTTTTCCTCTTTATGACTATTTGAAATCATTATCAGGAAATTTTATTATGTTTTGGTCTTTCTAAATAAGAAAAAAAAAGGTGAAACATCTCCAGTTTTGGAGATAGAGAGACGTGTGAGTAGAGTTGATTGATGCCTCATGTTTCTAGGCGCGTCCTCTTTGGCTGGCCCACGTGGTGGTGGTGCTTCACCAGGTGACAAAATGTCAAAGAGCAAGACCATACGAGGGAAGAAAAAAAGCATATTTGAAACCTACCTGTCCAAGGAGGATGTTTCAGAAGGCTTGAAGAGAGGAACACTTATTCAGGTGCTTAAAATATGTTAGAAGGCTATTCCTTGAATATGTGGAATCAGAAGTAATTGATTACTCATTGAAACTGTTTATTTTTCTCTGCTGTGTGCTTTGAGAGAAATGATGACGTAACAGGCCCAGGGCTTCCCACTTCTCAGACCTGCAATATAACTAGACCTGTTAACTCGGGAGCCGTTACTTCCAGTTAGGGTTGTCTAGGAGTGCTTTATTGGAAGGGATATATTAGAGCCAGGCCATGGATTGGTGCAGTTTGAATAAGTGGAGAGAAAGAGCTTTACAAGGGGACCAGTGTGAACTGCTAAGAGAGAAGTGGGATATAGTGTGTGGCTATAGGAAACATTGATAGGTCAGTTTGCCTGGAGCACATGGATGCTGACTGACAGAGAATAAGCTTGAAAAGGAAACAGTAAATAGCAGCAGACAATATTTGTTGAGTGCTTTATATTTATAGTTTACAAAATATTTTTACAAGCTAATTCAGCAGTTTGGCTCAGCAAACGTTCAACTGTCCACCGTGAGCCAGGAACAGTTTATATAGTTAGGAGCACACAGCGTGGTTGCTCCCGAGATGAAGGCGGATGAGGCTGATTTTCTGTCCTTGGAGGCTGCAGCCTAGTAGTGCAGCAGGCAGTCATGTGAACAGATGATCTGAGGATACAGGGTAAGTGCTCGGGTAAAAGCGTGACCACTCACTGGAGAACGTCGGGGGAAACCAGGAAACTGTAGGAGGTGACACCTGCAGTGAATACTGAAAGATGACTCATTTGGGTCTATTAAATGAGTGTTATGTGTTGGGAAGGGAGGTATGGAAAGGTAGGGACACGAACGAAGACACGAACCGTGAAACAATACGGAGTGAGACAGCTTAGGTCTCTTCAGGTGTGAAATCTGAGGCAGGTAGTAGGCAATGAGATCGAGAGGGAGGCGAGGCCACATATTCCTTAAAGTAGTCTATTTTATAATTCTTAGTTTAGTATAGAAACATTGCCATGTGTTACCTGGCTTGCTTGTAGATGTCGACTGTGTTCCATTTTCTCTCAGTCCGAGTGTCCAGCTTCTGTATTTGTGTTTGGGGCTGGAGATCCAGCTAATTAACAGATACTGTCATCTTCTCTTCCTTTTTATCCTTTTTATCACCTTTTGTATTTACCTGTGGTCAAGTGCACATGTGCTTAATATAGACTCCTGAATGAAAATTTGTTTTTAACAAATTAATTAGTTGCTCGCTCTGATTTCAGAGGTACAGTTGGTTTTTTTTTTTAAAGCTTCCCTTGATTTCTTTGATAAGGTCTCTCTTAGGAAAGTTAAAGCTTCAGTTGGACATTTGTTCATTCATTAATCCATTCATTTGCTGTTTATCGTTCAGCGCACATACTGAACTCCATTTTATCTGCAAGTTTCTTGGCCCTCATCTTGTTCTGTGTATGAGGACCTGTTGTGCTTTTCCCATTCTCATCTCCTGCCATTCTCTTCCAGGTACACTCTGCTCAATTCACCCTGATCTTCGAAACTTTGCCAGTAAAAACTCTGCTCTTTGATTCCTCTATGACTCTGTACACACTGTTCCTGGTGTTAGGAATTCTTTCTCCCACTATCTTCATGTAATTGTGCTTGACCTTACCTAAATGTTACCCCCTTTATGAAGTCTCACTTTAATTCTCCAAGTGGAATTGGCCATTACCACTTTCCTGAAGCCGACTTTTTTGTTTACCCTTTATTCTAAACTTATTATCATTTCTTGGAATTTATATTTCCTCAGATAGACTGTTCACTTCCTTGTGGGCATGGTCATGTTTTATTCCCACAAATTAGCACAATGACTGGCATTTGATTGATGCTTAATTTATATCGAATAAATCTTTATTTACCAACTGAATAAAGGATCAAGGTACTGTCTTTGAAGAAAAGTGAGAGGATCCTCTGTTGTTATGACTTGGAAGAAAAATTGTTTATAAAATTTACAGAGATAGGCTCAGGAAACTATTCTGCAATGGCATGGTTTTTGCTCCCTCGTATTAATTTTTGCTTTTGAAGCAACTCTTTGCGAATGTTAAAACAAAAAGCTGATCAATATAACAACTCTCATTCCCAGGAGTTTGTAAGTGATTCCTCCTGGCTTGTGACATCATGAGACTCTGCAGCCAGAGCCTCCCCCAACAGATGAGAACAGTTGTTCTTTGCAGATGGGAAAAGGAATGGGTTCCAGATATGAGGTCACCGTGTGAAATATACAACACTGTAAATAAGATTTTCATAGGCAGAGAAACAGAGTCCATCTGTGCAGGCCTTAATGGGTAAGGTAAAAAGCTAGTCAAGAGAAGAAATTTGAATGCTGTTGGAGAAAATTAAACTTATTAAATATATATATTAGATGTAAGCATTTGTTAGCTTTTGTATACAAACTTAAGTATATTGTGACATCCTTTTTCTTTCCCCAAAGAAACTTTTATTGAAAGATAAGAGATGTTTTTATTTTTTTATTTTTATTTAATTATTTTTTAAATAGATCTTTATTGGATTATAATTGCTTCACAGTACTGTGTTAGTTTCTGTTGCGCAGCAAAGCATATCAGCCATATGCATACATGTGTCCCCATATCCCCTCCCTCTTGAGCCTCCTTCCCATCCTCCCTATCCCACCCCTCTAGGTCATCACAGAGCACCGAGCTGATCTCCCTGTGCTATGCTGCTGCTTCCCACCAGCCAACTGTTTTACATTTGGTAGTGTGTATATGTCAGTGCTACTCTCACTTCACCCCAGCTTCCCCATCCCACCCCATGTCCTCAAGTCCATTCTCTATGTCTACCTCTTTATTCCTGCCCTGCAACTAGTTTCATCAGTACCATTTTTTTTTAGATTCCATTATATATGCGTTAGCATATGGTATTTGTTTTTCTCTTTCTGACTTACTTCACTATGTATGACAGACTCTAGGTCCATCCACCTCACTACAAATAACTCAATTTTGTTTCTTTTTATGGCTGAGTAATATTCCACTGTATATGTGTGCCACATCTTCTTTATCCATTCATCTGTCGATGGACATTTAGGTTGGTTCCGTGTCCTGGCTATTGTAAATAGTGCTGCAGTGAACATTGTGGAACATGACTCTTTTTGAATTATGGTTTTTTCAGGGTATATGCCCAGTAGTGGGATTGCTGGGTCATATGATAGTTCTATTTTTAGTTTTTTAAGGGACCTCCATATTGTTCTCCATAGTGGCTGTATCAATTTACCTTCCCACCAACAGAGCAAGAGGGTTCCCTTTTCTCCACACCCTCTCCAGCATTTATTGTTTCTAGATTTTTTGATAATGGCCATTCTGACTGGTGTGACGTGATACCTCATTGTAGTTTTGATTTGCATTTCTCTAATAATTAGTGATGTTGAGCATCTTTTCATGTGCCTCTTGGCCATCTGTATGTCTTCCTTGGTGAAATGTCTATT
This sequence comes from Mesoplodon mirus, assembly GCF_964341445.2. NCBI lineage: Eukaryota > Metazoa > Chordata > Mammalia > Artiodactyla > Ziphiidae > Mesoplodon > Mesoplodon mirus. The sequence goes on along the minus strand of NC_138984.1, from coordinate 7,924,396 downwards.
TAGGTCTTCTGCCCATTTATTGATTGGATTGTTTGTTTTTTTGGTATTGAGCTGCATGAGCTGTTTGTATATTTTGGAGATTAATCCTTGTCTCTTGTTTCATTTGCAAATATTTTCTCCCATTCTAAGGGTTGTCTTTTTGTCTTGTTTATGGTTTCCTTTGCAATACAAAAGCTTTTAATTTTAATTAAGTCCCATTTGTTTATTTTTGTTTTTATTTCCGTTACTCTAGGAGGTGGGTCAAAAAAGATCTTGCTGTGGTTTATGTCAAAGAGTGTTTTTCCTATGTTTTCCCCCAAGAGTTTTATAGTGTCTGGTCTTACATTTAAGTCTTTAATCCATTTGGAGTTTATTTTTGTGTATGGTGTTAGGTAGTGTTCTAATTTCATTCTTTTACATGTAGCTGTCCAGTTTTTCCAGCACCACTTATTGAGGAGGCTGTCTTTCCCCCATTGTATGTTCTTGCCTCCTTTGTCATAAATTACATGCCCATATGTGCGTGGGTTTATTTCTGGGCATTCTATCCTGTACCACTGATCTATATTTCTGTTTCTGTGCCAGTACCATATTGCTTGATTACTGTAGCTTTGTGGTATAGTTTGAAGTGGGGGAGCCTGATTCCTCCAGCTCCGTTTTTCTTTCTCAAGTTTGCTTTGGCTATTTAGGGTCTTTTGTGTTTCCATACGAATTGTAAAATTTTTTGTTCTAGTTCTGTGAAGAATGCCATTGGTAGTTTGATAGGGATTGCATTGAATCTGTAGATTGCTTTGGGCAGTATAGTCATTTTCACAATATTGATTCTTCCAATCCAAGAGCATAGTATATTTCTCCATCTGCTTATGTCATCTTTGATTTCTTTCATCATTGTTTTATAGTTTTCTGAGTACGAGTCTTTTGTCTCTTTAGGCAGGTTTGTTCCTACGTATTTTATTCTTTTTGTTGCAGTGGTAAATGGGAGTGTTTCCTTAATTTCTCTTTCTGATTTTTTGTTGTTGGTGTATAGGAATGCCAGAGATTTCATTTTGTATCCTGCAACCCTACCAAATTCACTGATTAGTTCTAGTAGTTTTCTGGTGACATCTTTAGGGTTTTCTATGTATAGTATCATGTCATCTACAAACAGTGACAGTTTTAGTTCTTCTTTTCCAATTTGTATTCTTTTTATTTCTTTTTCTTCCCTGATTGCTGTGGCTAGGAGTTCCAGAACTGTGTTGAATAAGAGTGGTGAGAGTGGACATCCTTGTCTTGTTCCTGATCTTAGTGGAAATGCTTTCAGTTTTTCACCATTGAGTATGATGTTTGCTGTGGGTTTGTCATATATGGCCTTTATTATGTTGAGGTAGTTTCCCTCTGTGCCCATTTTCTGGAGAGTTTTTATCATAAATGGGTGTTGAATTTTGTCAAAAGCTTTTCCTGCATCTATTGAGATGATCATATGGTTTTTATTTCTTAATTTGTTAATGTGGTGTATCACATTGATTGATGTGCATATATTGAAGAATCCTTGCATCCCTGGGATAAATCCCACTTGATCATGGTGTATGATCCTTTTAATGTGTTGTTGGATTCTGTTTGCTAGTATTTTGTTCAGGATTTTTGCATCTATGTTCATCGGTAATATTGGTCTATAATTTTCTTTTTTTGTGTTATCTTCTTCCAGCTTCGGTATCAGGGTGATGGTGGCTTTGTAGAATGAATTTGAGGTGTTTCTCCCTCTGCAATTTTTCGGAAGAGTTTGAGAAGGATGGGTGTTAGCTCTTCTCTAAATGTATGATAGAATTCACCTGTGAAGCCATCTGGTCCTGGACTTTTGTTTGTTGGAAGATTTTTAATTACAGTTTCAATTTCATTGCTTGTGATAGGTCTGTTTATATTTTCTAATTCTTCCTGGTTCAGTCTTGGAAAATTGTACCTTTCCAAGAATTTGTCCACTTCTTCATGGTTGTCCGTTTTATTGGCATATAGTTGTTTGTAGTAGTCTCTTATAATCCTCAGTATTTCTGCAGTCTCAATTGTGATTTTTCCTTTTTCGTTTCTAATTTTATTGAATTGAGTCCTCTCCCTATTTTTCTTGATGAGTCTAGCTAATGGTTTATCAATTTTGTTTATCTTCTCAAAGAACCAGCTTTTAGTTTTATTGATCTTTGCTATTGTTTTCTTCATTTCTGCTCTGATTGTTATGATTTCTTTCCTTCTACTGATTTTGGGTTTTCTTTGTTATTCTTTCTCTAGTTGTTTTAAGTGTAGGGTTAGATTGTTTATTTGAGATTTTTCTTGTTTCTTGAGGTGAGATTGAATTGCTATAAACTTCTCTCTTAGAACTGCTTTTGCTGCGTCCCATAGGTTTTGGATTGTCATGTTTTCGTTGTCATTTTTCTCTATGTATTTTTAAATTTCTTCTTTGATTTCTTCAGTGATCTCTTGGTTATTTAGTAGCGCACTGTTTAGCCTCCAGGTATTTGTGTTTTTTACAGTTTTTTTCCTGTAATTGATTTCCAGTCTCATAGCGTTGTGGTCAGAAAAGATGCTTGATACGATTTCAATCTTCTTAAATTTTCCAAGGCTTGATTTGTGACCCAAGATGTGATCTATCCTGGAGAATGTTCCATGTGCACTTGAGAAGAAAGTGTATTCTGCCACTTTTGGGTGGAATGTTCGATAAATATCAATTAAATCTATCTGGTCTGTTGTGTCACTTAAAACTTGTGTTTCCTTATTTATTTTTTGTTTGGATGACCTGTCCATTAGTGTAAGTGGGGTGTTAAAGTCCCCTCCTTTTATTGTGTTACTGTCGGTTTCTCCGTTTATGGTTGTTAGCATTTGCCTTATGTATTGAGGTGCTCATATGTTGGGTGCATAAACATTTGTAATTGTTATATCTTCTTTTTGGGTTGATCCTTTGATCATTATGTCGTGTCCCTCCTTATCTCTTGTAACAGTCTTTATTTTAAAAATCTGATACAAGTGTTGATACTCCGGCTTTCTTTTGATTTTCATTTGCATGGAGTATCTTTTTTCCATCCCTTCACTTTCAGTCTGTATGTGTCCCTAGGTCTGAAGTGGGTCTCTTGTAGACAGCATATAGATGGGTCTTGTTTTTATATCCCTTCAGCCAGTCTGTGTCTTTTGGTTGGGGCATTTAATCCATTTTCATTCAAGGTTGTTATCAGTATGTATGTTCCTATTATCATTTTCTTAATTGTTTTGGGTTTGTTTTTGTGGGTCTTTTTCTTCTCTTGTGTTTCCCACCTAGAGAAGTTTCTTAAGCATTCGTTGTAAAGCAACATGAGTAAATCAGGGGTACGATCAGAAGGTTTGAAGATGCCAGCACCAAGGAGGTATAGCAGGAGCCAGTGAGATGAACTTCTAAGTATCTGGGGATTTTGATAGAGAATGGAGGAATTTTTAAAGCTGTAGTGGGGAAGCAGGGGGGAAACATTCTTCTTCTGGTCCCTGAGCTATATGGGATAGGAGAGAGAAAATCGGCTCTCTTTGAGAGCACTTGAAGGGAATTGGTCACATCAGGTTTCAGTGGAGGCAAGGAGGCACCAGAGCATTCAGAAAAGAGATGGAGGATTTGGAGCCACCAGTTCCAGGCTTAGGAAAGGGTTGAGGAGGAAAATGAGGGATGAGGGTTTGGGGCAGATTAGGCGATGGTCATAGAAATATGGAAATGGAAGTTCTGGACTTATGTATGTAGGTGAGTAAGACAAGACATCTGCTAGAAGTCTCTTTCAGTTACAAGGCCATTTCTTGAGATGTTTTGCTGACAGCTTCTTCAGGCTGTGGGGATGACCGTGGTCTGCTGTGGACTCTGCTAGAGATTTTTCTTTCTTAGTGTGATCTGTACTCTCAGGGAATCTGTTCCTGAGGTCCAGTTCTTAAGAGTATGCTCCGGTCAAATTGCAAACATTTTTCTTGAACAAGGCATGTGTCTCTCCTTGTGTGCTTTTATATATCAGGAAGTTTGGGATAGACAATCAAGAATAGAATCTTTTTGGTCCTTTTAATAGTTGTTCTTTTTTTTTTTTTTTTGCGGTATGTGGGCCTCTCACTGCTGTGGCCTCTCCCGTTGCGGAGCACAGGCTCCAGACGTGCAGGCTCCGCAGCCATGGCTCACGGGCCCATCCGCTCCGCGGCATGTGGGATCTTCCCAGACCGGGGCACGAACCCGTGTCCCCTGCATCGGTAGGCGGACTCTCAACCACTGTGCCACCAGGGAAGCCCAATAGTTGTTCTTTTCAAGAGTCGAGATATTTTATAATAACTATACATTGAGTATATAACCTTTAAACATTGCAAATCACTATGGTATATACCTGTAACTTATGTAACATTGTACATCAAACATATCTCAATAAAAAAACACACACAGACAAACAAACTAGAGCAAGTTACAGCCCTGAGCAGCCTGTTTCCTTCCCCTGAGTCCAGCTGTGGCATCTCTGGGTGCTCTGTCATTACAGGTACTTTCAAAGCAGAAGGCATCCTCATCTCTGTACTTCTTCATGTACTAACCATTCACTGAGCTTGAAGGGATGATAGAAGATCAGCAGTTGAAAAAAAAGAAACTTGGGGGCTTCCCTGGTGGCGCAGTGGTTGAGAGTCCGCCTGCCGATGCAGGGGACACGGGTTCGTGTCCCGCTCCGGGAGGATCCCACATGCCGTGGAGCGGCTGGGCCCGTGAGCCATAGCCGCTGAGCCTGCGCGTCTGGAGCCTGTGCTCTGCAACGGGAGAGGCCACAACAGTGAGAGGCCCGCGTACAGCAAAAAAAAAAAAAAAAAAAAAAAAAAAAAAGGCAATTGGGTCAGAAAATGAATTTTAAAAAATCAATGAGTTTACTTTTATTTATTTGGAGTGTTTATTTCCTCTCACTAGACTGTAAACTCTGAGGGTAGAGCCTATCTATTATTACTCTCTCTCCATTGTGGCCCCATCACTTAGCATAGTGCCTGTCATGCTAATTGTCAGGAGGTATTTGTTGAGTGAGTGGATGAATATTGAGGATAAATATAATAAGCCTTTTCCTCCCTCCTCCAACAAGAAACAGCTGCTCTAAAAGTGAAATTGCAGTGACATTCATAAAACAGGGACTGGCCTCTGGGAGCTTTGCCTGCCTTCCTTCCCTGTCCCTCTGTCTCTTACCCTAATACAGCATTGGTGGTAGAAGAGTATTTGCCCTCTTAATCACTCTTGCCTATATTTCCTTTCTGATTTATCTTCAAATTTTCCTCCTCCATCAAGGACCAGGTCAGGCACCATCTCTGGAGCCTTGCCTAGTGCCCCCAGCTGAAAGTAAGCTGTCCCCTCACTTGTGGCATTCTTCATGTTTTACTTTATAAACAAAGACTGAGCTTGGTTCTCACTCTCCCACATTGTCTGTCTCAGGGTCTGGCACATAATCAGAATTCAGTCAATAATTATTAAGTTAAGGACTGAATGAGGATTTGTAGTAGTCTGTGTGGGATTCAACAGTAATATAAATTGTTGCATGGAAATTTGTAATTTAAACATGGTGTACCAGCGAAAGAAAGAATTATTTTCTGCTTTATTTTATGCCCTCACCTATTTTGTTAATTGTGTATCTTTGAGTCTTTCAGTATTTTAGGGGAGAGATGTTATTTAAAACACTTTCTCAAGACACCCTTTTGAGTCTGACTCTTAGGAAAATAACTGCCTCCATCCATGTGTTCCAGTGGCCTTCAGATGCAGCTGTAAGTGGGGAGGGTTACAGCTTCCTGCAAGAGCCTAAAATACTGAACTGCTGTTGAAGACGGCCCCACCTGCACCCCTGTGCGTAAGCAGACCCTGACTTGGTGCTGGACTGCCGTGAAGTTGAAGGCAGACTGGGTGGCCTGGCTGTTGGAGCCAGGATTCCCACTTACATTAAGAGCTGATTCTGGACCATTTTGAATTATTGACTCATTCAGCTCTGCAGAGGGACCAGAGTAAAAAATATGCATCCAGCCCCTCCAGACTAAGTATTCAACCTGGAAGTCAACCTGTATCACTTTGAAAATTGTCACAGAAGCAAGCAACTGTGGGAAGGTCTTATAGAATAAAAAAAGGCCATTGTGTAGTGAGGCATAATCCCCCGTAACCTTGTTCTTAAAGGAAAGGTTTATATTTGAAGACTAGCATATAAGGGCACATAAAATCCCCATAGTTGCCACTTTCCCACTCCACGCCAAACTCTGTTGCTTCTCACCCCTGCCCATTCACTGCAAGGTGCCAGTGTGAGCTTTTAGTGTTGGATGGAACTCTGTGATACAGACATCAGCATAAATCATATTTCATGCATTTAATGAATAGTTCTCATACATCTAACTTGTTTCCTAGATCGAATTGTTAAATTAATTTTAAACTTTTTATTGACTAGTAACATATGTATGGAAAGATTGTAAGTGTGTAACTAGTTAAATTTTCACAGATTTTATTTTTTATTTTAAAGGGTGTATTGAGAATTAATCCGAAGAAGTTTCATGAAGCCTTCATTCCTTCCCCGGTAAGTTCAATAACTTTATAATAAACCTAATGTCACATTTAATTTTTTAGATATGCTGTAAAACTGAAATCATATATTCTAACTAAGAAACAGAGTAGTAAAACAAAATTGAGGATGGGCAAGGATTTGTTTCAAATTTAAATAAACAAAATTCGCCTTTGGTTAACAGCCCCTTCTGCCAATCTTAAAAAACACACTTCAAATGAAAGGGATGGCATTTATTACTAGGCTGCAGGGAGCAGCTGAACCCACACAGATACCCACCAGTTCTTGTAATTGGACACCCTTGGTTTATAGCTTAAAAGGATTTATGGGTTTTTCCACTGATTTAAGTTAATCTCTCCTAAACAAATATGCTATCTACTTTCAATCTACTGCATGAGCTATTCTGCAAATTTGTCCAAAAATAATGTGTATTTTTTTTTTTTTCTGGTCAGAGTTTCTCACTTCACTTTTATGCAGGTGATAGACTTGGTACAAGGCTTTTTACCATTGGCTCTTTATAGTCTTCTTAGGTTCCTGACTCACTTTAATAGGCTTTGTCTCATTAAGGGAAGTTCACTCTGACATATATTTAGCAGCAGGTCTCTGGATAAGGTTTGATTGTGCAAAGCTGGGAAAGCAATATTCTTAAATTCTTGGCCTAACTTTTCCAGCATGCCATAAATAGGATAGCCATAGAATTAGATGTTTCACAGTGGAAGAGATTATAGGAAGAAACTTCGGCTCATAGATGAGGAAATGGAATACATATATTTCAGTTAACATATTTCATTTTGTGAAATCACAAGTTTAATGAGAATACAAGTTCAGTCACGTACTTCATAGGTATTATTATTGTTGTTGTTTCAATAACCTAAGACCTATTCTGAAGCTGAGTTTTGTCCTTTTTTCCCTTGCCCTTGTCCTGAAGCCAAGGATTCACATTTGTATCTCAAGTTTAGGTCTTACCCACTGGCTTAGATAAAAAATGTCACATGTCACCTTGTTCTCTCTTAGTCATTTTCTGTTCTTGTGACAGAACATGGTATATATTGCTGACCCTGGTGCTTAGATTATAGAATTGAGCGTCAGATTTGAGGTAGTAACTTAGCTGCGGGAGCTGTTCCATCACAGTGGAAGCACAGTTTACGTGGGTGTTAGATTTCAGAGTTTGCTCATAAGGTGAAATTCACATTCAATAATCATAAAAATTACCCATGAAAATCTCTTAGGAATATGCCATGTTGGAGAGGGAGTAACCATCTCTCAATAAGTCTAGCATAACCAGCATTTTCTCCACATTAGAAAGGGTGATTGTTTCTCTTTGGCATACCAGTTGAAGGAGCTCAATTATACTAGGGGCCCCACTGTGTGAAAAACATGGATTTTTTTTTTTTTTTTTTTTGCGGTATGCGGGCCTCTCACTGCTGTGGCCTCTCCCGTTGCGGAGCACAGGCTCTGGACACACAGGCTCAGCGGCCATGGCTCACGGGCCCAGCAGCTCCGCGGCATGTGGGATCTTCCCGGACCGGGGCACAAACCCGTGTCCCCTGCATCAGCAGGCGTACTCTCAACCACTGCACTGCCAGGGAAGCCCAAACATGGATTTTTTAAGCACGAGAATCATACCCAGTGCAGTAAGGAGTTCACCCTGAGAGGTGCCTGGAACTGAGCAGGTCGCCCTCCCTGCACACTGAGGTTTGCTCTCATCGATGGGAATGATAAGTGGAACTACATACAGTATTTTGACAATTTTTCTGCTTGCTTTCTCTCTCTCCTGAGTACACAGCATTGAATTTCTCTAAGTTAGATCCCTATTAGGCCGGCTCCTGACGAGTGTATGGCCTAGGACAAAATACAGATGGAGGCACACATACCTTATATTAAATATTTAAAAGTTATAAATCAGACTAACAAACTGTTAAGTAAAATACATTCATGACAGATAAAATATATTCCTTGCCAAATATATCTCCATGTACTTGTACTGGGGTTCAGATGTAGAATTCTCAAGACTCCTTGGAGCTCCATGCTGAAAGGTGGCTGCATGGAGAGGGTCCACCTCTGGCCTGCCCCTCTTCCCTTCCCATTTCTTGCTCCCTGTCCCCTCTTTGCTGCCCTCCTGCCTCCTACCCCCCATTCAGCAAGGGCCCTTGCCCTCTAGGTGAGCATCTTATCCCACATGTCCAAGCTCTGCCCGTACCCCTTAGAAATACCCACCCATTAGCCACCTGTCAGGTCTAGGGGTGCCACCTGTGATGTGGTCTGCGTTTGGGAAGACAGACCTAAGGAAGGTGCTTATATATGCCCTGGAAATGGGCTTGGGGCTGATTACAATCCGTTTAGCCTTGAGAACTCCTTACCTGTTGAAGAGGGGTGTGGTCGGAGGAGGGCCAGAGCAGAGGTCCTCTGAAGTGTTGGCCTAGTTATGTTCCTGTAAGTTAAGTTCATGTGATTTAAATTTGCAAATGATGTGTTGCCACTGTTTAATCTGGCTTGTTAAAGGAAGTTAGGCAAAAGTTACTGATGTTTCAAAAGCTCAAGTTGTTCTCCCACTTGAAATTGTACTCCTGGCATGTCCTATTTAGAATTTTTTACAGTTGTGATATTAGGATTGGCTTACTTCTATACCTCTTTTATTCTCTTATCTGGCCACTGATGGAGTAATAAAATTGTCTCAGAGGGAGAAAAAGTGCTAAATGACTCACCTCTACTACAGAAGCTCTATCAAGGCCCAGCTATAAGTGATTGTAGATACTCCAGTTTTGGACACTGGCACAATCCTGCATTCTGGTTTTGTAGATTTTCTGGTCAGTTTCAGGTTTTAGAAGCATTATGGAGAGCAGTTGAAGGGGGAGATAGTAGAGGCAATGAATTACATGTAGGTAAATCCGACCACTGGTCTAGATTTCTGAGTATACGTAGCTCGTGCCGATGTCAACTGTGAACTTGTATGAACTGGAAAAATGCTCACAGGTAGACAAGAAGGTAGGATATCAGAAGCAGGGCCTGACTGTTACCTGTCCCTGCTTTAGCAGGGAGAATAAAGATAGGAATTGATAGAAGATGAAGCCTCTGCTCTGACAATAAGAAACGGAAAGTTTCTTTTATTGTAAAATGAAGGGGTGGATTAAATAGTGTCTAATGTTCTTCATAACTTTAAAATTCTAAAGTTTTTGGAGAAACAAAAATAGACTAGATTTGATCAAATTATTTAGGTTTATTCTTATTGACTCCAGAAACAGTTGAGAACTTATACAGTGTCACTTTCTGTGTTAAAATATATACATATATCAACAGGCTAGAAACAACGAATTGATCATCAGGTATAAAAAAGTACTTTGTTTTGGGGGAACATGATTTAGGTTTATTGTAGTTTCTACTGATAGAAGGTTGATATTCATTTTCCCATGACAAACTCAAAATACATGGGGTGCTACTTCTGTGTGTACCTGCTAGTGTTCTCTTGTCCTCAATAAAAGTAAGAATAAAACCATGTAACTTTTTCAAAAAACCAAGATAAATTGATATCATTGAGGTGCCTTTTTATCCGACTTGGGCATAAGATAAAGAGGAGAAATGGACCAGATGTAAAAACCTGGCTTTTATAAAAAGCACAGTTTCAATTCTGAATTATATTGGTACAAGGAGTTCTGTAGCTTTTTTGTGCATCTCATCATGGGAGGCACTCTTTGTACATCTATGGAATTTATTTCTGGTCCAAAGGGAGCTATTCCATCGGTGGAGGATGTTCTGAACATCATAGTGTACTTGGGCTGTCCTCCCCACTCCTGCCTCCTAAATATTTAGTTAGATTACCCACAGATCCCTTTATATTTCCAACAGGTTGATCATTATCCATTTTTCTTTTTTTCCTATTCTTTCTGATGGGTAGATCAAGTCTTCTGGTGTTCAAATGAAGGAATGAATTCTTTGGCCTTAAAAAGTAGTTAAGAGGTTATACTGCTGGAAACTCAGCTGTGCTCCAGACTAGAGCCCCCTTACCTATGCTATGGATTTTCTTCTCCTAGAAATACCTATGCTATTTATTTTCTCTTATTGCATGTACACTGCTTTTTTTTTGTTTACAGTGGATGATGGATGTATATGAAAAAAATATATCTTTGGGAAAACAATTACAGTTTGTTAATTTGGAAATAAAATGTAGTTAGGAGGGATTAACTCAAACTTTTAATATTGAGCTGTCCTCAAGTATCTTTAAAATAAGAGATTCTGCAATAGATGCAGGCTTCTGAATGAATCAAGTAAGAGCTGAGTTGTGATTCAATATCTATAGATTTGTGTATTCGAGGTTTAATTCAGCCCTGCTTCTCTTCGCTTCTTGGGATAGAAACATGACAATACCAATATCTTACCCTCTTAACTCTCTAAGCTAAGAGTGGTGTAGCTGCTTCCGAAAGAGGCATCTGATTGCATACGTTTTGACACATGATGATGGGTTCGGATGACCTCTAGACAGCTTTATTTTCATTGTAGAGAAGTCAGAGAGATCCCATTACTTTATAAATTGCAGAAGGCAATTGATGATGTGTGCCACACTTCAGTTGTTCACTCTTTATTTACTGGTTGCCTCTTCCTATTTCTCTGAGAAGCTTATCATGAACCGTCTTTGTGGCTGGCACGGTAGCTATTCCTTAGGGACTAGGGTGGGTCAGGTTTGGCAAAGTGTGCAGGCCACAGCTGCTAGCCTGGAAATTGAATTGGAAATTGGAAATTGGAAGTTGAACAGAAAGACTGTTCTAAAGATCTCTAATGGTTTGTAATTGGAAACTGTAAAAAAAATACGGAGTATATGAAATCCCATTCTGTGAGTGTGGTGGTAAATTTGCAGTGCTAATTTTATCTTTATTTAAAATATCATAGTAATCACCTGCAGTCTATTGAGTGTAACATCAACTGTCTCTAGTAGAAAATTTTGACTGGTGGTGGCTTTCCAAGCCAGTTTGCTGTTACCTCCTTTGAGAAAAATTAACATTTTACTTCCCTCTTAACCTCTGAAAAGAAGCACATAATATAAACTCTTGGAAGGATGAAAGGATAAGAGTACATGTTTGCATGTTTGTTTGTTTTTTTGCATATATGTATTTTATTTATTTATTTTTATACAGCAGGTTCTTATTAGTTATCTATTTTATGCATATTAGTGTATATGTGTCAATTCCAATCTCCCAATTCATCCCACCACCACCGCCCCCCTCCCCTTCTCCCCTTTCCCCCCTTGGTGTCCATACGTTGTTCCCTACAGCTGTGTCTCTATTTCTGCCTTGCAAACCGGTACATCTGTACCATTTTTTCTAGATTCCACACATATGTGTTAATGTATGATATTTGTTTTTCTCTTTCTGACTTACTTCATTCTGTATGACGGTCTCTAGGTCCAACCATGTCTTTGCATGTTTGTTGGTGAAACATTTTGAAAATGTTTAATTTTTTCATGGAACCTTATAGCTGAAGGCATGCTTTTCTTAGCTACCTTTTCCATTTACTTATTTTTGCAAAGTAATTTGTCTTGATAAGAAGACTCTGGCAACTAATTAAGTTTGGCAGTCGATACCTAGGGAGTTCACTGGGGCTACACTGCTTCAGGTGGATTGTTTTTAAGTATGTGCTTGAGGGGAATTCCCTGGTGGCCCAGTGATTAAGACTCGGGCTTTCACTGCTGTGGACCTGGGTTCAATAGCCAAGACATGAAAACAACCCAGGTGCTAATCAACAGACGATTGGCTTAAGAAGATGTGGTATATATACATTGGAATATTACTCAGCCATACAAAAGAGTGAAATACTGCCATTTGCTGCAACATGGATGGACTTAGAGAATATAATGCTTAGTGAAGACAGAGACAGACAGAGAAAGAAAAATACTATATGGTGTCACTTATATGTGGATTCTAAAAAATAATACAAATGAATCTATATATAACAGACTCACAGACGTAGAAACAAATTTATGTTTACCAGAGGTTGGAGAGGGACAGTTAGGAATGTGGAATTAACAGATACAAACTACTGTACATGAAATAGATAAGCAAATAAGATTTACTGTATAGTACAGGGAATTATATTCAATATCTTGTAATAACCTATAATGGAATATAATCTGGAAAAAAATAACTGAATCACTATGCTGCACACCTGAAACTAACACAGTATTGTAAATCAACTATACTTCAGTTAGAAAACAAACAAACAAGCCACATTGCTCTCTCTGCCACTTCTTTGGGGGGAGTGTGACTTTGCTGGTTTTCTCCTAGAGAACCCAACTCCTGGAGCTGGTTGTTGCTCCTGCCCTTGGTTGGTTTTCTTTGGGGATTATATCAATATGTTGTTGTTCTTCTGTTTTCTTGCAAATTGTCTACTTTTTACCTTTCCCTTACAAAAATTCAGTCATGTAGAAAAGGTACCATCATGCTTTACTTTATTTAAAACCAAAAAGGGTAACTTACTCCTTTCTCATTTCAGTTATGAAAGCATGCAGTCCTCGTTTTCTGCTTTGTGTATTTTTGTTTGTTTGGTTTTGGCTCGTCTACAGTAGATCTTCTCTTATTTGGTGATTTTTTAGTATTATGTTAACCTGCTCTTCTATGTTCATCACCATTTCTATTAGTTCCAAAGAGACTGAGCTTCCTCTAGGTCTGTTTGTGGCTAAATACTAGTGTTCCTGTTAACTCAGTGGACAGTTTGTAGAGTCTACAGTTTTTAAACCAAGGAAGTAATTTTTGGTTCCAAGCCGTGGTAAACTGACTACTTTATTTCCTTCTCCAACCTAGGATGGTGATCGAGACATTTTTATTGACGGGGTTGTTGCTCGTAATAGAGCCTTGAATGGGGATCTGGTGGTTGTGAATCTGCTTCCAGAGGAGCAGTGGAAGGTGAGTTAAATTTTCCTTTTATAACTGTAGCCTTCTCAGGGCCTTTTGCAGTAGTGCATCAGTGAGACATCATTAACTGAAGCAGTCACAGACCCCTAAGGCCCTTGGTTGCCTCAGAAGCAGACCACAGAATTCTTGGGACATAGAAGCATTGGGTGCACAGACATTTAATGATTTCGGTTCACCTTGTTCCCTCCCCTATGATCTGTCTTCCCTGTCACACGTTTTGCATTGGTTTCTGGTAATTTTTAGGATAGAAAAACAGCTTGCAGGGGACATTCAAACCTGATATGTATTAATATCCCACTTTTAATGCTGGGAGAACTAGAAAGACAAAGCCATAGGGATGGTGCAGTCTTCACATGTTCTTGCTGCCTCTCCTGGAGAACCCAGGCAACACATATCTAGTTCTGTGATGTCCAGTTTGGTAATTGGACTTCTCGTGGCAGATAAAAATAGACTGTGTATTTTTATAAAACAGAAATTTGGTAGCAGACGAAAACGTTTTTAACATGAGAATATTCTGGGTTTTAGTCTCCATCTGTGTCTGTCAGCTGAAAAGGAAGATTTGGTTTTGTTTTGACTATTGTTTTAAATAAGGATCAGGCACTAGAATGATTCATAGCAACAGTTTCTTTGAATTGTCATATAAAACTGGTAACTTGTATATCTAAGTCTGAATTTTTCTTCCTAGTATTCTTTTCTTTTTTTTGAATTTTATATTATTTTATTTATACAGCAGTTTCTTATTATCTCTTTTATACATATTAGTGTATATATGTCAATCCCAATCTCCCAATTCATCCCACCACCACCACCACCTACCCCCACCCCCATCCTCTTTCCCCCATACGTGGTATCCATACGTTTGTTCTCTACATCTTGTCTCTATATCTGCCTTGCAAACCGGTTCATCTGTACCATTTTTCTAGGTTCCACATATATGCATTAATATACGATATTTGTTTTTCTCTTTCTGACTTACTTCACTCTGTATGACAGTCTCTAGGTCCATCCACATCTACAAAATGACCCAATTTCATTCCTTTTTATGGCTGAGTAATATTCCATTGTATATATGTACCACATCTTCTTTATCCATTTGTCTGTCGATGGGCATTTAGGTTGCTTCCATGAACTGGCTATTGTAAATAGTGCTGCAGTGAACATTGGGGTGCATGTGTCTTTTTGAATTATGGTTTTCTCTGGGTATTTGCCCAGTAGTGGGATCACTGGGTCATATGGTAATTCTGTTTTTAGTTTTTTAAGGAACCTCCATACTGTTCTCCATAGTGGCTGTATCAATTTACCTTCCCATCAACAGTGCAAGAGGGTTCCCTTTTCTCCACACCCTCTCCAGCATTTGTTGTTTGTAGGTTTTCTGATGATGCCCATTTTAACTGGTGTGAGGTGATACCTCATTGTAGTTTTGATTTGCATTTCTCTAATCATTAGTGATGTTGAGCAGCTTTTCATGTGCCTCTTGGCCATCTGTATGTCTTCTTTGGAGAAATGTCTCTTTAGGTCTTCTGCCCATTTGTTTTTTTTTTTGCGGTACGTGGGCCTCTCACTGTTGTGGTGTCTCCCGTTGCAGAGCACGGTCTCCGGACGTGCAGGCTCAGTGGCCATGGCTCATGGGCCCAGCCGCTCCGCGGCATGTGGGATCTTCCTGGACCAGGGCACAAACCCATGTCCCCTGCATTGGCAGGTGGACTCTAAACCACTGTGCCACTAGGGAAGCCCTCTTCTGCCCATTTTTTGATTGGGTTGTTTGTTTTTTTAATATTGAGCTGCGTGATTCCTAGTATTCTTTTTTTTTTTACATTTATTTATTTATTTTTGGCTGCGTTGGGTCTTCATTCCTGTGCGCGGGCTTTCTCTAATTGCGGTGCGTGAGGTCTACTCTTCATTGCTGTGCGCGGGCTTCTCATTGCGGTGGCTTCTCTTGTTGCCGAGCATGGGCTCTAGGCACATGGGCTTCAGTAGTTGTGGCTTGTGGGCCCCAGAGTGCAGGCTCAGTAGTTGAGGCGTATGGGCCCAGCTGCTCCGTGGCATGTGGGATCCTCCCAGATCAGGGCACGAACCCGCGTCCCCCACACTGGCAGGCGGACTCCCAACCACTGCACCACCAGGGAAGCCCTTAATTTCTTTTTAGACATTTTAATAGAGATCTTGAAAGTATATGGAGGCCTAGATGGTTTCACTTACTGATGAATTCCACTAAACATTTAAGGAAGAAATAGTCCTGATTTTACAAAAATGCTTACAGGAAAAGCAAGAGAAGGATACCTTTTCCATCTCATTCTGTGAGGCCAGCATTGCCCTAATACCAAAACCAGGAAAGGACATTTTAAGAAAAGAAAGCTACAGACCAGTACTCCTCACAAACATGGGTGAAAAAGTCCTCAACAAAATATTAACAAATAAAATCCAGCAATGTATTAAAAGGATAATACAACATGAGCAAGTGGGGTTTATCTCAGGAGTGCAAGGTTGGTTTAATATCTGTAAAGCAATTTGGCGTAATTCATCATATTAACAGGCTAAAGTTAACCCATATTTAAATCAAATGCTATCATTTTGATAGATGCAGAAAAAAAAAAATATATATATATATATATATATTTTTTTTTGCGGTACGCCACTGTTGTGGCCTCTCCCGTTGCGGAGCACAGGCTCTGGACGCGCAGGCTCAGCGGCCATGGCCCACGGGCCCAGCCGCTCTGCGGCATGTGGGATCTTCCCGGACTGGGGCACGAACCCGTGTCCCCTGCATCAGCAGGCGGACTCTCAACCACTGCGCCACCAGGGAAGCCCAGAAAATATATTTGATAAAAGTCCACAACCATTCATGATAAAAACTCATAGTAGACTAGCAATAGGACTTCTTCAGTCTGGTGAAGAATATCTAGGAGATACTTATAACTAACATTATTCTAAGTGGTGAAAGAGTGGATGTTTTTTTTTTCTACTATTGGGAATGAGGTAAGACTGTCCCTTCTCATTCCTTTTATTCAACATCATACTGGAGATTCTAGTCAGTATGATAAAGCCATAGAAAAAACATTTAGATCGGAAAGGATGAAGGAAAACCTTCTTTATTCTCAGACTTTGTGATTTTCTATGTATAAAAACCTAAGGAATTTACAAGAAAAGCTACTAGAACTAATAAGTGAGCCTAGCAAGGCTGAAGGACAGAGGCTGATATACAAAAACCCATTGTATTTCTATATAGTAGCAATGAAAAATAGGAAGTTGAAAACTTTCTTAAAGTACCATTTTTAATAGGATGAAAAATATGAAATACTTAGGGTTAAATGTGACCAAAGATGTGTAAGACTATAAAACATTATTGAGAGAAATTAAATAAGGCCTCAGTAAATGGTGAGAAATACTGTGTTCATGAATTAAAAGACTCAATATTGTTAAACTGCCAATTCTATTCAAATTGATCTGTAGATTAAGCATAATTCCAAACAAAATCCTAGCAGGCTTCTTTGTAGAAATTAACAAACTGATTTTAAGACTTATTTGAAAGGGCAAAGGACCTAGAATAGCCAAAACAAAGAACCACAAAGTTGGGGGACATATACTACCTGATTTCAGTACTTATTATAAGGCTTTGGTAATTGAGACAGTTTGATATTATCAAGATGGACATATAGATCAATGGAGCATAATAGAGAATCCAGAAATAGACCCATACCTATATGACTAATAAATTTTCTACAAAGGTGCCAAGGTAATTCAATGGGGAAAGAATATCTTTTCAACAGGTGTGCTATTAAAATTGTGTAGCCATATGAAAAACAATGAACTTCAACCCTTACCTTGTACCATATATAGAAATTAACTTGAAGTGAATCGTGGATCTAAATACTGTAATCTTTCTAGAAGAAAATAGAGGAGAAAATTTAGTGACCTTAGAGTTGGCAAATATTTTTTAAGTGTAACATAAAAAATATGAAATATAAAAGAAAAAAATCAATAAATTTTTAGTTAAAATTATAAACTTTTAGTTTTCAATAGACAGTTATAAAAAATGAAAAAGCAAGCCACAGACTAGGAGAAAATATTTGCAAAACACTTATCTCACCAAAAACTTTTATCTAGAATATAAGAACTCTTATAAGTCAATAATAAACAAACAACCCAGTTAAAAACTATATTAAAGATGTGTACAGATACTTTACTGAATAAGATATATGGATGGCAAATAAGCATATGAAAAGATGCTCAACATAATTACTCATTATGGAATGGAAATTAAAAGCACAAAATACTACTGCAAAATCACTAGAATGGCTAAAGTCGAAATGGCTGACCATAACCAGTGTTGGCAAGATATTGAACAAGGATCCCTCATATGCTGCTTGTGGGAATACAAAATGGTGCAATCACTTTGGAAAACAGTCTGGAAGTTTCTTAAAAAGTTAAGCATACACCTAACATATGAGCCAGCTATTCCATTCCTGGATATTTACCTTAGCAAAATTAAGGCATTTGTTCATATAAAGATTTATATGTGAAAGTTCATAGCAGCTTTTTTGGTAATAGTCCCAAACTGGAAACCACTCAAGTGTCCATCATCATGGAAACCAATTTTCGTATATCCATTCAATGGAATACAACTTAGCTGTTAAAAAAAATTAAGGAATTATTGATACATGTAATAACATGGGTGAATCTCAAAATAATTATGATGGGTGAAAGAAGCAAGACAAAAAAGAATACACTCTGTATGATTCCATTATATAAAACTGGAAAATGCAAACTAATTTATAATGACAAAAGGCAGATCATTGGTTGCCTGGGGTGGGAGTAGGACAGGGGGATTACCAAGGGGCCCCAAAGAAACTTTTGGGGGTGATGGACATGTTCATTATCTTGATGGGATAGTTTCATAATTGTGTATGTCAAGACCAATCAATTTGTGTACTTTAAATATATGTAGTTTATTGTATGTCAGTTATACCTCAATAAAGCGGTAAAAAATACTGAAAATGAAGAAACAAACAAACAAAAGAAGATATTTGGACAAATGAGTCTGGAGCTCCAAGAAGAGACTGGGACTAGAGATGTAAATTTGGGAATTATCAACATAGGTGTTAAAACCACACAGTAGATGAGGTCACCTAGAGAGTGTAGCTAAAGAAGGCAGCTGAATCCTGAGTTCTTGGGCAAGCCAACATTTAGAGGTCAGCAAGAGGATCTCCAGAGGTCAGGTAAGGAGACTGCAGAGAGGCCTGTGCCCCTGATATATTGGGGTATGGGCCATTATGGTTAAATTCCACCAGTGCCTGGTTTAGAGAAAAGGCTGATGCATCCTGAGGGTGTAGGGGGCAGAGGACCAAGTGAAATGGGTATCAACAAGCTCAGGCTCTCATAGGCCATATAACCCGCCTGAACCTAGGGAGGCCTTTTTTGATCTACCTTCCTTGATGACTTTTTCAGACCTGTTGCTGGCAAGAGGAAGCTTCATGGAAGGAGTCAGTATACCTTTAGCCCTTAAGCAAGGAGGAGGAGGATGTTTAGTGAAATATGTTCTCAGGATTAAGCATAGGAAGCCCAGACCAAAGAGGCTAGAGTCAGGAACTGTTTTTTTTTTTTTTTTTTTTTTTTTCAGTATGCGGGCCTCTCACTGTTGTGGCCTCTCCCGTTGCGGAGCACAGGCTCTGGACGCACAGGCTCAGCGGCCATGGCTGACGGGCCTAGCTGCTCCGTGGCATGTGGGATCCTCCCGGACTGGGGCACGCACCCGTGTCCCCTGCATCGGCAGGCGGACTCTCAACCGCTGTGCCACCAGGGAAGCCCAAGAGTCAGGAACTTTTGATGAAATCCTTTTAGCTGTAATTTGTAATGTTCCGCCTATATTATTTCTGCATTCCCCCAAGTGTAAAAACAACTTTCCAGTTAGCAGTACACTTCTTTTTTTTTTTAAGATTTTTTTTGATGTGGGCCAATTTTAAAGTCTTTATTGAATTTGTTACAATATTGCTTCTGTATTATGTTTTGGTTTTTTGGCCACGAGGCATGTGGGATCTTAGCTCCCCAACCAGGGATCGAAACTGCACCCCCTGCGTTGGAAGGCAAAGTCTTAACTACTGGGCTGCCAGGGAAGTCCCGAGCAGTACACTTCTTAAAATGCAAAGAGTCCCTGTTTATCCTCTGTGTTGTCCAATCTGAATCTCTTTAATAGTCAGTCTTGTGGAGAGAAATACTGCAGAGGCTAGAGTGGACCATGGCATCTTTCAAGTCAAAAGAAAAGTAGGCTAAGTCTCTAGATCTTGGGTGCTGGGTATTGGCTGGGACCTCAGAAATGGTGCTAGAGCGTAATTGTAGAAAAGCCTCTGATGGTTTTCTTACCAATGCCTAAGACTCCTGAATCAGCACAGAAAAGGGAACTTTGGAGCCCACTTGGCTTTGGAGACTGCCATCAGAGCTACTGGCAGGTGGGCCAGGCACCTCATCAAGAATCATAGCAGTCACTGTCCTGTACGGGAATGGGCAGCGCTGGGGTTTCTAGGCAGATGGATAGAGGGACTCAGAAGGCCAGTGTTGGTGTTAGTACTGAGGAGTCTGGAGAGGAGGTGACATTCATGAAGGACGTGTGCAGAGCAAAGCTGACAGTAGCTGTTTTTGGTCAGAGAAAGATGGATGTGAGGATACGTCATTAGAATTGAGGCCAATCTTATAGGCCAGTGCTTTTCTCTAACTTGCAAATGATTCACCTGGGGATTTTGTTAAAATGCAAATTCTAATTTAGTAGATCTGAGGTGGTGCCCCAAATCGTGCATTTCTAGCAAGTCCCCAGTCAACATTGGTGCTACGGGTTCTGGAACCATCCTTTGAATAACAAGGCTATAATATGTGAGTCAGGAGAAGAAAAGAAAGAAGCAGCTAGGGAACTTGGGGATGAACTCTCTGGGCCCAGGATCTGAGACTTGGTTGGCAGGAAGATAGTTGAGGAAGAAATGTGAACCTTAACACTTGTGGCTGGGCCCTGATGTCCGCCTGAGAGACTGGATCCTGAACCTCTTATTATTAATGACATCCTTTTGAGCAAGGATTGGAATGGATATAGAGAAAGGCCTAGACTGGCAAGGAGAACCCTACCCTTTGTGTTGCTGGTAGAAGGGGTGATGACAGAGGGGCTGCCTTGGTATGTATATAGGCCCTCTTCGGCTTTCAGAAGATTTGAAGTGTACAGAGTGGCTCAGGGTTCCTTACTTGTTCCGTTTCTGTGGAGTTCCTAAAGGTCTTCACAGTGGCTGCCTGACAACTGCTTTTTATACTCAAGTCAGCCCCGTTAAGTATGTCTCTTAGGCCTCGTTGGAATAAGTATTTCACAGCTTCCCATTCTGAAGAGGGAGCTCTGCTGGCTGTAGCCCACCTGTGACAGTTGTTGGTGACAGGGTCAAACTAGAGAGAAGAGAATATTCAGCCTGTCATCAAGAATCCCTGACATGTAGAATATAAACATCTCAAAGGATACTGGCCAATTGTATTACAGGTTTGTTAGTACAAAAGCATATTGTTATCAAAGGAATCTGTCGTCAATGGTGTGAGCAAATGCGAATTAATTGGATTATTCATCTTTGCTTCTCTATTCTTGTTGTGCTCACCCCTCTTGGGTATGTAAACAACAGTTCTTTTAGCTGTAGTAGTAAATAGTCAATTTATTTCACAGCATGTTTTTTGGCAAAATAGATAGCTGTAGAAGTATCAAGCTGTGAGGCAATAATAAAAAAAAATTTGCTCTTATATAACAATTATAATTTCAGAATTCCTCCATGCTTTTAGTATTTATATGTAATTTTTATTATAGACATTTAATGAAGGATTCTTGAGGCAAATGATAGTTTCTTTACTTTGTCAATTTGGAAGTTAAGTGACTTGTTTGAGAACTTAGAGTTTTGGGAAACAGGGAGTAGAATCCATATGTCTTGACTTAGCTTAACGTTCTTTCCTTTCCTTATGTTTGTTTTTTTTGCTCTTTTTTTTTTTTTTTTTTTTTTTCTGTGAGTGTGTGTGTATGTATTTTTATAGCCTGAGGGTTTGTGGCTTTCCTCAGGTTTTCAGAGTGGATGGATGTGTCCCCAAATGGTTAGAAGCCATTGATCTTGATGATTCTGCCTGGACCAGTTCAGGGTACCTGGTGGCTTTTCATCCTCCACCCCTCCTGCCCTGTGCTAGATGCTGGAGGTACAAACTCAAATAGGTCACATGCTTTGCTCTTAAGGTGCTTGTAGGCTGGTTGGAAGAGGGATGGGAACAGTTGTAGTACGGTTTGCACGATAGAGAAATACATGTTGTTATGCGAACACTAAACTGAGAGAATTTGGGAAGGTTTCATAGAAGGGGTTCCATTTGAACTATGGTTTGGAAGATGGGAATGGAGAAGGAGAG
Organism: Mesoplodon mirus; assembly: GCF_964341445.2. NCBI lineage: Eukaryota > Metazoa > Chordata > Mammalia > Artiodactyla > Ziphiidae > Mesoplodon > Mesoplodon mirus. The sequence continues at coordinate 7,902,606 of NC_138984.1, read as the reverse complement.
AGGTTTGGTTTTGTTTTAGGATGAGAATGATTTGTTTAGGGCTGAGAATTATTTGGCAGGAGAGGGTGGTGAAAATTTCCACTTTCAGGGAGGAACATATGAAGTAAGGCTCTGTCTTTCTGCCATGCAGTTGGCTGAGTGCTGCAGCCCCTCAACCAACTCTCTTAGACACTGGCAAAAGCAGGGAATTGCCAATTGTTACCAAGATCCCCCCCTCTAGGAAGACTAACGTCCTTGACCCCCTTTTACTGAAGCTCACAGTATCCTGCTCTTTGCTCTGTAAACTCGTCTAATTGTCATGTATTTGATCTTAGCCCCACCTCTTCCATTTTCTTTTCTTTTTCCCACCAAGTTCATCTTCCATAATCATCAACAACCTTGTCTTTTATCTTTTTTTAAACTATAATAAATTCATCCTATTATTTTTCTTCTCTTAAAAATCAAATACTATATAGTACATTACAATTAAGTGTATGTAGACTCCGTGGATGCTGCTGCTGATTGCTAACTTTTTAGTGCTGTGTACCAGGAACTGTATTTAGTGTCTCACACCATTCTTTAGTCTGCTTTTATCTCTATCCCAGTTTCGTGAATGGGAAACCTGAGGTTTAGCTTAAACATCTTACTTATTTAGGGAACAAATAAATATAACTAGGGAGTGACAGTGTTGGGATTCAGATTCACATTTCCTCATGTCATGACCTCATTGCTATTTGTTATTCCAGAGGTGCAAAGGAGAGAGTTATTTGATCTGTAGATAGATATTGTCAGGTATCATAAAAATCAACATAAATCCAGAAAATAATAATACATGATTTAGCATTAGGCAGTATCCTGAGTTGCCATCATGGGTAAAGAAGATGACTTTATCAATTGAAACGACCAAAGGCCCAGTATTATTCTTTTTTTTTTTTTTTTTTTTTGCGGTACGCGGGCCTCTCACTGCTGTGGCCTCTCCCGTCGCGGAGCACAGGCTCCGGACGCGCAGGCTCAGCGGCCATGGCCCAAGGGCCCAGCCGCTCCGTGGCATATGGGATCCTCCCGGACCGGGGCATGAACCCGTATCCCCTGCATCGGCAGGCGGACTCTCAACCACTGCGCCACCAGGGAGGCCCTCTTTTTTTTTTTTAAGCAGCATATAGTATCTGGTCTTGATCTAGTATTTCAGTTAATTAATTTTTTTTTTTTTTTCTTTTTGCGGTATGCGGGCCTCTCACTGTTGTGGCCTCTCCCGTTGCGGAGCACAGGCTCCGGATGCGCAGGCCCAGCGGCCGTGGCTCACGGGCCCAGCCGCTCCGCGGCATATGGGATCCTCCCAGACCGGGGCACGAACCCGTATCCCCTGCATCGGCAGGCGGACTCTCAACCACTGCGCCACCAGGGAGGCCCAATTAATTTTTTTAATTAAAAAAAAAATTAAAAATCTTTTACTTAGTAGCTTTTTATGGTTTATTATATATTTTTTTAATTAAAAAATTTTTTAAAATCTTTTACTTAGTAGCTCCCCGTATTATTCTTAGAAGACAAACAATTTAGAAACAATTAATTAGAATTCAAGTGAACTGAGTGGCTGTATCCTAAGGCTAGAGAGATATGAAAGCTACCCAGGGCATTAGGGAGGCAAGTATTGGGAATGTGTCTTACCAGACATCTGCCCTACATAATAGATAGAAACCGAGAGAGCTAACCCAATTATAAAGTGAAACCATGAGCTACAGCCTGCTGGACAAGGCATAGAATCAAAGAGGTTATAGACTCAGATGCCATTCTGGCTTGCTGGCAGCAGATCTCAAATTCATGGGGCATGTGACACAGATATTCAGAAGGCAGGTAGGCATTTGTCATATAGAGGGTGCCTCCTTTTGGGACTTTGGGACAGGGTTCTAATTCCAGATATGTGGGACCATCTTATTACAAACAGACCGTTGGAGGCAGCCACTAGGCTGGGAGTCAAGGATAGGATTTAATCCCTGAGCTAGGAGAATTGGCTAGAGCAGTACTGGGAGCAAGAACCAAAGCAGAAGACCAACCTTGAAAGCCAGAACTCTGGGCCTTTTTTGGCTGTACCAAAGGAGATTGGGGAACCCAGAATTCAGCTCTGGTATCTTGGATCTGGGGGTTGGGTTAAAGCTAAGCCCTCCTATAAGAGGAGCCAAAGCTGTTTAAATATTAACTTCTTTGCTTGATTGGAAACTAGGGTGAGCAGCTTAGTTGATGCAGCCATAGTGAGTGGCCCAGAGAAAATCAGAGTAAAGGAGGCTGATAGGAGTGTATTAAAATTAAAATCAGGTGAAACTGTGAAACAGAAGCTGACTAGCTGAAGAGTCAGGAGTGGATTTCAAGTGAAATTTCTTCTCATTGGAACTTAGCTTCTATATCCTTCTGTCTGAATATTTAAAATATAGTAAGACAGACTGGAATAGATTTGATATATTGATACCAAATGGAAAATTATAATGTTATTCATTTATCACCCAAGTATTTGTTGAATACCTACCTTGTACTTGGGAATAAATCAGTCAAGCACTTTGTTAGCTAAGTCTAAATTTCTCTTGGGACAGGATTATTTTACTTAATTTACAACAGAGTAAAATTTATACATGAATTAAGAAGGATGGAAAAGCAAGGGCAATCATTCTATGTTTTCTAACATATCTATTATACAGTTCCTAAGAAAACTTATTTTTATGCAGAATGCTAATACTTCAGCAAGGGAATAATAGAAGTATGGATGGACATTTTGGAAGAGATTGGCACAGAAGGAACTTGAGTTTAAAAGAGAGGGAATAAAGGAAGGGCTGATAGGAGTAACTACTCCTGTTCTAAATTACACAAACAAAAATCAAAGTGCACATTTAATCCCTAACTTTCAATGGCTATTCCAAACCTTCTTATGGTCACATGAAATTGGTCTAGTACAGTAAATTGTTTCCTTTGACAACTAACTTTTCCTTCAAATGATTGTTTTAAAGTTTTGTCTTCCAAGTTCTTCTTTAAATATGCACCCATCATACTAGATTATATTTAATCCAGTCTCTTATATAACCACTATCATTTTGGATTGCTCTCAATTCCAGTGGAATTCGGATTTCTTAGAACTGTTTGGTTTCTTGGCCTGCATGGCAGGCCCAAAAAAGACTTGGAAGGTACTTAATCTTGGAGGGCAAGGTCTTTGGAGCCTCCACCCATAACAGTATGGTAGGTAAGGTATATCTACTACCATGATCAGATTTTCCCAAAATTGTTATATACACAAACCTATTTTTAACAATCATCTTTTCTTCTTCTTTATTGCCAGCTCTAGGATCAAATACATCAGGTTCTTGCCTGCTTTAAACATGCCTTCAGATCTCTGTAATTCAAATTGAAATGTCTGAAATAAGGAATGTATCATTTAAGGATAGAGTAGCTTATTTGTGCTGGGAAACTCCCAATTAATATTTCAGGATTATTTGCTAGAAAACTAATTCATTCCTCCTTAACTCCATGGAGATGGTTTGGTGAAATTCACATTCATTGTAAGGAATGAGTTAATATAGGTAAAGTACTTAAAGCAATACTGACATATTATAAATGCTCAAGAAATGTCAGATATTACCATTATTCTTCTTTGAAATGAGGACTGAGAGTTACAGTTAGGCCAAGATCATAATAATGACTCAAGTTTACTATTCCCAGCTCTTGAATTTACCACTGATAACATTTGCTCTTAGCAGACATAAAATGTTCATATAAAATGTTGACATAAAATGTTGATGTCTCAGTATGCATTCCTTTGAGGAAATTGCTGGACAATTGTATGGTAGGCAAGATTATACTGTGGAATGATGTGGTTTATTTCTTACTCATGCCCTTTGCCCATCAAGCTCATCTAGGGTTTTGTTTTACATGATCATCACTCCAGAGCCCAGGCTGAATGGAACAACTGCCATCAGGAGTACTCCCCTTTTCTGTGGCAGAAGGAAACAGAGCCCTGGAGGGGCCACATTTAAAATGCCTTTGTCCCAAAGCGACTTCATCAGTTCGTTCACAACTCATTGGCCAGAATGAGTCACCTGGCCCTACTCAACCACAAGAGGGCCAAGAAGTACAGTTCTACAAATTGTCTGCAAGTAGGGATAGCAGGAAATATCTGGTGAACTGCACTGATGACTGTCACACTGGATTAATTAGATTCATTGTACTTTGCATTCCTGACCAGCCATCTGAAAAGTGTATGCCACTGGTCATTAGGGAGATCAGGCAAAAATTTCTATATCATTTACTATAAATACATCACCACTAATGAGAAAAGAATTCAGAAATACCTGAAAATGATCTAGATGGTATTTAAGATCACCCTTAGTTATGTAACTCTTGCTTTAAAGTACAGTGTGTAATACAAAGTAAATTTGTTGATCTTCAAATTAAGCTAATGGTGTAATTTTTGTAAGTGAAAGGAAAGGAAGTTTTAAGGAAGTGTACTGGCATTTATTTGGTAATACTTATAAACCATAAAGAGTTTATCATTAGCAGTAGTATTTTGATATTGTTGCTTGCTACTGCTATTGTTAAAATTTTCATTTTTTATTAAAAATTTTTCAATAGATATATTTTATCCTATGTTTTATAGAAACTAGTCATGATTTAGGGCATATACATAATTGTCTTATGAATTTAGGCAACTAGGGAGAGGAATATGGTAGATTTGGAAAACTATAGATACTTTAGTATTTTGGAGCTTGAAATGCAAGATAGGGATCTAAAGTGTCAGGAGATGAGGCCGGGCTGGTAAATGGCAGGTCGGGAGGTTCACATCGTGAAATGTCTACACACTGTGTAAAGGAGTTCTGCCGTTATCATGTAGGTATGGGGGAGCCTTTGAAAAATTTTGAGGAGGGGTGATGTAGTCAGATTTGCATGGTAGAATATCATTTTGGTGGTAGGGTGGAGAATTTAAAGGAAAGGGGTAGGGACTTCCCTGGTGGCGCAGTGGTTAAGAGTCTGCCTGCCAACGCAGGGGACACAGGTTGGAGCCCTGGTCCGGGAAGATCCCACATGCCGCGGAGCAACTAAACCCGTGCGCCACAACTACTGAGCCTGCACTCTAGAGCCCGTGAGCCACAACTACTGAGCCTGAGCACTGCAGCTACTGAAGCCTGTGTGACTAGAGCCCATTGTCCACAACAAGAGAAGCCACCACCACAAGAGGCCCGTGCACTGCAACAAAGAGTAGCCCCTGCTTGCTGCAACTAGAGAAAGCCCGCGCAACAACGAAGACCCAATACAGCCAAAAATAAATAAATTAATTAAAACAAATAAAATAAAGGAAAGGGGTAAAATTGGTGGGAGATTGATAAGAAAGTTACTTAAGAGAGTCTCAGTGAGTGATGATAAGAGTCACAGTGGCCATGTGGATTGTAAGGAGATGAATTAAGAGTATTTAATAAGATAGAACATGGTGATTGGATGTAGTAGGCAAGGGAGAAGGAAGAAGCCAGGATGACTCCTACATTTCAGGCTCAGGTAATTGAGGGGATGATGGCACCATTTGCTAAGTTAGGAAGGGGAGCAGGGACATATGATAGGTTTGTTTGGACACACTGAGGCCTGAAGACATATAGGTATATAGAGCTAGGAGGCAGCTGGCAGCTGGCAGCTGGATATTAGGATTTGGAGTTCAGGAGTGAGATCTTGGCTAGAGATTTTGGTAACCTCAGTGGCACTTGAATAAACTGTCTGGGGATGATTTATGGAGAGATATGGCCACTGAGGATGGAGTCTGAGGAACACCAACACTTAATGGGCATGGAGAGAAATAGGATCCAGTAAAGGAGACTGAGAAGTGGTGGCTAGAGAGGAAGGAGGAAAACCAGGAGAGAATGTTAGGCTGGGAACCAAGACAAGGGAGCATTTGAATGAGGAGGAAGTAGTCAAGAGTGCCATGTTGTTGACAGACCCAGTGAGGAATTTTAAGAGAAGTTAGATTTGGCTAACATGGAGCCATCTGTGACACTGATCAGAGCAGTTTTAGTAAGAAAGAAAAGGAAAGGCAGAAACCAAATCCCAGTGAGTGAAGGGGGCCATGATGGAGGCCATGAAAGGGTAGTGATAAGACACAAAGATGATGGTGATGGTTGTTTTGGTATGAGAAAAGCTTGACTTAAATGTGGTATCTTTTTTTTTTTTAAAGAATTTTATTTCTTTATTTATTTTTGGTTGTGTTGGGTCTTCTTTGCTACATGCGGGCTTTCTCTAGTTGCAGTGAGTGGGGGCTACTCTTCGTTGCGGTGCGTGGGCTTCTCACTGTGGTGGCTTCTCTTGTTGTGGAGCGTGGGCTCTAGGCACGCTGGCTTCAGTAGTTGTGGCACGTGGACTCAGTAGTTTTGGCTCTCAGGCTCTAGAGCACAGGCTCAGTAGTTGTGGCACACAGGCTTAGTTGCTCCGCGGCATGTGAGATCTTCCCAGACCAGGGCTCAAGCCCATGTCCTCTGCATTGGCAGGCGGATTCTTAACCACTGCGCCACTAGGGAAGTCCCTAAATGTAGTATCTTAAGTCAGATTTCCTAGAGACAGAGCTTGAGATGGAGAGTCTTGCCCATCTCAAAAAGTAGTCTGTTTTTATGAAAGATTTCTGAAATACACCAAGTTACTTAAAATTTAATTACTAAAATCATGACATAGATTAAAAATTCAAATTTGAGAACAACGTACAGAGAACTGGATTTAACGCTAAGAGAAGTTGGGCCTGGCTGGTAAGAGAATGAATCGATAATGCAAAGCACAGAACCGAGGGTAGAACAGGGACTTGCTCTAGAGAAAGCCAGATCAGGTTTTAGAAGCAAATGCTTCTCTCTTCTCCTGAAGAGAGAAGAGAGATGTCCCTATGGCAGTTTTTTTTTTTTTTGCGGTACACGGGCCTCTCACTGTTGTGGACTCTCCCGTTGCGGAACACAGGCTCCGGACGTGCAGGCTCAGCGGCCATGGCTCACGGGCCCAGCCGCTCCGCAGCATGTGGGATCCTCCCGGACCGGGGCACGAACCCGTGTCCCCTGCATCGGCAGGTGGACTCTGAACCACTGCGTCACCAGGGAAGCCCTCTTCAGTACATTCTTAGTGTTAGGTGTGGTATTCCTTTTGGGGTACTCTGGATCTTTGCAACTCAGAGTGTGGTCTGTGTACCAGCAACATTACAGAATCTTGGGCTCTACCCCAGGACCCACTGAATGAGAATCTGCATTTTAACAAGATTCCCAAGTGATTTGTATGAACATTTAATTTTGAGAAGCACTGATGTGGATGATTAAAGAATTAACTCTTCTTTTAAAATAAAAGTTACATTGGCACTACAGAGAAAGGAGGAAGATACATATGACACTATTACAGGTAATCTTGGAGGAGAGTCATGAGTGCAGTGTCACTTGTTGGGGCTTCAGAGGTTTGAAGTAATGATTTCCTTGTTTTAGCAGAATTAAACTCTGCACTTCCCCTTACCCCTGCTGCTTCCCCAATTAGCTCTAGCAAATGGAGGATGGAGAGATTATTCTTATAGTTGTAGTTAGAAAAAGTCTACTAATTAGTTTATTGAAAAAAGATTTCAGGACTTCCCTGGTGGCACAGTGGTTAAGAATCTGCCTGCCAATGCAGGGGACACGGGTTTGATCCCTGGTCTGGGAAGATCCATGCCACAGAGCAACTAAGCCTGTGTGCCATAACTACTGAGCCTGCTCTCTAGAGCCCACGAGCCACAACTACTGAGCCCATGTGCCACAACTACTGAAGCCTGTGTGCCTAGAGCCCGTGCTCTGCAACAAGAGAAGCCACCGCATGAGAAGCCCACACACCGCAACAAAGAGTAGCCCCCTTTCGCTGCAACTAGAGAAAGTCCACACGCAGCAACGAAGACCCAACGCAACCGAAAAAAGAAAGAAAAAAAAGATTTCAATCTATATCTTGAGTTGTTTTTATGCCAGTAAGTTTTCTGTAACCCTCTTTCTCCCACATTTTTAGGAAATCATTTTTATATTAAGTTCAAACAATCATGTCATTCCTTGTTAACCTCCAGTTTCATTCATTTTTTTCCCTAAAGAATTACCTCTTATACTGTGTTTAATACATGTTTTTTATGATACAGGCCTTTCTTTTTTTTTCCTAAATCACTAATTGAGACCTGATTTTAGGAGTTTGCAGCATGTTATAAAAGTCTTTTTGAAAAGTAAGCTTACAGAATATTGAAAAAACATTTTAATGTATAGAATTTTGTATCTTGAAACACTCCAAAGTATGAAACAGCTTTTAATAACTTAAGCATTGTTATTATTCTTTCTGCCCTGTGGCATTGTCATATCACATGCCATTGCATCAGATGGTATTGAAAAAAAAGAATAATATAAGCTTAAAGGGTAAAAACTAGAAGAGGCAAATTGAAACAAAATCAGTCTGAAACTGTTTAAATGTCTATATTTGAAGTTTATCAAAAGGATATATTATTCTTTAATGAATAAAGCACTCACATTATCAAAATAATTTGTTATTTATAATTGGAATTTTTTTTTTATTTGGATGTTTTCTTGACTTTGGTAAGATTAATTTTTTTAGATAAAATTCACATAACATAAAATTCACATTTTAATCATTTAAAAGGGTACAGTTCAGTGGTTTTAGTATATTCACAGTGCTGTACAACCATTACCACTCTCTTATTCCAGAACATTCTCATCACCCCCAAAAGAAATCCTGTTCCCATTAAGTAGTCACTCCCCCTAGAACCTGAGAACTACCAGTTTTCTATCTATATAGATTTCTCTATTCTGGACATTTCATGTAAATGGAATCATATGGTATTTCTCCTTTTGGTTCTGGGTTCCTTCATTTAGCATGTTTTCAAGGTTCATCTACATTGTAGCATATATCAGTATTTCATTCCTTTTTATGGCTGACTAATATACCACGATACAGATATACCAAATTTTGTTTATCTTTTCATCATTTGATGGACATTTGGGTTGTTTCCACTTTTGGCCATTATGAATAATGCTGCTATGAACATTCACAAACAAGTTTTTGTGTGAGCCCATGGTTTCAATTCTCTTGGGTAAAAACCTATCAATAGAATTATTGGGTCATATGGTGAATCCATGTTTAACAGAAATGATTTTTGTAATGTAGGTCACTAAAATACACTGTCCCCAAACTTTTCTGATCTAAAAGGAATTAGTCTGGTGAATATAAACACAATTTTAGCCCTGAAAAGATCTGTTTTTTGATAGTTAGCCTGTTGTATGAGCAGTGTATGAACTGTCTTGTTTCTTTTCCTTTTCATATGGAGGTCACTATTTGGGATATTTCAAAATGGCAACCCATCTGTTACCTAGCCTGTAAAATGATGACCCTTTGCTCTATTGTTTTGTGAGTTACTTCTGGAGCATCAAAAGTTCCCTTTTAAAAAATATTGTGGGGCTTCCCTGGTGGCGCAGTGGTTAAGAGTCCGCCTGCCAATGCCGGGGACATGGGTTCAAGTCCTGGTCCGGGAAGATCCCACATGCCACGGAGCAACTAAGCCTCTGCACCACAACTACTGAGCCTGTGCTCTAGAGCCTGCGTGCCACAACTACTGAAGCCCATGCACCTAGAGCCCATGCTCCGCAACAAGAAAAGCCACCGTAATAAGAAGCCTGTGCACCGCAACGAAGAGTAGCCCCCGCTTGCCGCAACTAGAGAAAGCCCGTGTGCAGCAACGAAGACCCAATGCAGCCAAATTAAAAAAAAAAAAAAAAATATATATATATATATATATATTGTGGGCACTTAATAAGAGTTAGATATACCTGGGCTGTTTTGTTGCTGTTGTTGAAGGAGGTTGATTATTATTTTTACTGTTTTCATTGTTGTTGTCATTGAAAATATATTATTGAAGTACAGTATAGAAAGTAGATTAGCTTCATTACCTAAGAAAATTATTCAGATGATATCTATGTTGGTGGGAATGTAAACTGATACAGCCACTATGGAGAACAATATGGACGTTCCTTAAAAACTAAAAATAGGGCTTCCCTGGTGGCACAGTGGTTGAGAGTCTGCCTGCTGATGCAGGGGACACGGGTTTGTGCCCCGGTCCGGGAGGATCCCACATGCTGCAGAGCGGCTAGGCCCGTGAGCCATGGCTGCTGAGCCTGTGCATCCGGAGCCTGTGCTCCGCAACAGGAGAGGCCACAACAGTGAGAGGCCCGTGTACCGCAAAAACAAAACAAAACAAAACAAACAAAAAAACCCCTAAAAATAGAACTGCCATGTGACCCAGCAATTCCACTACTGGGCATATACCCTGAGAAAACCATAATTCAAAAAGAGTCATGTACCACATTGTTCACTGCAGCTTTATTTACAATAGTCAGGGCATGGAACCAACCTAAGTGTCCATCGACAGATGAACGGATAAAGAAGATGTGGCACATATATACAATGGAATATTACTCAGCCATAAAAAGAAACGAAACTGAGTTATTTGTAGTGAGGTGGATGGGCCTAGAGTCTGTCATACGGAGTGAAGTAAGTTAGAAAGAGAAAAACAAATACCGTATGCTAACACATATATATGGAATCTAAAAAAAAAAAGAAAAAGTTCTGAAGAACCTAGGGGCAGGAGAGGAATAAAGACGCAGACATAGAGAATGGACTTGAGGACATGGGGTGGGGGAAGGGTAAGCTGGGACGAAGTGAGAGAGTGGCATTGACATATATATACTACCAAATGTAAAATAGAGAGCTAGTGGGAAGTAGCCACATAGCACAGGGAGATCAGCTCAGTGCTTTGTGACCACCTAGAGGGGTGGGATAGGGAGGGTGGGAGGGAGATGCAAGAGGGAGGGGATATGGGGATATATGTATATGTGTAGCTGATTCACTTTGTTATAAAGCAGAAACTAACATTGTAAAGCAATTATACTCCAGTAAAGATGTTAAAAAAAAAATCTATGTACTACCAGGTCTTAGCCATTCTTTAGTTAAATAATTAAATCAATAAAAGACTTTGCATTTATTTCTTTAACTTTTACCTTTTTGTTTTCCATCCAACTTTGACCTTATTGATATTTTGAATATTGGTTACTATTTGGGATATTTGTTTAATCATCTTCCCTGTTGGTTTAATCATCTTCACTATTAGCTGTTTCTCCTTGATGTGTTATTTCTCTTTTTTGGCAGTTTGTATTGGGCATGATTTCAGTTTTCTGGTGGATACAGAAACATAAGGCTGAATCTGTGCTCTCAGGTCAGGGGCAGGGGTGTATTTCTCTAAGTGTACAGATCCTTGTTTTGTGCACCCTTTTCTTTCATGCTCCTATTTATTTTCCTCTTTCCTTACAGCCAGGATTTTTGGACCCACTGCCCCTTTGTTGGCAGTGGTCTGAATTCTGCAGTTTGGCTTCTGACCCACTAGTCTGCTAATGTTCTTTTCATGGTCGTCACTGACTTATGCAGTTTTCTTGGTCACTGTCTTAGTTTTCATTTTCCTTAGGCTTTCTATAGTGATTTAACACCATTGATTTCTATCTTTTTTTAAATAATGCCCCATTAGCTCTATAGCCCAGTTTTTTTGTGTGTGTCTTCTTGGTCTGATCTTCCGTAGTTCAATTTCTCTTATTCCTCCTCCAGTTGTAGACATTTCCCATTCTCCTGCCCTGAGCTGTCTTTCCTTTATATTCTTTTCCACAGAGGTCTTTATGTACACTCAGAGTTTAAACTGGCACTACTCTGGGTTATTTCCACCATCCATTCCTTACCCAACATTTTTTGATTGGCCACTTTGTGCCTGGCACTAGGCTAGTGCCAAGATGCAAAGGTGAACACAGTTTTGACTGCCCTTGATTTACTTGCAGATCATTCTGAAGTCAGGTATGTAAACAGAGCACCCATAGTATTCCTTAAAAGAGATTTGAACACAGATGCCAGAGCTCAGAGGAGAGGAGGGGACAGCTCTGCCTAAGGAAATCGGTTAAAATTTCTTAGAATAGATGACATTTGAATTTCAGTTTAAAAGGAGAGTTTGCCAAAAGAAAATTCTGGCGAGAGGAGAATGTTTTAGGCAAAGGGAACTATACATTTTAAGGAATATAAGCATATATTCCTCCCACGTCTAACCTGGTAGGGGCAAGCATCGTGTCATATTTATGTTTATATTCATGGCATCCTGGAAGGAGCATGGGCTTTTTGAGTCAGATTGGGGTCCACATTCTAGACCCTTTGCTTATTGACCCTGTGGTTCAGAGGCCTCATTTATAAATATGGTTTCTATTTAAGTTTCTTGGTAAGGATTAATGAGCTACAGTCACCTAAAATAGTGTCTGGCAAGTAGGTGCTTTTAAAATGTGAGTTTCATTTTTTCACTTTCTTTACCTTGTATCTAGTTGCCCAATAACCGACATACAGTGGGTGGGGAATAAATACTTGAACAATTTTAGTGTTTCCAAACAATATGAGAAAAATGACTGATATTGTTTCTTTTGATGTAAAATTTTGTGACTAAAAAGCACAGGGTGAATTCACTAAATTTAGTGGTCTTACAAAGCAGAAATTTGTTTTCTTAAGAACTAAATTTAATTGTAGGAGAAAACAGTCCTGGATCAAGTTAGGTTTGCTGGTTGTTTGCACGTGGGAGCTGGATGTAATTTATCCCCGCTGAATATCCAAGATGGACTATGTTGATTGTAAATGTTTTCTGTAATGTTTCTTCACTACTGTTTACAGATGGTTTTTTATTTGTTTTCTTCTTACTTTCCTTTGGTTTAAAGAATTAAATAAGTGTGGTTGTAGAATAAATTGTTCCAGGATAGTCTCTTTTCTCCCCAAGGCCCAGATGCTGTAGCTCACCTATTTCTCAGTTAACATTAGCTCAGACTAGTCATCTAGCCCTTTGTTACCAATTACATCCTTATTCCTTTGTATGACATAAAGGCCTACCATGACCTGCCCTCTGCCCTCTTGGACAACCTTCAGTGTACCCTAGACTCTAGGCACCACAGACTGGAGGTCTTTGAATAAGTACCCTGTAGCTGCAGGCCTGCATTTTCTTTTCACACACATTGTTTCCTTTGCTTGCAATTTTCTGCTTATATCTCTCCCTCTCTCCCGACTCACCTTTCAAGACTGGATTCACAGGTTTTAGCCTCTGGGAACCTTTACTTTGTATCTCCACCGTTGTTACCCAAGGTTGCTGTTTTACTGAATTGAAAAATCTTCAGATGTTTTTCATCCCTTACTATAGAACCTTTATATTATCTTTGTTCACATTCCAGTGGTATTGGATGTTTTCTTCTGGGTGTTATTTATGTTGCTTATTATGAATGACTCCCACCATATGATGATGCTGAAAGTGGCAGCTACCATTTATTCAGTCCTGTTCTGTGATAAGCACTCTTCTAGTTCCTTTGTAAATACTGTATATTGCAGATATAGATTATTTGTAAGGTGGACTAAACTGTAGTATTTCTTTTTCATTATTCATGTACTCATTTCTAAACAGGCCAGAGCATATTGATTTAATTCATGAGGGGGCATTGTGTGGCAACAGATGAAAAGTCAGTCCCTAAATCAGAAAATTCTTGAATTTGGGTTTTTGTTCATACTGCCATCTTCAAGCTATTTCTGTTAAGGTTGAAAAAACTTAGAAAATATATTGGTATCAGTTTTATTATTAAATTATTTAAAAAGTAGTTTAAAGGTGTGTTTTTTTAAACAATAAATTAAGGCAGGGAGGTACTTATATATCTGTTAGTGTCTCCTTTATTCTTTTTTTTTTTTTTTTTTTTTTTTTTTTTTTTTTTTGCGGTAGGCGGGCCTCTCACTGCTGTGGCCTCTCCCCCTGCGGAGCACAGGCTCCGGACGCGCAGGCCCAGCGGCCATGGCTCACGGGCCCAGCCGCTCCGCGGCATGTGGGATCCTCCCAGACCGGGGCACGAACCCGTGTCCCCTGCATCGGCAGGCGGACTCTCAACCACTGCGCCACCAGGGAAGCCCTCTCCTTTATTCTTAACTTGTTGATGTGATGATTCGTTCAGCAAATATTATTTTGGACATCTGTGGTGCACCAGATATAGGAATATATATGTCATAGAACATAACAGACAGTGTGCTGCCCTCATGGAACATACGGAAAGTTTATATCATCTGTTAGGCCTGAATGGATCCAGGGAGGCTTGTTTTCAAAACCTATTTTTGTTTCTTTGTTTAGGAACCCTAAGGAGGTTTAACTAATGTCTTAACATTTGGAAACTGCTTTAACAAATGCAAAAGTAAGAGGTGCTTTTTAGCTGTTTCTAATTCGAAAGGAAAATTCTGTTCTTTCAGCAGAAAATAAGTTGTCTCTTTAGCTAAGTTCATTTGGGGAAAGAAAAACCAGTCCTAGTATTATACACTTACAGTATGGTTTTTGTCTTAGAATTAATAAGTTAAATGCCTTCCCTAAACTCATTCATTTTAGGGTTATTTGGTACCTTTTTTGAGGTACCAAATAACCTTTTGAGGTGTAAACTTGATTAAAGAATGAATCACCTTTCACTTTATTTTCCTTCCTTCCGTTTTGCCTTGAAGCTTTCCACTGATAGCTGTTGTTTCTGAGAAGCTGCATTGGGAAAGGGTATTGCTCCCTTCCTCTTTCCTTGTTCTTTAGGCCATCATCTCAAATCCTTAATGTGAATTGAGACACAGAATGTGCACATGTGTCTGTATGCATTGCAGGGAGAATATTTTAGGGAGTTGGAGGGTACTTGTAAATAGTTGGACCAGGATTAGCATAGGAGAAAAACCTAGAAAGAAAGGTTTTTCTTTTCTTTCTAAGAAAGATAAAATTCATGTATGTATACGGACGTATACATATGTAAGGAAGAATATCTATAATATAGGAACTGCCCAAAGCACTTGCAGTCTTACATTTTATAAGTTCCATGAACTCTTGACCCATTATTGAATTATAATTCGTTTATTGTGTTGTATGTATTTTGTACCCTAGAATTTCTAGCCACAGTAAAAGCATTTGGCTGATGGTGTTTATCTAAAATATTTTTTAAAATTTATTTATTTTATTTATTTTATTTTTGGCTGCATTGGGTCTTCGTTGCTGCATGCGGGCTTTCTCTAGTTGCAGCGAGTGGGAGCTACTTCGTTGTGGTACACGGGCTTCTCATTGTGGTGGCTTCTCTGGAGCATGGGCTCTAGGCGCGCAGGCTTCAATAGTTGTGGCATGCAGGCTCAGTAGTTGTGGTGCACGGACTTAGTTGCTCTGCGGCATGTGGGATCTTCCCGGACCAGGGCTTGAACCCGTGTCCCCTGCATTGGCAGGCGGATTCTTAACCACTGTGCCACCAGCTAAGCCCGGTGTTTACTTAAAAAAGGCAGAAAATCTACCCTCAAGTCATCTCAGTTTCTGATTCCATCAGGGTAATCCATCCCCATTCTAACTGCCTGCTTAAAAAAAAAGTGAATCTTTAGAAGAGAATATCTTCTATTTATAATTTTGCATCTAAAATGTCTATCATTTAACAAAAAAATTACCATGTATGCCAGGAGACAAGACAAATAATAGAAAACCCTAAAAAGGAAAAAAAAAAAACCCCAAAAGCAACACACCCACAGATAATTCAGATTTTGGTGTTAATTAGAAATTGATTTTAAAATAATGAGTTAAGGGACTTCCCTGATGGCACAGTGGTTAAGAATCTGCCTGCCAGTGCTGCCAATGCAGGGGACACGAGTTCAAGCCCTGGTCTGGGAAGATCCCACATGCTGTGGAGCAACTAAGCCTGTGCACCACAACTACTGAGCCTGTGCTCTAGAGCCCGTGAACCACAACTACTGAGCCTGTGCACCACGACTACTGAGCCTGTGTGCCACAACTACTGAAGCCCGCGTGCCTAGAGCCCGTGCTCCACAGCAGGAGAAGCCACTGCAATGAGAAGCCCATGCACTTCAACAAAGAGTAGCCCCTGCTTGCCACAACTAGAGAAAGCCCATGTGCAGCAATGAAGACCCAACACAGCCAAAATAAATAAAAGAGTTAATATGCTCAAGGTAATACATGACAAAATGGAGAATTTCACCAGAGAACTGGTATCTACAGAAAGAGAATGGATAGAAATTCTAGAAATGAAAAAAAATTGATTACTTAACATATGTGTTTAGCTACAAATTAGATACTACAGAAGAGGGGATTAATAGACTGGAAAATAGCTCAGTAAAACATATTTAGACTGAGGTATGGAGAAAATAAAAGTGGAGAAAATACACATATGAGCTTAAAATACATATTAGACACTAAGAAAAACTCTTAAATTTGTATAACTTGAGCCAAGGAGGAAAGGAGAGAGGGAATGAGACTCAAACAGTATATTAAGGAAAAATGGCCAAGAATTTTCCCAAACTTATAAAAGACGTCAGGCCGAAGACTTGAGAGACTTGAAAAAGCCCAAACAGGATTAATACAAAGCAAATCATATGTAGGCATACTGCAATAAAACTTACAAAAGCCAAAGAGAAAACTCTTGAAAGGAGATAGGAAAATAAGATACCTTCAAAGGAACAACAGTGGGACTAAACACTGACTTTTCAAATGAAACTGATGAAACCCAGAGGTTGATAGAATGGTATCTTCTAAGGTACAGAAAGAAGATAATTGCCAACCTCGATATCTATACCCAGTGAAAGTATTTTTCAAAAGTAAAGGCAAAATTTAGATGTAATAGACAAATTTCTTTGAAATGTCCAACAAAATGTTCAGAAGAAAAAATAGAAAAACTGAATAGTTATATATCTAGCAAAAAAAAATTGAATCTTTAATTCATTTTTTTTAAACAAGGTAAATGCCAGGGTCAAATGGCTTTACCAGTGAATGCTTCCAAATATTAAAGGATGAAAAATAGCATCAGTCTTAAAAAAACTCTTCTGGGGGAATAGAACAATGTTTTATGAGGCCAAAATATTCTTGATATTAAAAAATGACAAAGACGGGGGCTTCACTGGTGGCGCAGTGGTTGAGAGTCTGCCTGCCGATGCAGGGGACACAGGTTCGTGCCCCGGTCTGGGAAGATCCCACATGCCGCGGAGCGGCTGGGCCCGTGAACCATGGCCGCTGAGCCTGCGTGTCCGGAGCCTGTGCTCCACAACGGGAGAGGCCACAACAGCGAGAGGCCCACGTACCACAAAAAAAAAAAAAAAAAAAGACAAAGACGATACAAGAAAATTATAGGAAAATCTCTCTCATTAACAGAGATGGAAATATCCTAAGTAAAACAATAGGAAATAGAATCCATAGATATATAGAAGGTATGATATATTAAGACCAAGTGGGATTTATACCAGGAAGGCAAGGTTGGTTTACTACTCAGAACTCAGTTAATAGGGGAGGTGATGGTCCAAGGGTACAAAATTTCAGTTATTCAAGATAAATTCTGGAGATTTGCTATATAGCAAGGGTCCTCTACCCCCAGGCCGTGGACTGGTACCGGTCCGTGACTTATTAGGAACCGGGCTGCACAGCAGGAGGTGAGCAGTGGGTGAGTGAGCGAAGCTTCATCTGCCGCTCCCTATCGCTCCCCATCACTCATGTTACCGCATGAACCATCCTCCCCATCACTTGCGTTACTGCCTGAACCACCAACCACCGCAAGTCTGCGGAAAAAATTGTCTTCCACGAAACCGGACCCTGGTGCTAAAAAGGTTGGGGATCGCTGCTATACAGCATAGTGCATAGCATATAGCTAACAGTGCTATATTGTATACTTAAAATTTGCTAAGGGGGTTGATCTTAAGTATTTTTACCATAAAAATAAAATTAAAGTGGGTGGAAAAAAACTTGGGAGGAGATAGATACATCTGTGATCTTCATGATGGTGGTTGTCGTTTCTTTGCATGTATACTTATCCCCAAACTTATTGACTTACATATGTTAAATATGTCCAGCTTTCTGCATGTCATTCATATCTCAAGGAAGTGGTTAAAAATGGACAAAGACTCAATTAATAAAATTAACCACATTAATAGAAGCAAAGGAAAAACCATATGATTTACCTCAGTTTTTGCAGAAAAGTACTTGGTAAAATTCAGTACTTGTTTTTTTTTTTTTTTTTTTTTTTTTTTGGGCCATGCCATGCAGCTCGTGGGATGTCAGTTCCCCAACCAGGGATTGAACCCAGACCACCTCGGCAGTGAAAGCCTGGAATCTTAACCATTAGGCCACCAGGGAACTGCCAATACTCATTTAAAAAAGAAAATTTATTTTATTTATTTATTTTTGGCTGCGTTGGGTCTTCGTTGCTGTGCGTGGGCTTTCTCTAGTTGTGGTGAGTGGGGGCTACCTCTCCGTTGCAGTGTGCGGGCTTCTCATCACGGTGGCTTCTTTTGCTGCAGAACACGGGCTCGAGGCACACGGGCTTCAGTAGTTGTGGCTTGCGGGTCTAGAGTGCAGGCTCGGTAGTTGTGGCGCACGGGCTTAGTTGCTCTGGGGCATGTGGAATCTTCCCGGACCAGGGCTCGAACCTGTGTCCCCTGCATTGGCAGGCGGATTCTTAACCACTGCGCCACCAGGGAAGCCCTCAATACTAATTTTTTTTTTTTTTTTTTTTTTTTTGCGGTATGTGGGCCTGTCACTGTTGTGGCCTCTCCCGTTGCGGAGCACAGGCTCTGGACATGCAGGCTCAGCGGCATGGCTCACGGGCCCAGCCGCTCCACGGTATGTGGGATCTTCCCGGGCCGGGGCACGAACCAGTGTCCCCTGCATTGGCAGGCGAACTCTCAACCACTGCGCCACCAGGGAAGCCCTCAATACTAATTTTTGATAAAAGTTCTTAGCAAACTAGTAATAGAAGAAACCCCTTTAATCTGCTAAATAAAGGCTTTTAGCCAAAAAAAACCTACAAAACATCATAATTAATGGTGAAACACTGAAAACTTTCCTTCTGATAGTCTAGGGTATAAAACAAAGATGCTCATTATCACCACTTCTGTTCCACATTGTACCAGAAGTCATAGTCAATGCAGTAAAGCAAAGGAAACAGAGGGTTGGGAAAGGAAGCCAGTAGTCATTATTTTTAGGTTGCTTGATTTTATACATGAAAAGTCCCAAAGAATTAAGGCTGCTACATACAAAGTCAACTTACAAAAATTATTTGTATTCCTGTATATCTGTAACAAACCAATATCCTTAAAAAAAAGATACCCTTTACATTAGCATATAAAAAGGAATACCTTAGGATAAATATAATGAAAGATTTCATTATATTCATAAATATAATGTAAGACTTCAACATTAAAAGTTACATGATGTTGTCAAGAGACATTAAAGATGCCCCAGCTAAATGATCTTGGACTGTAAGATTCAATATGGTAAAAATGTTAATTCTTTCCAAAATGATCTATAGATTCCACACAATCCCAGCAAGCATTTTTATATGTGTGTGGAAAGTGACCAACTGATTCTAAGTAGTGTAAAGGCCAAAACTAACCAAGGTAATTTTGAAGAACAAAGCTGGAGATCTTGCACTACCCAACATCAAGATTTATCATAAAGTGAGCACAGTTAAGACAGTATGGTATTGATACAAGGAGAGACAAATAAGCTGATGAATGGAATAGAAAGTTCAGAAAAACACTCATTCATATACAGCCACTTGATTTGTGACAGGGGTGACCAGGCAATGAAGTGGGGGAAAGAATCTTTTCAATTTGGATATCCAACATGGAGAAAAGGAATGCTGACCCTTATCTCACACCATACATAAAAATAAATTCTAGATTGGATTACAGATCTGTATTACAAATATATTACAAATATAGAAGGGGAGCAGTAAAGCTTTTAAAAGAAAGCATGGGAGCATATCTTTATAACCTTGGGGGCAACAAAGACTTCTTAAACAGGAAACAAAAAACACTAACCATAAAGGGGAAAAAAACTCAATAAATTGTAGTACATTAAAGAACTCTGTTCATTAAAAACACCACAAGCAAAGTTAATATTAATCTACACAATGGGAGAAAATATGTGCGACACACCTATCCAATAAATGACTCATGTCTAGTTTATAAGGAATTCCCACAAATCACTGAGGAAAAAAACAAGCAAATAGAAAAATGGGCAAAAGACTTAAAACCTTCACAAAAAAAGGATATCCAAATGGCCAATAAATTTATAAAAAGATGCTCAGCTTCATCAGTTATCAGGAAAGTATAAGTCAACCATAATGCAGTGCCACTTCATTACCTACCTAAAGTACTAAATTGAAAAGGGCAGGTAATACCAAGCATTGGTGAGGTGTAGAGTAACTGGAACTCTCATACACTGCTGGTAGGAAACTCAGTCAGTATGGCCGCTTTGAACAGCTGCTTGCTATCATCCGCTAAAGCTGCAGATACCTTATGATCTAGAAGTTCCATTCCTAGGTATATGCTCAACAGAAATGGATACATCTGTGCACCAAAAACATGTTCATGAATCTTCAAAGCAACATTATATCAAATAGCCCCAACTAGAAGCCACCCAAATCTTCATCAGTAGTAGCATGGTTGCATGCATTGTGGTACATGTGTACAGAAGCTTTTTATATAGCTGCAAGAATGGATGAAATACAGCTATGAGGGACAATTAAGTATGACTCTCACAAACGGTGAGCCATAGAAGCTAAACACAAAAGAACATTTGTGGTATGACTCTTTATTATAAACATGTAAAACTATTTTATGCTTTTGTCAGGATGTTTATCTTGCAAGGGGTAATAACCAAAAAGGGCAAGAGAGTGGTTTCCAGGGTGTTGAGCCTGGTAGGCAGAATTTTAAGATGGCTCTCAAAAGCCCCTTCCTCTGATATACACACCACATGTGGTCCTCTCCCCTTGAGTGTGAGTGGAAACTGTGAATATGATAGGCTGTTGTTCCAATGAGTAAGTTTACGTTATTTGGCAAAGGTAAAGGGATTTTGCAGATGCTGTTCAAGTCCGTAATCAATTGACATCGAGTTAGTCAAAAGGGAAATTATCCATCTGAGCCTGACCTCATCAGGTGAGACCTATAGAAGAAGGTCTAAAGGTCAGAGAGACGCTCCTGCTGGCCTTAAAGAAGCAAGCTGCCATGAGTTCTACAGCTGCATGGAAATGAAATTTGTCAACTCTGATTCAAGTTCGTAAGAGGACCTTGATCCTTAAGCCCTAGATGAGACAGCAACCTCAGGTGACACCTTAAAGGCAGCCCAGTGAGATCCTTAGCACAGGACCTAGGTAAGCCATGCCTCTGGACACCTGGCCCACAGGAACCACGAGCTAATAAATGTCTTGTTTTAAGCTGCTAAGTTTGTGATAAGTGTTTAGGCAGCATAGAAAACTAACACACTGGTAATACTCTATTTCTTGTAGTAGTTATGTGTGTATATGTTTACTTTGTAAACATTTGTTGTATTATAGTTGTGACTTGTGTACTTGTTTGTGTATAAGTAAAAATGGATTATATTGAATAAAGTGTTTACTTTAAAACAAGTAAAAAATTAATAGCATTCTTCTGCATTACCTTTGACCAGTATACAAATATAATCAAATAATTATGTTGTAATTGTACTGGTCAAGTTGAACACAAGCAGATTTGCTCATAAAATTAACTTAAATATTCCTTTCCATTAGCGAACTCACCTTCTGTCCTTGCTCTCTTATTGACATGTCACTTATATTTTACATATTTCCCCCAGTGGTTTCACTCTGAGTGTCATAGAATCTTTTTTTTTTTTTTTAATATTTATTTATTTGTTTGGCTGCACTGGGTCTTAGTTGCAGCACGCAAGATCTTTGTTGCTGTGTGGGGGATCTTCATTGGGGCATATGGGATCTTTAGTTGTGGCATGCGGGATCTTTAGTTGCAGCATGTGGGATCTAGTTCCCTGACCAGAGATCGAACCCGGGCCCCCTGCATTGGGAGTGAGGAGTTTTAGCCAGGGGACCACCAGGGAAGTCCCTGTCGTAGAGTCTTGAAGCTGGAGATGTAATGATTTTCCAGTCTAACTTCCATATTTTACTTTTTCCTATTTAAAAAAAATTGAGGTATAATTGACATATAACATTATATTAGTATAAGGTGTACAACATAATGATTTGATATTTGTATGTATTGCAAAATGATCACCACAATAAGTCTTCACCACATAGACTTATGTAATACCTGTCACCATACATAGTTACAAGAAATTTTTTTTTCTTGTGATAAGGAATTTTAAGATTTACTGTCTTAGCAGTTTTCAAATATGCAATACGGTATTATTAAATATAGTCACCATGCTGCATACTACATCCCCAGGAGTTACTTATTTTATAAGTGGAAATTTGTACCTTTTGACCCCCTTCACCCGTTTGGCTCACCTCTGGCGATCACCAGTCTGTTCTCTGTGTCTATGAGCTTAGTTTTTGTTTGTTTTAAAAATTCCACATATAAGTCAGATCATAAGGTATTTGTTTTGCTCTGTCTGACTTATTTCACTTAGCCTAGCATAGTACCCTTAAGGTCCATCTGTGTTGTCACAAATGGCAAGGTTTCATTCTTTTTTATAGCTGAATAGTATTCCATTGTGTGTGTGTGTGTGTGTGTGTGTGTGTGTGTGTGTGTACACATCTGCTTTATTGCTTTTTCCGTTCATTCACTGATGGACACTTAGTTGCTTCCATATCTTGGCTATTGTAAATAATGCTGCAGTGAACATAGGGGTGCATATATCTTTTCAAATTAGTGTTTTCATTTTCTTTAGATAAATACCCAGAAGTAGAATTGCTGGATCATGTGGTAGTTCTAGTTTTAATTTTTTGAGGAAGCTCCATGCTGTTTTCCAGTTTACATTCCTACCAGTAGTGCACGAGGGTTCTCTTTTCTCCACATCCTTGCCAACACTTGTTATTTGTTGTCTTTTTGATAATAGCCGTTCTAGCAGCTGTGAGGTGATGTCTAATTGTGGTTTTGATTTGCATTTCCCTGATGCTTAGAGTTGTTAAACATCTTTTCATGTACTTGATGGCCATCTGTATGTCTTCTTTGGAAAAGTGTCTCTTCAGACCCTCTGCCTATTTTTTTAATTGGATTGTTTGTTTTTTTGCATTTGAGTTGTATGAGTTCTTTATTTATTTTGGATATCAATCCCTTATCAGATATATGATTTGCAAATATTTTTTTCCATTCAATGGGTTGCCTTTTCATTTTGTTGATGATTTCCTTTGCTGTCCAGAAGATTTTTAGTTGGATGTAGTCCCACTTGTTTATTTGCTTGTTTATTGCTTTTGTCACCTTTTCTTTTGAAGTCAGATCCAAAAAATCATCACCAAGACTGATGTCAAGGCACTTACATGTTTTTTTTTGTTTTTTTTTTTTTTTGCGGTACGTGGGCCTCTCACTGTTGTGGCCTCTCCTGTTGCGGAGCACAGGCTCCTGACCCGCAGGCTCAGTGGCCATGGCTCATGGGCCTAGCCACTCTGCGGCACGTGGGATCTTCCCGAACCGGGGCATGAACCTGCGTCCCCTGCATCGGCAGGCGGACTCTCAACCACTGCGCCACCAGGGAAGCCCACACGTTTTCTTTTTTTTTTTTTTTTTTTTTGTGGTACGCGGGCCTCTCACTGCCATGGCCTCTCCCGTTGTGGAGCACAGGCTCCGGACGCGCAGGCTCAGCGGCCATGGCTCATGGGCCTAGCCGCTCTGCGGCATGTGGGATCCTCCCAGACCGGGGCATGAACCCGTGTCCCCTGCATCGGCAGGAGGACCCTCAACCACTGCGCCACCAGGGAAGCCCACATGTTTTCTTCTAGGAGTTTTTTTGTTCCAGGTCTTACATTCAAGTCTTTAATCCATTTTGAGTTGATTTTGGGTATGATATAAGATAGGGGTCCAGTTTTATTCTTCAGTTTGTGGATGTTCAGTTTTCCCAACACCATTTATTGAAGAGACAATCCTTTTCACATTGCTCATTTGTTGTAAATTAATTGACTACATATACCTGATTTATTTCTGGGCTTGCTGTTCTGTTCCGTTGATCTATTCTGTCTGTTTTTATACCAATGCCATGCTGTTGTGATGACTATAACTTTGCAATATAGTTGGAAATCAGGGAGTCAGATGCCTCCAGCTTCGTTCTTATTTCTCAATATTGCTTGGGCTATTTAAGATCATTTTTGGTTCCATACAAATTTTAGGATTGTTCTCTTTCTGTGAAAAATGCCACTGGAATTTTTTTCATTGAAGTACAGTTGATGTACAATATTATGTAAGTTTCACGTGTACAATGGAGTGATTCACAATTCTTGAAGGTTATATTCCATATATAGTTATTATAAAATATTGGCTCTATTCCCTATGTTGTACAATATATCCTTGTAGCTTATTTTATACATAGTAGTTTGTACTTTTTTTTTTTGCCGTACGCGGGCTTCTCACTGTTGTGGCCTCTCCCGTTGTGGAGCACAGGCTCCGGATGCACAGGCTCAGCGGCCATGGCTCACGGGCCCAGCCGCTCTGCAGCATGTGGGATATTCCCGGACCGGGGCACGAACCCGTGTCCCCTGCATCGGCAGGTGGACTCTCAACCACTGCACCACCAGGGAAGCCCGAGTAGTTTGTACTTCTTAATCCCCTATTCCTATATTTCCCCTTCCCCCTTCCCTCTCCCCACTGGTAACCACTAATTTGTTCTCTGTATCTCTGAGTCTGTTTCTTTTTTGCTATATTCACTAGTTTGTTTTATTTTTTATATTCCACATATAAGTGATATCGTACAGTATTTATCTTTCTCTGGCTTATTTCACTTAGCATAATACTCTCCAGGTCCATCCGTATTGTTATAAATGGCAAATTTTCATTCTTTTTTTATGGTTAAGTAGTATTCCATTGTGTGTGTTTGTGTGTATGTATATATACCACACACATCTTTATCCACTCATCTGTTGATGGATACTTACGTTGCTTCCATATCTTGGCAATTGTAAATAGTGGTGCTAAGAACATTGGGTGTATGTATCTTTTCGAATTAGTGGTTTTGTTTTTTTCGGATGAATATCCAGAAATGGAATTGCTGGATCATATGGTAATGCTATTTTTAGTTTTTCAAGAACCCTCCGTACTATTTTCCACAGTGGCTGCACCAATTTACATTCCCACCAAAAGTGTTCCCCTTTTTCTACATCCTCACCAACATTTGTTATTTGTGGTCTTTTTTTGATTATAGCTATTCTGACAGGTGTGAGATGATATCTCATTGTGGTTTTAATTTGTAAAACTGCCATTGGATTTTGATAGGGATTCAGTTGAATCTGTAAATTGCTTTGCATGGTGTGGACATTTTAACAATATTATTTCTTCCAGTTCATGAGCACCCAATATCTTTACAATTATTTGTATCTTCTTCAGTTTCATTCATTAGCATCTTACAGTTTTCAGTGTACAAGTCTTTCACTTCCTTGGTTAAATTCATTCCTAGGTATTTTGTTCTCTCTCTTTTTTTTTTTGCGGTACACGGGCCTCTCACTGTTGTGGCCTCTCCCGTTGCGGAGCACAGGCTCCGGACGCGCAGGCTCAGCGGCCATGGCTCACGGGCCCAGCAGCTCCGCGGCATGTGGGATCTTCCCGGACCGGGGCACGAACCCGTGTCCCCTGCACCGGCGGGCGGACTCTCAACCACTGCGCCACCAGGGAAGCCCTTGTTCTTTTTGATGCAGTTGTATATAAGAGTGTTTTTTAAATTTCTCTGATAGTTTGTTATGTAATGTATAGAAATGAAACAGATTTTTGTATTTGGATTTTGTATCCTGCAATTTCACTGAATTTATTTATTAGTTTTAACAGTTTTTTGGCGGTGTCTTCAGGGTTTTCTATATATAATATATCATCTGCAAGTAGATGTAGTTCTACTTCTTCCTTTCCAATTTGGTTGCCTTTTATTTCTTTTTCTTTCCTAGTTGCTCTGGCTAGGACTTCAATACTATGTTGAATTAAAGTGCTAAGAGGGAGCTTGCTTGTTTTGTTTCTGATCTTAGAGGAAAAATTTCACCTTTTCACTGTTGAATATGATGTTAGCTGTGGGCTTGTCACATACAGCCTTTATTATGTTGAGGTACATTCCCTCTATACTCACTCTGTTGAGAGTTTTTATCATAAATGGATATTGAATTTTGTCAGGTGCTTTTTCTGTATCTATTGAGATGATCATATGATTTTTATTTTTCATTTTGTTAATGTGGTGTATAACTTCCTTATTTTAAAGGTGAGGGAACTACATGTTTCAAGTTAGAAGTAGTGTGACGTGCTTCAAGTTATGTATTGAACAGCAAATCCAGTATCTTAGTTCTTGAAGTCTCTACCTCTGTGACTGTTTCTTCATATCACAGGCTTTTTGGAATCCAGAGGATATAAGTGCACTCAGTTTGGTTATGTTGTGGATGCAGTTTGGATCAGGATGGAGGATACTGAGAGTGGGTAAATTTCTCTGTTTCTAATTAGAGGTATAAGCTGATATTGAAGATAGTAGGGAGGTGTAGGGGAGAAATTCATTTAGCCACAAATGTCTACTATGCCTTTGTTTATGCTGTGCCCTGGGATGTCCTTGTCACAGATTTTCTTTGTTTTGGGTACTTACTTCCCAGAAATGGCTTCCTGCTGTTCCAAGTTTTCTAAGACTCATGCTGGTTTACAGCCTTCCTCTTCCTTGAAACAATATGAAGTTAGATAATATCCCTACTTTTCCCAAGTGTGGAAACAGGAACTGGACTCTATATGGTTGAAAGAGTATAAAGCCAGGTTGAAGTCAATCATTGATCACAAAGAAACTTTGGGATAAAATGTCCACAGATAGAAATACTAACTAAATGGTTTAGGAAAGCATTTGAAAATGAAATGTAATAGGTATGGCAGGTAAATGCATGTAAACATGTTTGATCCATAAAACATTTTTATTTGTGCCTATTTTTTTAAAAATAGCTTTATAACTTATGGCTTCTTCTGTTTAACATCTCTGGTCCTGAGTTCATAGTATTGTATTCTGGAAAAGCTAGAAATATTAAAATAGTGCTTTAAGGGTAAAGCATCTCTCAGTATTTCCATTATAAAATGCAATTTTAAAGGGTTTAGAAGTCAGCTATAAAAATTTGTTCTTGGCTGATACTTTGTATACAAAAATCTCTGCCCAGGGTAATTTTCAGAAGAATTTTTGCAGTGGCATAAACTGTGAGGTTATATGGCAGTACCAGCTTAAATTGAGCTCATTTTTTATGCTTCTACCAAAGTGGGGGAAAGATGACAGCTTTTAAAATGATTCAAATAAAAGAGTATGAAAATTATATTTCTAACCCTGTGCTTTTAGAAAATTTTGGTTAAAAAAATATTGCTTTGCCATCAGAAGACTCACCATTGGCTTAAGTATCCAAATAATAGCACCACTTAACCCAGTGTAAGCCCCAAATCTAGATGACTTTAGAGTAATTCTTTTAATACCAAATTTTAACAGCTGATGTTGAAAGTAGTATTTGGGCCGTCAGTGACTACGTAACCCCAAAGAGATCCCTTTGGGCCGCACTTGTTGAAAAATAGCTTTCTGTTTGGTACCTGAGCTTAGCTGTCTGCAAAGCAAGGAAGGAAGTACTAACGGGAAAGCGAAAACATGTTTCTTACGTGACTGGAGACTTACACAGTGAAGCTGGAGAGCCTCTTGTTAATGTAACGTTCTTTCCAAAGCTTTGGGTAGGTCTTAACTTGAAAAGAAGGTTGACCACAATGCAGATAAGCTCCTTGCTCTTACACTGTTGTGAATACATGTGCACATACACTTCTACTGCACTTGACAGCTTGGCCAGGTTTCTTTTTCTTTTTCTTTTTTTTCTTCCTACTTCTTCTTCAAAGCTAAATCACATAAGCAGATTTCCTCCAGGGATAATATTGTATGTGGTAGCCAAACTGGTCTTAGAATTCACAATAGCCTCCTCTGTTGTGTCAACTTCTGAACCTTGGAAGTACAGTTCTGTGCATAGAGCCCATAGGGAACATTTGAGGTCTTGTTGGTTTGAAATGAAATATGACTTTATGTGAAATATGAATTGAAAATGATATTGGATATGTACAGTTGTTCAGAAATATAGTCTCCATGGTGGAGAAGGAACTGCCTCATTAGTGAAAGTCTGCCCCACCTTATTGTCTGAAGTAATGATGCTGTACCATACTCATTGTCTCGTCCAAGTTTAGGTGGCTTATTATAGGGAGAGACAGGTGCTCATGCTGTCATGACCCAATGATATGGAAGTGATAGTGGATATCTTAAAGTGAGAGAAGGGCACTACCGTACCATCGAGCAAGTGTTTGAATTCACAATTCCTGAGAAGTGGGTGTATTTAGTATAGAGATGCCTTTTTGGGGGAAGAGTAGATTATGTAATTTTCCAGAGGAGTAATCTGTTACTATCCTAATTTTGCTCCATTGCCCCAGATTTGGCCAGTGGACGCCCCCTAAGTTGGTTCCTGTGTCATTTTGACACATTCTTGTCATCCTTTGAACACTTTATATTCTGGAGATGTTCCAGCCTCATCTTTCCCTGTGTTGGCCAAGAAATTATCCATTTTCTAAGAAGTCCTGGTACCTTTTAGTGCATAAATCCAGATGCTCCCAAGCCTTCTCAATGAAGAGAGCTAAGAAATATGAGTATTTACTTACATCTCTGTGTCTGTCCGTCTATCTGACTAGGTAGCTCCCTGCCTACCTGCCTATCTTGAAAACTGTGAGTTTATACTAAAAGCTCCAATCCCAGTGCAATGCCACAGGGTTCATTATAGTTTCCCCCTTTCGGTATTTGTCACTCTCTTCTTTAGTGATGAGAAGCCTGGCTCTCATTGTCCACATATTTACGTATTTGCTCATCCCTGTTTGTAACCAATATGCTGACATTGCCTGCTATTCTACTAGGTCAGCTTTCTTACTCAGGCTTCAGTCCGTGCCTCCTCACTCAGGCTGTGATTCCCCATCATTGTACCGTATTATTTTTGAGCTTGTGTTCTTTTAAAGTTGGGAGTTCTAGCTTTTTTACATGGAATCCTAGAGCCGGTTAATCAGTGGCACTTGGTGTACAAGAACCTCGGCTCTTCCCATGTATAGAGTATTGTATCATTTCTATCCTTTTTTTCTGGCTGTGCCACGTGGCACGTAGGATCTTAGTTCCCTGACCAGGAATCGAACCCCTGCCCCCTGCAGTGGAAGCGCAGAGTCTTAACCACTGGACCGCCAGGGAAGTCCATATCATTTCTATCTTGATATTTGTCTTGATGGCTATCTTTCTTTTAAGCACCAAGTTGAGAAAAAAAGAAAAGAAATAAACTGTGTGCGCATGCATGTGCATTTTAACTAAGGTACTATGGATGACATTCAAGGCTGTCTTCGGCAAGGAAGAGCTCAGTCTTCCTTTTGGATTTGTGTGTGTGTGTGACTTTTCAGAAGTGTGCAGCTCTAACTACATCTGTCTACTTGTTCCTCAAGCATGCCTACTTCCTGGACTTTTTCTATATCATCTTTTTCATAATATCCATCCTCTTGACCCATGCTGTTAACCACCATCTTTCTAAGCCCTTCTTGGTCATCTCAGCAGGAAGCAGTCATTCCTTTGGTTGGAGCTTATGCCATTCAAATGATATTTACTTCTGCTTAAAGGTATTTGGGAATGTGCTCTGTGGGTCCTACTTATTTCCAGGTACCAGTAGGCCAATACTACTGATGATATTTTTGAAAGTATTTTGTTAACTATTAAGTGTCACCTCACTGTGCGGAGGAGTTATTTAATGCCTAATAGATGCCTTGCACATTATAAGATTTTAATAAATGTTTATTGGATTTTAAATTTTGTCAGAATGAAAAATATTTGGTATTTTCAGTTGATAACTTTGGCTCATACTTTCAATGTTTTAATTGAGTTTTTGCTCCCCACTGTACATAGATGCTGAGCTTGTTTGGCTTGGGTGCAAAGAGATTTATTTGGTTCACATATTAGCATATAGTAAAATTTACCCTTTTTAGCATTCAGTTCTATGAATTTTAAAGCATGTATAGCTATGTGTAACCTCTACCACAGTCAAGATGGAAAACAGTTCCGTCCTACCCACAAATTCCCTTGTGTCTCTTTTTAGCCAACCCTTCCCTTTACCCCACAGCCCCTGCCAACCACTAATCTGTTTTATGTCCCTATGGATTTGTCTTTTGCGGAATGTCATATAAATGGAATTATTTTGAGTCTGGCCTTTTTCTATTAGCATACTGCATTTGAGATTCATCCATGTTGTTTAGTGTTGCTAAATAGTATTCCGTTGTCTTGATGTCCCAGAGTTTGTTTACCCATCCACCAGCTGAAGGACGTTTGGATTATTTTCAACTCTTGACCATTAAGAAAAAAACTGCTATGAATGTTGCTGTACGTGTCTTTGTATGAACATAGGTTTTTATTTCTCTTGGTCAAATGCCTAGAAGTAGAATTGCTGGGTCATATGGTAAACATATGTTTGTCTTTATAAAAAATCATAAAGCTGTTTTCCAAAGTAGTTGTACCATTTTTCACTACCGTTAAAAATGTATGAGAGATTCTGTTTCTCCACTTCCTTACCAGAATATAGTAGTAGTATTTTAACCATTCTTGTGGGCGGATAGTAATATTACTTTTTGTTGTTGTAGTTGTTTGTTATCTTTTGTTTTGCATTTTCCTGATGAGAAAATGATACTGAACATTTTTTGTGTGTATGCTCATTGGCCATTTATATATATTTAGTATTTTCTGAGGTGTCTGTGTAAGTCTTTAACCCATTTTTTAATTAGTTTGTCTTTGTGTTAATGAATTGTAAGACTTCATGTACTATGGTTAAGGACCTCTGAGATATATATGTGTGTGTGTATATATACATTTATTTATTTATTTCAGATCTTCTGTGTTACTGTTTTTTTGTCTAGTTTTATTACTTATTTGATAAATATTTATGATTGAGGATTTGTTTATTTCTCTCTTTACTTTTGTCAGTTTTTGCTTCATCTGGTTTGAAGCTTTTTTTATTCGGTGCATTTACATTTACAGTCATTATATCTTGCTAATGCATTGACTCTTTTATTAACATGAAATGATCCTCTTTGACCCCTGTAATACTTTTTTTTCTTGAATTCCACTTTGTGTGATGTTAGTATAGCTACTTCAGTTTTATGAAAATGTTTTCAAAGATGAGAAATGATAGAGAACATCTGTATGTTGACATGAGAAAGTTTATCATGTAGAAGGAGGGGGCAGTGAAATAGTGGGGGAGAAGGTACTACCCAATGAGCAAAGCCCTCAAGGCAAGAAATAGTATCCAAAGCTGGATCACTCTATCTGTGGTTTGAGGTGGGAAGAAGGAAAGGATGGTTGCAGATACAAGTAAATTTTTAGAGTTGGCCATACCTTAAATCTATTTAAAAAATCTAGCAATAGGCACACAGCTTATAGTGTGCCAGCAACCACTAATCAAATGTGGTTTCAGTTTTTATTATCGGTACATGAGTGTGGTAGTTCAAGTGTTGGCTGACTTTTCAGATAATTGTGGTTAATCTGTTATTAGTAAATTGGCTATATGGAACATCCTTAGGCTCTGGAACTGTGACCCTTACATTAATGGTCCTGAATATCCCTTGCTCTGAAAAATTTTTATTGTATACTGTCTGGTTTTCTGGAATGGTCTAAAAATTGAGCTTATTTTTCAGTGTGGTCCAGCATATTGAAGTGTGTCTCAAGGATATGAAATTCATTTTGCTACAGATGGTGTGATGTGAAGGAATCTGAGGTCAGGTACTGCAGCTAAGTCTCTATACATGTAAAAACTTCAAATACAAATAATCTTTATTTGACATGTGCTCTACATCCATGAGCATGTTGTTCAAACTTTTTAGGTTGTTTTCTTTCCTGAATGACGTTAACATTCTTGCTTTGACTCCATGTCAGAAATGGTTGTGATTTAAAAGGGGAATGATCGTTGATTCATGGAAACAGGTGGAAATTATTACTAGTAGGCTTCTACTATGAATAAAAATACAAAGAATTATCTTTCAAAAGAACCCCACTTTGAGCCTTTCTAAGGAGACTTCAGCTTTGTTCTTTGCTAGGATTGAAGAACTGGCCACATTCCTCAGATGCAGGGGAGTACCGTCTAGTCGACCTCCTTGCTACAGAGATGGATTCAGGACTGGGCATGTGACCAAAATCAACCCCAGCAGCCTAGTCCTGAGATTTTTTTGCAGAACACCTGGGCAAGACTTTCTCTCTTTTTTCCCACTGTGGTCTGTAAGAGGATGGGATATATTCTGAAGCTCCTGGAATCCTTCTTGACACATGAAGAGAGAGGCTGCCCTGGTTTTGGAGCTAATATTGAGGAAATCTGAGAGTGCCCCGCCACCCCCCTATCACTCCCTCCCTCTGCAAATATCAGATGGGCCTCTCAATATGATCAGATTGACTCAATTATGTAAGCTAATCCGTTACTTATGTAAGCTAATCAGCCAATTCAAGTTAGTTTTTGTCTCTTGCAGCTAAAACACTCATTATTAATACACTGAGTATGTGTTAGAGACTTAAGTCAAAATACAATAAAGAGTAAGGTTAAGAGAAAAGCAGTCACTGCATACAAAGTTACATGTAAATGTATGTATTCTTTCACTAAATCTCAATAATTGTCTATTCCTTCCATGAACTCTGTTCTTGGAAGTTCTTCTGTCAGTTCTTCTCTCTCTTGGGAACTCTCCCCTAGGGCTTGCTTACCCAGGTTTCTTTCTAGCCACCCTCTTGCCTGACTTTATTTGTTCCTGAGTTTCAGAACTTGGTGTGATATTTGCCAAATTCTCTTCCCCACCTCTGCTCATTTCTAGCATCAAAGTACATAATACCTTGCTATGGAGATTATTCTAGTTGGAATCTGCTGTGTTCTGTGAATTGTCTCTCCTCTAGGGGAAGTATGCCTGCTTCTTACTCTCTTTGGTGACTAGGCACAGAGGCTTGGTTGTATCAGGGTGAAGTTGTGGTTAGTTAGTTTCTTGTGGTGGCCGTGCAGAAAAGGAGAGAGGGTGTGTGTTACAAGACACCCATAATTCTGTTTCAAGTCCCATGGTCTCTTTGGAACAGTGTCCAGAGAACCTAAAGCCAGGCTCATTAGACGTCTGCACTCTTCCTCTCCTTCAGTCCAGGCCTGCTCTGCACAGAGGGCTCCTTGGCAGATACTGATCATTTCTCCAAGAGCCCTGTTTCCTTTCTTTCTTAAAATATTTTTTAAAAAGAATCAAACAATTTAATAAGGGAGTTATATGGTTTTCCTTATTGTACTCACAGAGAAATAGAAAAAGGGAGACAGATCCTGCTGTTCTAAGTTGTTAGAAGCCTATTTTTGAGTTGGTGTGATCTAAGCCAGGAAAGAGTTTGCAGTGGCTTGTGAATGGTGTATAATGGAAGGAACTGGCAGATAAGATTAAAATGGTTAAAAAAGGTCAGTGGACATTGAGAAGGTCAAGGTCTTTGAATGATAAGCCAAAGAACAGAGAATTAGTTTCTCCAGGGAAGAGAAATCCATCAAAAATTTTGAGTAAAAAGGTAGTTTAATCAGATCTTTTTTTTCCTGGAAGTTTGTAGGGTGGTCCTGAGAATACCAGGGAATTTGTGGAAATATAAGAGCTCTTGTAAAAAGACAAGTGAAGGATTTGGTGAAGCAGTATGTTTGGCAGTAGAAAGAGTCAAATATGGTTGTGAGGTTTTGAGTTTGAAAGGCCTGGAAGAAAGTGGTCATGGTGTTAATAAAAAAGAGAACAGGAAGGGGAAGTGCTTTGAGGGGAAGGACTAGAGTGGTGTTTGATGGTTTGAGTTTAAGGTGATAGTAGCACATTAGGACGGAATTGTGCCGGAGACATTGTGTTAGGTGCTATGTTAAGTCTTGGGAATATAACAGTGAACAAACAGGAGAAAAAGTCCCCACTTTCATGGAGCTTGTGTTTCACTGGGGAAGACATAATAATGTAAATAAAATACCATGCTCAATAGTGGTAGGTACTGAAGAGGAAAAATAAGTAAAATAAGGGAGATATGAATTTGGGGTGGGGTTGAGATTTTAAATAGGGTGACCAAAGAAGGCTGCCTTGAGAAGGTGACTCTGAGTAAGAAGTGAAGGAAGTGAGGGAGCTGTCCTTGGGAAGCTCTTGGGGAACAGTGAATACATGCCTAACGTGTTCAAGGGATAGCAAAGATGCTGAGGTGGGGAGTAGTTGGAGATGAAGTCAGCAGGACCACAGGGTGGGGGCAGAGATCAGGTAGGGCCTGTGCATCTGTCAGGATTTGGGTTTTAAGCTCTGATGGAGGCAGAAAGCCCTGCAGGATTTAGAGCAGAGAATTGATATGATATGACTTAGATTTCATAGGCCCACTCTGACTGCTGTGTTGGGAATAGATGGAAAGAGGAGAAGAGTAGGAGCAGCCCCCTTACAAGGCTCTTGCCTGTATCCAGGTGAGAGGTGATGGAACCTGAACCCGGGTGGTGGCCATGGTGGCAATGAAGATAGAGCGATAGGATGAGCTGATGGATGTGATTGGGGGGTGGGGGAGGAGGGAGGGAGGAATTGATCCATTGATAAGGATAACAAAATTTTTGGCCTGAATAACTGGGAAGAATGGAGATAGTTTGTTCTACTCCTGTTAACTAAATAAAAGGCACTCTTGGATTAACTACCATAGGCAAACAAAGTTCCCAATTAACATATATACCTTTAAGAACGTCTGTAATATGTCTTTAAAATGATAGTATCCATGGTCATGTTTTAAAATGAAAGAAGCTTATTGGCAAGCCTTGTCAGGAACTCCCTGTGGAAATATCAATTGCTTTTCTTGGCTCCAAGGTATTTCCTGAACAGTGTATTATACTTTGTCCCAAGCATGCCATTAAGGGATTTGAAAGTTTGTTAAAACATGTGTGGCAAGTGAGTGCCGTCACTTAAGCCTAGCTGGAGAAGCCAAGAAACGAAAAGCGGCTCCTAGGTGGACTTCATGACGTGCATTAGCTCTGAATCAGAGGCTCAGGTAGTGGGATAGGCAGGGCATTATCTCCTGTGCACAAAGCCTTCAGCTGACACTGTTGTAAACAGCCCTTTCAGCAGAAAGTGCCTGTGGACATAGGCATATGTAAATCTTTTTGGAGAAGCTCCATTTTACCAAGTTGATAGCAACCCCTGCCCCAGGGGAATGTCATAGAATTTATTTGCTTGGAACAGAATTTTCCAGTGCTAATATAGACTTGTTGTCTTTATGAGATTTAAAATAACACTCTTCAAAGATGGCTTTTATGTTCTAGGAAGGGTTTTTTGTATCAGTACACAGGGAGACTATGAAATGTTTCATGCTTGGAGTTTGGTAATGTTACTTGGCATTTTTATTTACGATTCCATTTAAATTGGTTACAGGTACTCTTGCTCCCCAGTTTTGAAATACATTATATTAATTGTAAAAGGAGGGAGAAGAAAAAAACTAATTGAGTTTTAAAGTGACCGGTTTCTTGACTCTGTTGAGTTTGAGTTGCTCTTTGCAGTTGATCTGATTTACAGCTCAGTGTAGACATCCCCCCACACTCCTTCTAAGGGACAGATTGGTACTTCACACTCTACAGAAATCAGGAAACATCCCTGGAAGCCGTGCTCACATTTTGGCTTTCTCGTCTTCAGGCATTCATGATTTTTCTAGCTAAAAATGTTGTTTTTAATTGGTGACAGTGAACTTTATGGTTACATTGGGTCCATATTGAAACTGGAGTTATAATTTAGATATGAAGGTCTAGAATTATTTTAGGAAAATGCATTTATTTAAATGTCTTCCAGTTTTATTCATTTGCATGTGCACTTACATTTGCTTTTTATGGTGATAAGTTTCAACTCTGATTAAATAACTGGTGGCTCGTCCCTGGTTTCCAGACAGTGTAGTAGTGGAGGGCAGTGCAGTATCATGCAGTTATCATGTAGATAAGCATCTGAATTTAGCTGGCTCTTGCTGCTTGGTAGTTATTTATTTCTTGTAATTTTTTTTTAGAATTCTTCTTTTACAGACAATTCAAGTCTTTCTCATTCTCATCAGAAGAAGAGAAGAGGAAACTAATATTTATTGAGCATGTTTTATATGCCAAGCATTTTGGGAGCCTCTGGGGAATATAAAAAATGAATGTGGTATGGTTTGCTTTCTGGTGGAAGAGAGAAATATGTAAACAAATAAATGGAATATAACTTGATCAACAAACTTATAATGAAACAATAGGTAAGGAATAGTAGTGAACAAAGGAAGGAAACAACATTTCTTAAGAGACGGGGGAGTTTAGTCAGAGAAGCAGTCACAGAAGAGCTGGATCTTGAATTTTGATTGAGTATTCGCCAGGCAGGCAAAAGGTGCAGAGGTATTTCATGCAGTGGGCGTTAGTGGTGGGAGATGTACATGCAAAGCTCACTCTGAATCTGTTTGCAGGAAATCTCCCATAGGAGTGTCCAGGACTGAGAGCTGGACTTAGAGCCCTAGATCTGTGGTCATGTCACAGCTCTGCTATTTAGTAGCTGTGGGATTGTGACATGTCTGAACCTGTTTTTTCCTGTGAGATGGAGATAATTATTCTCCTGTGTATCACCCGGGGTTGTTGTGTAGATCAAATTAGTTAATGTGTGTAAAGCACAGGGAGGATAGTGCAATATGAATGTGAAGAGTGATAATAGAAGTCTTAGTGTTTAACGTGTCCATAATTATATTTAAATTCTCTCTGCTTCACTAACTCCTATTCCTTGTGAAACCCCCTTTGAGTCTTTTCTCAGTGCTCTAGAGTTCTCAGCTTCTCTTTTCAGAGAAGCTTGGCCTTCGCTGAACCATTGTGGTTAACTTCCTAATCTGGATTTCTGTCCTCCAATACACTCTTCCCATCTCCTGATCTACATTTCCAGCTACCACCTGGATGTTCCCCTTCACCTTGGACTTCCTGGTTCTAAAGACTAAATTTGTTTCCTTCTATACAGATTCACTTACAACTTTGTTCCTGGCACCTGTGCTAAGAGCTTTTCATATATTATCTCAGTTCCACAATAATCTTATGATACTGGGTACTCTTGTCCCCATTTTAATTATAGTGAAACTGAGATTCAAAGAGATTACATAGCTTTGCCAAGGTGGCATAGCTACTAAGCAGCAGAGCCATGATGCGAACCCAGGTGTGTTGATTACAGTTCCTTCTCTTAAAACCACTTTTCCCTACTTCTCACTTTACTAACTTTACAGTAAAGACCAGACTCGTTAACTTGGCATTCGGTGCTCTTCATGTTTGCTTCTTCATCCTCTTTTCTCACTCTTACTGTACATTTTCACTACTACTTGCCTTTCCTGAGGGAAAATTTGTATTTTCTTATCTCCTTGCTTTTGCATATGTGTCCTTTCCCATCTTAGTCTCCTTTTCCTGTGTTCACCTGTCAAAATCCTGAGGGATGCAGGGCGGTGTAGTGGAATAAGCCAGGGCGGGAGTTGAGTAGATCTGTTTTCTGCTTTCCCTCACAGTCTTGATCTGTTTCACAAAGGGCTGGACCAGTTTACATTTATACCAGCAAAGTATCGCTGTACATTCTTGCTGACATTTGGTATTGTCAGGATTTTTACTTTTTGCCTGCCTGTGGGTTTGTGGTGATATCTCACTGTGGTTTTAATTTGCATTTCTCTGATGACAAACGAGGCTGAGCAGCTTTCCATCTTTTTTGTCTATTTGGCAATAAAGATTCACTATTTTATTAAGTGCCTTTTAAGCCTTTTCCCCATTTCTCTATTGGATTGCCTTTCATTGATCTATAGCAGTTCTTTATATATTCTGGATATGAGTACTTCTATGGCTTATCTTTTAAAATTTCTTTTACATTATTTTAGGATAAAAGGAAAAATTTAATTTTAATGGAGTTGAATTTATCACTATCTTCTTTCATGGCAGTGCTTTTTCGTTATGTTTAAAATGTATTTCCCTATATATCTTCTCAAGTATTATTTTCTAAAATTCTGCCAGCCTTTTAGATTAGCGTCTTCCTTAGACATTTTCCATTCACATGGTTGCATCATGTCTCTGATTTAGCAAGTGTTCTTGTCTTCGAATTAGGGATATTCTATAAGGCATTTTGCTATTCCTTTGCTAACACAGGGTTCCCCTTAAAGTACAGAAGTCATGCTACACCCACCCTCCTTTTCCAAAAGGTGTATATCTTCCTCTCTGTGTCTCAGAGCTCAAGTTTCTGGGCATAGGCCTATTCCTTTCAGTGGTAAGCTTCTAATAGCGTCCTCTCAGTTTCATCCCTAATGGTTTTCAGGGTTCCTCCCAAGTACTACTAATGAGGCCACATTACTGCTCTCCATCCGCCAGAGATGGCAGCCTGTTGGAGAAAGGGGATCACCTTTTCCCTTCATTACACTGCCACACCACTCTGTCGCCCAATTTCACCTTCCAAAAGGAGACAGTAAGTAGATTACAGATGTATCCATGGTAAAACTAACTTCGGGGTATATCTGACAAACATTTCTGTGTGTGTGTGTGTTTGCATTTGCATTTTCACTGTTTATTTTTATTAGCAGGGTTATGTGATGCTCATCCTATCCCGTTCATGGAACAAGACTTGAGAGTGAAAAAGTTCTGTATGACCCAGCGATTTGGTTCCCTCACTAATCTGTTTCTGTCCTGTCCTCCAGAGACTAGACTAAATCTCCAAGGGAGAAATAATCCCAGTTGCAGCGTGCACTCAGAATAATAAGTGCAGTCAGCTGCCTCTGTCTCTCAGGTCTGTGGAGGAAACCAGAGGAAGTTTTAAAGTCCTCAGTTAACCAGGTCAGTAATATAGCCATTTTCCTGAGGCCTCCCTCCTTTCACTCCGAGCCCAGAGCTCTCCAAAATACTGACCAGCCTGAACTGGTAGCCTCCAGCACCAGACTTTTTACTCCCCTTACTCTTAAATTCTTATAGAGTACTCTCTGTCTACTTGTAGATGTGCATTTTTCTGTGGAGGAAGGAGTTATAGCTTTCATCTGATTCTCAGCAGGATCTGCTCAACTTCAAAACTGAGAACCACTGAGCTAGACTTTTCAACTTTTTCAAGGTCAGTCCCACGGAGGAAGGCCTCTTACTTTACAGACCCAGGGAAAATGGGCTTCTAATCCACATATTCGTGTGTCTGGAAACTGTTCTGAAAACTCTCTTGCATCCTGATAGTCTTTTATATTCCTTTTTTCATTTTTCTACCCTTTTATCCATCAAATAATGTTTATTCATCAAATATTGAGCACCTAGATTGATTATGCAAGTTGCCATAGAATATACAGAGATATATTATTGGTGAGCAAACAGTCTTAACAGATGAGGTAAATCACATACATAGATAACACTAGCGTAGTGAAAAAAAATGAGAAGTGCTGTAGAAGAGGTATGTATAAATTGCTTTGGGACTTTAGAAAAGGAAGAAATTACTCTGGTCTGGGGCAGTTAGCGGGGCATGAGGAGGAGCTGAGAAGACTATGTGGTGGATTCTGGGTTATAGAAAATCCAAAGCATTTGGACTAGGTCTTGAGAGATGGGTAGATTTTAGATGTGTGGAAATGTTAGATGCAGTATGCCATCTCTGGTTCTTTATTCATTCAGATGAGACTTGAGTATATAATGTGACTTCATGGAGTTTAAATTTATCAGGGAAGATAGACTCTGAACAGGTCATTTCCTACTTAATTGCTGTTCATTCATTCAACATACATTTGAGTGACTACTAAATGCTATTCCTAACTCTTAGAATATAGCAGTGAATAAAATAGCCTCTGTGCTTATGAAACTCACATCCTAGTTGGGAGACAGAAAGTATATAATATATTGTCAGGTAAGTATATAATATATTGTCATGTAGTGATAAGTGCAGTGATGAGAAATAAAGCAGGGTAAGAAGATAGAGTCATAACAGCAAGGTGAGGCTGTTTTAGTTAATGTGATCAGGGAATGCCTCTTTGAGAGGAGGATATTTGAGCAGAGACCTAAACAAAATGAAGAGAGCAATCCCTATGAATAGCTGGGCAAGGAGTTTTCCAGATAGAGGGAACAGCAAATGTAAAAATCTCAAGATGGAAGATTTTAGTATTCTGTGAATAGCAAGAAGATCTCTAGGATTGGAGTGTAATTTGCAGAGGAGGAAGTTGTAGAAAATGAGAATGCAAAAATAGATATGGGCCAGATTTGACAAGACCTTGTGGCATGGTGATGGAAGGATGTTGGGAAGCTATTGCGAGAATGACATGATCTGATTTGTTTTAAAAAGATCACTCTAAGGCTTCCCTGGTGGCGCAGTGGTTAAGAATCCGCCTGCCAATGCAGGGGACACGGGTTTGAGCCCTG